>NC_044268.1:3944926-4245857 GCF_003957555.1 Calypte anna
CAGGTAACCCCAACCCTTTGGGAAGATGTGGTTCTGTCCCATACCTTGCAAAATGCTTGCTGAGCACCCCAGAAGCTTCATCTGAAGCTTGCATGAGTTTGGTGCCTGGAAAGCCCAAGATGGGGGTGTCCCTGCTGCCCAGGAGAGATGGAGAGTGCCCTGCAAGGAGGTAACAGGGCGTGGGGCATGGGGGTAACAGGATGGAGGGGGGGAAGCAGGAGAAATAATGTGTTTGCCTGGGCTCTGCTCTTTGCTGGGCTGTAGCCCTGGCCAGGGCCTGGGTGCAGCATGAGTGCAAGTGCCAGTTCCTCAGCCAAGAGGAGAATGAGGCTGGGAATTAATCCTGCTAATGAAATGTCAGGATTAGTTTGGATGTCCTTGTCACCAGGGCAGGGTGGCAGTGTGTGAGGGGTGCTGAAGGGTCCCTGGGACAAGGGGGGCTCTTGACTCCTCCTGGAAGGACCCCAGGTTGTTCATGGCTGGTGTTGGGGTGGGCTGAGAGGAAACTCCAAGCTTGGACTTGAGGGGCTCCAGGGAGGGCAGGAGCTGCACCCAGCAAGGGCAGCATCTCCTCTGGTCTGACAGCACCCAGAGCCCTGGGGTCACAGGATCAGCACCCAGCCAGCCAGCCAGGGCTTGGGCTGTCCTGACACCCCCAGACCCCCTGTGATCCTAAGAGCACCCCAGTGTCACCTAAATTCTTGTTTTTATTTTCTCTGCTGCATGCAGCCTCTGGAGCTTTAGGAGACCCAATGTTTGCAGGCTGCTGTCAGGAGGGAGAGTTTAAAAACAGAGCAGGCTGCATCTAATCGAGCAAGAAAAGGACCAAGGCACTAATCCTGACCCTGTTCATGTCTTGGCTGAGTTGTGCAGGGGCTGGGACTGTGGGTACAGCTGTGGACAGGGGCTGGGCACCTGGGAGGTGGGCTGGGGGGCCCTTAATTGGGGAGGGGGAAGGCAGCAAAGCCCATAGCCCCCTCATGCCCCCCCTGAGCTGTTGCCCCACTCCAGCCTCCCAATTCCTTCCTATCAGCATGAAGTAATTAAGTTCATAAGGCATCAGACAATCAGCCAGCAGCCCACAAGACGTTGTGTTTAATCATGTACTAATGGCATGTTCTTGGCAATAATTACAAGATAACAGTGTTTGCAGGCTGTAATCAGAACAATTCCAGTAATTAAATCAGCCTTTTGTCAGAGCTCTCCTTCCCCCTTTGCTGGGAGGGGTTGGGGGGACTCCTCTGAGGGAAAAGCAAGTGGCCCCCAGGAAGCACTGGGAGTACTGGTAGCCCACTGGCCACTGCCACCACCACCACACCACACCCTCGATGAGCCCCAGGGGTATGGGGCTGCTTGCAGTGGGCTCAGGGGACACAGACCCCTTCCCAGGGCAGGTGACCTTGTCCTGATGGCCCCAGGGATGTGTGGGGCTGGGGATGCTGCAGTGGGAGAGGCACAAAGGGCAGGAATTAACCCCTGTGCCTTACCTCCAGCATCCAACTCACCCCAGATCCCCCCGTCCCTCCTGTGCCTCACAGCCCAGCTGATTCCTTTCTGCCTGGGTACAAATCTACAGCACTTTTGTTTTAATTATTATTTTCCCACAGAAGGAAGCCCCTATCTCACGTTCAGGCCTGTTCCCAAATGCACTCACCCACAAACCTTTAATTTGGTTTCTAATAAGGTTTCCCAGCCTCATTATCAAAGCCAGGCTCACCATTTACATGTAACCAAATGGGCTATTACCAAAGTTAATTCCCTGTGACACCGAGTCCCTGCTCTGCAACAGATTTGTCACTTTTTTGGGAGGTTGAGCCCGTTTCCAACTTTAATCTAGTCCTGGAGCAGCATCCTGGCTTGGGACAGGACCACAGCACTCTTGTCCCCATCAGAAGGGAGATTTATCCCTTGGATGCTGCTGATGGAGCAGGACATTGATTTCCCGGAGTGTCCCAGCCCTGGTGGCTCCGTTCACCACGAGCAGCAGAGCAAACTCTTTAAAAAATAACCCCCTCTCTTCTAAGAGACAAAAATAATTCATCGAACAATAATCCAAGACTAAAAGTAAGCAGTTTTATGGCTCCTCCAATAATTAACTTAGTTCTCAGCTGTTCATTTACGTACCCAAAGTCCTCCGTTTAATATTCTAATTTGTGGTTAATCATCTATCAAGAGAACAAACGGTGATTAGCTCATTTTTACCTCCTCGAGGGTGAGGGAGGCAATTTGGTCTAATCAATGCTTGCTCGAGGAAACTTTTCTCTCATTCCCTGAATTATTCATGTGGCAGAGCTGCCCCTCCCTCCCCACGGGCACTGGTGGTGGCCCATGTGCCACCGGAGTGTCACCAGGATGGGAGGGAAGGGAAGGATGATGCAGTGGGTGACCACTTCATTTTGGATGAGCCAAAATCAGGCCAAGTGAAATTCAAGTGAAATTCAAAGTTAAAAGTCAAGTTTCAATATTCTTTTACATAGTCAGATTTTTAACTCGTGGTGGAGGAAGAGCCCATTCCTGGGATAACATGGATAGAGCCTGGTGGTTCTGGCCTCTCCAGTTCTCTTTTGCTTACAGAGAGTCTGGGGTGGTCCCTAGGGTGTCCTGAGCTGGGTGGGTGGGAAGGGTCCCAGGGATGGAAGGGAAGGGTCTGGCTGCAGCACTGATGCCACATTCAGCTGCAGGAATGGTGCTCGTGGGACAAGTGGTGCTTGTCCAAGTGCCCAGCAGAGCCAGCATGATCAGCCCTGAATGGCAGCAATCAGAGGCCCCTAATTACTGCAACCTGCAGGAATTGGACTGCCATTTATTTTTATTTTTTTTTCCCCACAGCTTTCAAAGGAGGAGGGGGGAAGAGGAGGAAAGTTGTGACTCCTGCGGGTCTTGATGGGGCAATTGGTGTGAGCCCAGAGGGAGCTGCCCTGATTCCCTTTCTTTGATTCCCTTTTGTCTCTCCCATCAGGGGAAAGCCTTGTGATGATGCTTGGCTTCACACCTCCCTGTGCCTGCACAGCCCAGCTGGGGAGCGGGTTCTTAAAGCCCTGAGAATAACTCTAAAAGGTTCCACACATTTTATGCTTTGAAAAGAAGTCGTGACTGGCCATGGCCCAGCCCCTGATGGTTGGATAACTGGGAACAGGGAATAGGTTGGGCTCCCCTCAGCTCCTGCAGATCATGGAAGCTGCTTATCCCCAAAACCCCAAGGGCTGTGAGGGGTGGGACAGGGGAGGTGACAAGGTCCTGGGCTGGCTCCCCATCCACGGGAGAATCTATGGTGTGAAATCAGGGCAGAAGCAGCTGAAAAAGAAAAGAGCAGGACCTCCAGCCAGCTGCTACTCTGGCACTTTAATTAAAAGCTGATCTTAATTAAATTAAAAGCTGGGTTAAGAATTGGTTGGAGGGCCGGGCCCAGAGAGTGGTACTGAATGGGGCTGCTTCCAGTTGGCGGCCGGTCACCAGCGGTGTCCCCCAGGGATCAGTGCTGGGCCCAGTCCTGTTCAATATCTTCATTGATGACTTGGATGAGGGGATTGAGTCCATCATCAGCAAGTTTGCTGATGACACCAAGCTGGGGAGAAGTGTTGATCAGCTGGAAGGCAGGAGGATTCTGCAGAGGGACCTGGACAGACTGGAGAGATGGGCTGACTCCAATGGGATGAGCTTCAACATTCCAAGTGCTGGGTCCTGCACTTTGGCCACAACAACCCCATGGGGAGCTCCAGGCTGGGCACAGAGTGGCAGAAAGGGACCTGGGAGTCTGGATTGACAAGAAACTGAACATGAGCCAGCAGTGTGCCCAGGTGGCCAAGAAGGCCAATGGCATCCTGGGCTGGCTCAGGAACAGCGTGGCCAGCAGGTCCAGGGAAGGGATTCTGCCCCTGTGCTCAGCTCTGGTGAGGCCACAGCTTGAGTCCTGTGTCCAGTTCTGGGCCCCTCAGCCCCTCAGGAAGGAGATTGAGGTGCTGGAGCAGGTCCAGAGAAGAGCAAGGAGGCTGTGAAGGGATCCAGCACAAGTCCTGTGAGGAAGGGCTGAGGAGCTGGGGGTGTTGAGGCTGGAGAAGAGGAGGCTCAGGGAAGACCTCATCACTCTCTCCAACTCCCTGAAAGGAGGTTGGAGCCAGGGGGGCGTTGGGCTCTTTTCCCAGGCAACTCTCAGCAAGACAAGAGGGCAGGGTCTCAAGTTGTGCCAGGGGAGGTTTAGGTTGGAGATTAGAAAGAATTTTTTCACGGAAAGGGTGATCAGACATTGGAACGGGCTGCCTGGGGAGGTGGTGGACTCTTCGTCCCTGGAGACATTTAAAAAGCGACTGGATGTGGCACTCAGTGCCATGGTCTGGTGACTGTGGCAGTAGTTGATCAAGGGTTGGACTCGATGATCTCTGAGGTCCCTTCCAACCCAGCCTATTCTATGATTCATTAATCAGGTGCTGAGCAGGGGGAACTCCTCATTTCTTCCCCCGCAGCCCAGAGCAAAGGGAAGAGCTCAGCTCCGGGCCAGGTTGGGCACCAGGAGGGAGCCCCTGGCAGGGCTGAGAACTGAGTTTTAGTGGCAATGAGCAAAGCGTGGGCTCCCTGGGAGGTGTAGGATTCCACGGGCATTCAGCTCCCTCTCGTGGGGGAAAAAAATCCCGCAAAAAAAGAGATTATCGGGGCTGTGCGGCCGGGATGCGGCCCCAGATGTGCAGCACAGCTGGAGCCCGGGGCCAACGGGGAGGGCTGAGAACCTGAATTCCTGTCGGGAAGAGTGAGGATAAATCTCCCTGTTTGTCCAGAAATGGAGACAAGTGCTCAGCAAGGCCGTGTCCTCACCTCCCCATCAGGGATTTGCTGGGTCTGGGGGCAGGGCTGGCTGCTTTCCAGCTCTTCCATCCCCACAGATCCTGGGGTTTTGGTCTCCTGGCTCTGCAGTGGCACCCGAGCTGCTGTTTGTTGGGTGAATATTTAAGGGGGCTCTCAGGAAGAGGCAGACTGGCTCACTGGGGGCAGCCAGAGTCTGGCCCCTAATTGATATGCAGCCTTAATTCCTTGATTAAATCCCATCTTGCAAATAAAACATTTGCAATTTGCTTCCAATTTTTTTTTAATTTTTTGTTTTAAAGGAAAATAAAGCTGTCCCCCTGAGGTTACCTGGTTGCAGGTTAAGTGCCAAGGCAGTGGCTGGCAGAGGGCAGGCAGCTGGAAGGGGACAATGAGCCCAGGACACTTGTGAGGAGTCTGGGGACAGAAAAGCATCCACAGGGGATGAAGATTTTTGTGTCTGAGGAGGAGGAGGAGTCCATGGTGCAGGCTCTGCTTGGCCCTTCCCAGGATGAGCCCCTCCTGGGGTGACTTTTTGGGTTGAGCCCCATCTTGGGCCTGTTTTGGGGCGTTTTGGCTGGGATTTGGTGGTGTCAGGGGTGCTGAGTGCCTCCCCACCCAACCCTTCCCACCTGGGATCTGCTTCCCTGCCAAGCACAAACCTGCTCTGCTAATAAACAAAAATTGATTTGTATTTATCTTGCAAAGCCAAGCCCCATTGCTCCTGCTGCTCAGCTTTAATCCTTCCTGCTGCCCCTGGCAATGATGAGAGGGGCTCTGGTGAGAGCCACAAGCCTCCTTTTTGACCATTAACAAATCAATAACCTCTGCTAATCGTTTTCTGGACCACTTGATTGTGGTGAACTCAGCTTTGTCTGAAGGTGTCTGATGAATTTCTGGCAAATTTCCTCGGTCTGCAGGTTTGGGAAATTCTTCTGTGCAGGAGGGGAAAAGGGAGATTTTGCTTAGTGAACTTATTGAAAGGTTTATTAAGAAATTGATTGTCTCCAAGGTTGGCAAGGAGCAATTAAGGTGACCAGTAAGGGGCTTGAAACAACAGAAAAAAAATAACTTCAGCCCTCAAATAATAACACCCCTCATTAATACAGTCTTGGTTTGATTCAAAGAAGTCAAGACATCAGTTCATTAACAGTCCATCTCGGTTTTATTGATCATTTTAAAAAAAAATGCATTTTTTAATTTTTTTATTAATAGTTAAAAAATAACCCTATTTTACAAAGATTTACAGTTCTGTGAGTGCCCAGCAGTGAAAAAGGCTGGATCTGGCAAGTCTCTTAAATAATCAAACAACAGTTTTTGTTGTTTTATTTAAAAAAAAAAAAAGGGGGAGGGGGTGGAACAAAAAATAACCCAGCAACGAGCTGAGTTGGCACCAAGCAGGACGTAACAGAACATGAGGCTTTTATAAAAGACAGTTTATTTCCTGGGAAGGGGCGAAAGGCGGGTGGTTAATGAACCCCAGTAATGAGGACAGGACCTGGGACCCCTGGTAATGAACCCCAGCAATGAGGACAGGTCCTGGGAACCCCTCTCTTTCTCTCTCAGCATCCCCAGGGCTGTTCCCTCTCCGCCATCGCCCCAACCCTGCTTCTTTCCTTGGTGGGCTCCTTCCCGTGTGGATTTGCAGTTTTCTGGTCTTTTTCTTGCCAGCTCTGGTGTGTGCTTGCTGGCCGGGTCTATCCCGGGTTGGGGTCTCCTCAGTAGAGGGGTCCCTTGATGCCCCCCGACTCCCCCATGCGTGCGGTGTAGGCTGAGGCCGCCAGGCAGACCGTGGGCTCGCAAAGGCCGGGCAGGCCCGGGGGTCCTGGCAGACCCGGGCGGCCAGCATCCCCTGGGGACCCCGGGACACCCCGCTCCCCGGGTTTGCCATCCAGAGCCTGGCCAGGAATGCCAGGGAGACCTGCAAGGGGAGGGAAGGCATCAGAGGGGGGCTGGGGGGCTCTGGGATGAGCAGAAAGGGCTGGAAGAGGTGTGGGGTGTGGGGTGAGTCAGAGAATCACAGAACGGTTTGGGGTGGAAAGAACCTTAAAGCTCATCAAGCCTCAACCCCCTGCAGGGACAAGGACAGGGACACCTCCACCAAGCTGGCTCCAAGCCCCATCCAACCACGCTCCCTGTGGTTGCTCCAAGCCTCACCCAACCTGGCCCTAAACATTGCCAGGGATGGGGCAGCCATCCTGCTCTGGCTGCTCAACCCTCACCCCAAAGAGTTTCTTCCTAATGAGTCATTCACAGGATGGACCCCTGCAGGTTTTCCAGGGGGTCCTGAGATGCTCACGGCACCAGCAGTGGCTGTGGGGAGGTGTGGGGCTCACCTGGGATTCCCGGGGGTCCCGGCATGCCCGGGTGGCCTCGGCCATCTTCTCCCCGCTCGCCCTTCTCACCTCGCTTCCCTGTGGGGAAAAACACGGAGAGGGAAAGAATTCCCAGAGAGGAACCACAGACCTTGCCCAGGGGCTGAGAGGGGAGCGAGTGGGGCAGGGTCAGCCCCACGGATGGTTTTTGTTTGGGGTGGTGTGGGTATGGCTGCCCACCAGGTACCTTTGGGTCCCGTGTTCCCGATCTGCCCCGCTGCGCCCAGGAGGCCAGGGACACCTCGAGGTCCCATGGGTCCGTGTGGGCCCTGCTCACCGGGTGGCCCTGGGGGACCAGGAGGGCCAGGGGGTCCCATGGCACCCACTCCACCCAGGGCGGCTCTCTTGGCGCTGACTGCCACCTCTGCCAGCTGCTCTGTGGGGCAGAGAGGGGAGGGATGGGGTGTGATGGGGTGAGATGGAATTGGGTGGGAGGGGATGGGTGGGGTGTGGTGTGATAGGGTGGAGTGGGGTGGAATAGGGTGGGGTGTGATAGGGTGGGGTGGGATGGAATAGGGTGGGGTGTGATAGGGTGGGGTGGGGTGGGAGCCACCCTGCTGCCATGAGGTGCCCTGCTTGTCTCCTCACCTTGAAGCATCTTCAGGACCACATCAACGATGTGCTGGTCCCCAGCATCCCGGCCCTGCCAGCAGCAAGAAGAGGGACACAGTAAAGGGTGAGAGGGGCTTCTGTCCCAATCCTGACCCCTCCTCATTACAGAGCCTTTCCTTGAACCCAATGCCATGTTCCCAACCCTTTGTTTTCCCTTCATTCCAGGTCCAAGAGTTCCAGCCTCAGCTCAGCAACTCTGTGACCTCCTCACAGCAAGAACTTTGTGCAGCCACGTTTTGTAAGTATAAAACAGGGTTTGTAGGAGAAAACTCCTGTCCCTTGGGCCGACTTCAGAGACACAGGCTGGCACTGAGCGTGCCACTGGTGCTGTATAAGATGAGAAATACAGAATGTTTGGGGTTTTTATTCTCGAAAGATGGGATCCCAGCTTAGCTCTCCTGGGGAAGCACTGGCAGCTCCCAAGACAAGCAGTAATTATTTCCCCAAGGAACTGGTTGGCAAGAGAAGGTTGGAGGCAACGCAAGGAGGGTGGCACCCCCCATCCTGGTTATGCTGGAGGGGAGGAAGGGCATTGGGGGGCACTGGGGATACTGGGGGGTACTGTGGGGAGCACTGGGGGGCACCGGGGAGCACTGAGGGGCATTGAGGGGCAGTGGGAGGGCACAGGGGGGTACTGAGTGGGTACTGGGGGACACTGGGAGTACTCACAGGCAAGCCACGCTGTCCTGGCAGCCCTGGCACACCACGCTCCCCGATGAGTCCCCGGGGGCCGGGGGGTCCTGGGTAACCTCGTGGGCCTGGTGCTCCTGCATCCCCCGAGGGCCCGGGGAAGCCCAGGTCACCCTGGATGCCTTGCTGTTGTAGGGATGGAGAGCAGGGTCAGGAGCAGCCCCCAGACCCTGGGGATGTGCAGTGCCAAGCAGTGCAGCTGGGGTGAGCCCCAGATAAGGGCTGAATCTGCATCCAGGGCTGAACCTGCTGCCTGGAGCCCATCCCCAGTGGAGTTGCTTTCCCAGGCTGCCAGCCTCCAGCATTTACCAACTTCGTGGATTGTCTCGGGCTGAGGGTCCTGCAGAGCCCCCCAGCAGGAAGGTGTGGGGAGCCCCTTGCTCCCAACCCCCTGGGCACTCACCTGTCCCTTTGGCCCTGGCTCTCCTGATTCACCCTGAGAACAGAGGACACCAGAAATGCACAGACTTAGAGATGCAGCTGGTGGGAGGCACCTGTACCCCCCTGGGGTGCAACACAGGAGACCTCAGCACGGCCACAAAGTTTGGGCAGAGCCCCACATCCAGACCCTGTCCTCCTACCCCACCCCAAGACCTCTCCACAGGAACTCACCTTCTCTCCCTTCAGCCCTGCCAGGCCATGAACCCCTGGGTCTCCCTAGAGGAAAGGCAAGGAGCAAAGTGAACACTGACAGCCAGCACCCACCTCCTCTGCAGGTGCTGTGTCCCCCCTTCACTGGCTGTGCCCAACTGGGATGCCCAGGGTACTGATGGAGAAAGCACCTGGTGCCAGTGGGTGCCAGCACCCAAAAGGTGGGTGCCAGCCCTGTTAAACTCAGGTGTCAATGCTTCCCTGCCAACCCCCAGCCTGGGTAGGAGGGTGATGTACTCACAATATTGCCTTTGGGGCCAGTTTTCCCTGGGGAGCCCTGGAAAAAGGGGAGGGGGAGCGGGGGTCAGCCCAGGGCAGCTTCCCTGAATGAGACCCCAGAGCATCCTGTCCCCTACAGCCAGGAGCAGTCACCTTGTCTCCTTTGACTCCTGGCAGTCCTTGGGGTCCTGGGATCCCTGGTGGACCCTGCTCACCTTTGGGTCCCTGGAGATCAGGGGAAAAAAGAGAAAAAATGAGGGAGAAGTTGTGGGAAGACCTTCTTCCCCATCAAAGCATCTTTCCCAAGGCACCAAAACACAGCATCCCACCCAGCCCCAAGCCTGGCCTCTAGGATACAGGGCAGAAAACAAAGGAAAGGCACAAAGAGGGGCTCTGCAGGGATGGGGGCCCAGCCCCCAGAAAACCAGAGTGAGTCGTGGGGTTTTGGGCCAATTTTCCACCCTGGGAAAGCCTTCAGAGGGGCTGGACAGCCCTGCTCTCACCGGGCTGGGAGGAAATCCCTCTCCCGACTGTGGCTGCAGAGCCAGCACTGCCCTGGCACCACTAATCCCGGGTTAGAATCCCTCCCCCTGCAGCCCGGCACAGCGGGATGGGGATGGGGGGAGGTGGGATGGAGCCCAGCCCGGATCAAAGCCCGAGGTCCATGCCAGCTGTGTCCCAAAGTCCCCATCCCTCCCCAGCACCCCAAGGCAAACCCCCCCCTCCCCAACTCACCACCTTCCCCTGCTCGCCGGGGGGGCCCACGGGGCCACGCTCACCACGGTCACCCTGCAGGGACCCCGAAAGTGAAGGAAGTCAGAGGCAGCTCCTGGCATCACCCCAAACCCTGCAGCACCCAGCACTCACCTTCACCCCGGGGACACCCTGGGGCCCCTGCTCGCCCCGAGGTCCTGGTTCACCCTAAGAGAGGAAAAAACAAGGATTCCAGCTTCCTCTCTTGCATTCTCCTGCCATCATCTGCCCCTCATCCTTCTCCGAGGGACATGTGGCACTGTCCTTGTTCCCCTTGTCCTGTGCAGCCATGGGGGTGCTGGGTGCAGGGCTGGAGAAGTGACCCCAGGGGCTTCCCCATGAAGAAGCAGAGGGAAGAGGAGGGTGTGGGGGGGATGAAGTGCTCAACTCCACCTTCTGTTTGACAGCAAAGGGGGCAAAAAGAACAAGAGAAAGAGAGCAGCAACCCTCAGGCTGAGCCCGAGAGGAACACGGTGACATTTCTGTACTTACAATCTGCCCTGGGGCACCGGTGACACCGGGCTGTCCCCTGGCACCCACTTCACCCTGTGAACAGGAGACAGAGGCCATTCAAGGACAGCGAGGGGAGGCACAGGATGAAGACAGGGCTGGTGGCTCAGGGATGGAGCCTGGTGGCTACTGATGGGGTGAATGAGGCCACGGTGACCCTGTCCCCAGCTGCCCCAGACCCACCTTATCTCCTGGGCCACCTTTGCTTCCTGGCTGGCCTGGCAATCCCTGTGGAAACAAAGCTGGGATCAAACCCTACCCACTGCCAGGAGGCAAAGTCCTTGCTGGGTGCTGGCCCAGGGACAGAGATGCCACCCCCTTGGGTAGCAGGGTACCCACTTGCATGTTCCCACACTCACAGCTTGTCCCCGGTGTCCTGGTGGCCCTGGGTGGCCAGCCTGTCCCATGCTGCCCTGTGAGGGACAGAGAGGAGGTCACCAAATAGAGAAGAAAGGTGGAAGGTGCAGAAGTGGGGTGTCTGTGGGTGGGAGAAGGGACTCCTGGACAGCAACACTCCATGAGTCAGATGTCATCACATCAAGGGCTGGAACCTTATGCCACTTGTCACCCCTGTCATTTCCAGCAGGCACTGGCAGGAGGAGCAGGGTGTGCTCACCTTCACTCCTGGGATCCCTGGGGTGCCATCCTTCCCATCGATGCCTGGGAGACCCTGCAGAAGGGGGAAGAGTTGCTTGGTCTGACATCTCCAAAAGGAACTGAAAGGTTTGTGGTGGAGGCAAAAAAAGGCTGGGAAGGGAAAGGAAAGCTCTAAACCTGCTCTGAGCCAGGGTGCAAAGACACAGGATGGCCCCAAAGAGGACAGAGAGATCTTTTCCTTGCAAGGGGCTCAGCCCCAGATGTGGGTGTCACTGGCTGTACTTACATTCTCCCCCTTGGGGCCGACGTCTCCTTGGGGACCCCTGATGCCCCTGCCCCCCTAGAGCAGAACAGATCAAATGTTACCTCTGGGTGCAGCAGAGAGAGCTGGGAGAGGGAGGATACCCCCCCTCAGGGCACCATCTCCATGCTGGGGAAGAGGGGACAATGGCATTTCATGGGACACTGTGGGGTACCTACCAGATCTCCCTTCTCACCGGGGTCCCCGGGTGGTCCCTTGGGGCCTTCTCTGCCCTGGAAGGGAGATGGGGATTGAGGGGTGAAGTGTGGAATATCCCACAGCCCCCAGGGATGAGGGAAGGGCACTCACTGGCCGCCCAGCTGCTCCAATGGTCCCAACCATCCCCTTGTAGCCAGCAGGACCCTACAAAGAGAGCACAGGGGGGTTTATTTCCTCCCATCCCAACCTCAGCCCCCAGCCAGGTCTGACCCCACTAAAAAGAGGCAGCATCCAACTCCCCAAGACACCCCAACAGCCACGTTAGAGATGCTCCTGGGAAGCATCACCCTGGGAGCTGGTCCTCCTGGCCCTGGAGCCAGGCACAGCCACCCCTGCATCCCACCAACACTTACAGCCTCTCCTTTGGGTCCTGCCATCCCAGGATAACCCCTCAGGCCCTGTGGTCCCTGAAGGGAAGAAAACAACAGACAAATCAGCTGGAAACAGCCCCAGGAGCAGCCCAGGGGGAAGCCACAATTAACGCAAAAGCCAGTGCTGGAAATGAGGTGGTTTTGCCAAACATGAGGAATTTGAGTCCCACTACTGGCTCCTAATTCTGCAGCCCCCCAGCAGGAGCCTTTCCAGCTGTCGGTTCCATAACAGCAATGGGCCCAAACTGGTGCTGTGTCCCCTGCCAGAGCTCTCAGCTTCAAAGCAGTTTTGCCCTTTCCTGGACTGAAAGGCTCAGCCCATTAATTACTTTTCATCTTCAAAGTGCTGGACGAGCTCAAGCAGCTTTAATCCCCACGTCCTCACGGTGAGCTGGGCACTGGACCCCCCCCTATTAAGGTAAGGGGGGCTCAGGGTACATCACTGATTTGTCCCAGTGCTTAATTATCCACGTTAACGTGTGCTAATGACCAAAGTGCCCACACCAGTACTGAGGTCTCCATCAGGATACTGGTGGTGGCTCCATAGATGGGACAAAGGCTTCACTCTGGTCCCAGCAGTGGGTGCTGGGAGCAGGGACACACTGGTGTCATGTCCCCAGCACAGACTGGTGTCATGTCCCCAGTACAAACTGGCCACCCCCAGCCCTGGGGCACCCTGAGGAGCAGAGCAGCAAAGACAAACAAAGGTTTTACCGGAGGGCCTGGGACACCTTGCTCTCCAGAGACACCAATATCACCTTTGGGGCCCTGGGGAGGGATGGAGAGAAGTGAGGTGAGTGTTAAATGGGGTACAAACCACCCTGGGCACCTGAGACCTGGCAGGGGATGGGGACGGGTCCCTCCCCAGGGAGGGAAGAGCCCCCCGTCCACCCTCCAACTCCTCCTTCCCAGCTCCTCCTCCATCTCCCAGCTCTTTCCTTCCCCTTTCCCCCTCTCTCTGCACCCAGGTCCATCCCCAGTTCCCGGGATGCAGGCACACAGGGCTCCTGCAGCTCACTCACCTGCCTGCCCTGCTTGCCGGGCTCCCCGAGGGCACCAGGGCGGCCTCTGTGTCCCTAAGGATGAAGAGGAGGATCAGGAGCATCCCTGGGAGGAGCAGCAGGCTCGAGGCAGCATCATCCTGATGGCCACATCACCTGGAGCCTCCCTGCCCTCCATGTCCCACCCCGGGGTGCCCACTGGTGACACGGTGAGGCTCAGCATCCCACAGGGGACATGGGGTGGGGACCCCCACCAGGTTTAACCCTCTGGGCTTTGCAGTGAAGGAGCCATGCAGAGGTACAGCTGGGATGGGGGCTTCAGGGTGGGGGGCTCACCCTCCAGGAGCTGGGGAGCCACGGGGGACCTCTACTACAGCACCTCTGCCCCCAGGGCTCTCCGTGCATGTCCCTGTGGTCCCAGGGGAGCAGAGCAGCTCCTGAGCTCCCCATGCCCTCAGATCAGGGAAAGCTCCTCTGCCCTGGCACAGGCCTGGGGGTGACAGCCCCTGGTCAGTCCCTGGTCAGTCCCTGGCAGCTCCAGGACCCCCTTACCTTCAGCCCCTGCAGTCCCTGGGGGCCTTTGGGACCTGGTGGGCAGCTGGTGGGACACTGGTGAGGGAGAAGAAACAAAGTCTGGGTTAGGAAAGGAGCCAAAGGCTGCAGGGAAGCCATGCAGGGAAGGATGAGCTCCTGTGCTGTCCACACAGGGCAATGAGGGGGACTCAGGGCTCACAGCAACATTCTGGGGGAGCTGGGGACTCAGCTCCTCCCCACTCTATCAGCCCAAACCACACTGGGGGTCTCTGTTTCAGGCCTGCTGAAGGGACAAGGAAGTGGCAGCTCTCACCAAGAAGTCAGCACTGCCTTCCACTCCTTGGATGTGTCCGGGAGGGCCCTGGAGGGAAGGAGACCATCAGCATCCATGGGTTCATATCAGCACTATTTTACAGAAGGGGTGAATGTTACATCTGGGAGGGAGGGGGGTAAGGCACAGGGCAGGAGCCCCAAGTCCCAGCCCCAAAATCCCCAGGCTGAGGGGCTGGAGGATTTTCTCCCTCCTGCAGAAAATGTGGGTAGGTGGGGAGGTACTCACGGGTTTCCCTGGAGGGCCAGGGGGACCCCGAGGGCCATCAGGTCCAGGGTCACCCTAGGAAAGAACAAGCCCAGGAATGGAGATTTAGGGGTGGGAGGTTACAGGTACTGCTGGAGCTGGGGTGGAGTGGGGTGATGAAGCTCCAGGGAGCCAAGTTCCAGAGTGGGAACTGAGCCATCCCCTGGCTGTGAGCTGGAATGGGATGGGTGGTGCTGGGAGACAGACCCAGCTGCAGGCAGAGGCTGTCACCCTCTGTCCCCACCACAGGACCCCACTGTTCCTGTAGACCCCAGAGTGCAGAGAAGGGGATGCTGGGGTAAGGAGGGGAGGTTTTCCTCTGCACCCCCTGAGCCCTCACCTTGGGTCCCAGAGCTCCGATCTCTCCAGGAAGCCCAACCTGACCTGGAAGCCCCTTAAGGAGAAGAGAAAAGAAAAACATTCACTGACTGGAAGAGGTCAAGCCCTGAAACTCCCCCTTTTGGGGGGTTTAGACTCAAGCTCTTCTAGTGCAACCCTGAGCAGGGTCCCTGACCACCCACAGCCCCACGAGCCCAGCACTTACAGGTGGTCCTGGCAGTGAAGGACCCTGCAACAAGAAGACATGGTTGGTCCAAATTCTCCAAGCCCCCCTGAAACCACCAAACCCCTGCCTGAAGCAGGGCAGTGCCCACACCACCATCAAGGACATGGGTGAGGGGGCCGAGGCCGGATCCCTGCACTGCTCCCCCCCACTCGTGGGTGCTCTGGTGGTGGAGCCAGGAGTGGGTGCACCGCCAGCACCCATGGGAGATGTAGATACTCACAGGGAGCCCTGGTGGCCCTGGGAGTCCAGGCTGGCCCTGCCAGGACAGAAGAAGAGAGTCAAGAGCTGAAACAAGAGGGTCTGACCCCCCATCCCTGTGCTGCCTCGCTGCCAAATGCTCCATCACCCAATTCCTGCATCACTGCATCCCCTCCAGGGTGATGGGGCTGGTCCCAACTTGGCTCTGGAAGGGGAAGGGGGGCACCCAGAGCTGCTGCCCCAGAGCAGCCCCTCACTCACTTTAGGTCCTGGCCCACCGCTGGGCCCTGCCTCCCCCTTTGCTCCCGTCAGACCCTGCAAGAGAGGAGATGTTGGGAGGTTATTGCCAGCCCCCTCCTCACCACACAGACCTTTTTGTGGGTACTCACATCAATGCCTGGCTTCCCTGGGGGTCCATCTGGACCAGGGGCTCCTGGCTCCCCCTTGATACCCTTTAAAAGAGAAAGGGGGAGATAGATTGTAAGGAGCTCCTCCAGAAGAGGGGAGACCAGTGGTGAGTTGCAGGGTTGCTGGGTACTCACCGGGGACCCAGGGACTCCAGCAGAGCCTTTGTCACCCTGGGGAAAGGGAAGCAAGCTATGGAAAGGGTCTGTCACCCCACAAAACCTCACCTGGCAGTGTGGGGGGCTCAGGACCCATGTCTGCCACCCACTTCCCCAGCCTGGATCCCTCAGCATGGCAGGGACCCATCCCCACAGCCCGGGAGCTGAGCAGGAACCAAACATGTCCCAGTGCCCTGCTCCCCACTGAGCTCTGCCCTGACACAATGTCCTTCTTTGTGCTGCAGGTCCCCTCCCTCCCTCCTTCCAGCCCACACAGGGTTCCAGCCCTGCAGAACTCACGTCGATGCCATCCACTCCGGGCACTCCTGGGGGTCCCGGGGGCCCTCGTGGGCCAGGCTCTCCTGGTGGCCCTCGCTGAGGGGAGAAAGGGATGGGATCCACGTCAGGAAAGAGCAGCAGGACCCGGGGAGATTTGGGGTGGGGGGGAAGCAGAGGGAGCCCTGGGGACAGTGCTGTGCTGGGGATGTGTCCCCAGAGAGCTGGAAGGGGTGGAGGGAGCACCCCAAATTGTCTGAGCTCTGTCCCACCCGTGGGCACTCTGCTGGGCACGGATAGGGATGGAGGAATCCAGGGCAGCTTTCCCCACACACCCCCTGCCCCATGGCTGCCCCACTGCTGCCCCCCTGTCCCCCTGCAGCAGGGGTTGGGGGGCACCTGCAGGAGGTACAAGCCCAGCACTGGGATTCCTAAGAGCAGAGGCAGGGCTGATGTTCCTGCAGCCCCTCGGTGGGACCCCCAGCCCCTCCCCAGCAGGACCCCTCCCCAGCCCAGGCTGGCTGGCTGCCCACAGCCCTGCTCAGCAGCCTGGCACAAAAGCCCCATTCAGGCAGGGCCCAGCTCTGAGGTCTGCACAGGTTTGCAAAGAAATCTCTGTTATCCTAAAGGGCTGGGTTTGGGGTTTTGTTTGGGTTTTTTTTTTTTTTTTTTTTGAGGGGGGAAAGAGGCTCCAGTCCCAGAGAGCAGCCCCCTGGTGTTCCTGGAAATGCAAACCAGACGGGCTGGAGCTCCTCCATCTCTCCAGGCTGATTTATTTGAAAGGGAACTGTAAAAGGATGAGGGGTTTGGGAGCCCTGGCTTCACCTTGGAAGCAGATCCCACAGCCAGGGTGGGAGCACAGTGAATGGCACCTTTGTCCTGCTGGAATGAGTTTCAAACAGATCCTTGTTCCAAGAGCCTTCACGTCCCCCTAGCTCTATTCAGATCCCATTCCCCAGACCCCATGGGCATCCCGGGGGGTGTTTTGGGAGGGCAGCTGCCCCCCAGCCCTGTGCAGTGAGGTTGGCTGCCCCAGCAGGCAGCTCAGGAGACACACGAGTCCCAAAATCTTTTCTAAAAATCTGATTTTTGCAGCTGCAAAGCAAGAAGAGATTTTTCTCTTCCAGGGACACCTTCACTTCTGTCCAATGCATTTGCTCCTGCCTTTGGGTGAGAGGCAGCTGGGACCCCCAGTGCTGGGGACCCCCTCCCCTTCTGCCCCTCAGCAAACCCCCACAGAGACCCAGAACAGCCCTGGGAGGGTCAGAGCCCCCCCAGTCCCGCTCCCCAGTGTATCCCAGTAAAGCAGGGGAAAATTTTTCCAGCTGATGGGAAGCATAAAACCCGGCAGAGAAGTGAGAGAAGTGCTGAGAAGTGAAAGGGCAGAGTCCCCAGTGCTGCCCCGACGGGAAAATAATCCCCAACTTTTCCAGCTAACAAGTCCCAAACTTCAAACCACGCAGCCCAGTCCTGTCCCATTGGGCTGGGAGCAGCTTTCGGTACCGGGAGGTCCCCAGTGGGTCGGGACCGTGGGTCTCAGCTGGGACCTGCTCCCAACTCCCCCCTGGGATAATCCTGGGAACAGCCAAGTGCTGGGAAAAGGAGCAGAACGACCCAGGGGTGCTCATCGGGGTGCCTGTCGCGGGGCAGATGGGGACTGTCCCCTCTCCGTCCCCTCCCTGTCCCCTTTCTGTCCCCTCTCTGTCCCCTTTCCGTCCCCTCTCTGTCCCTTTTCCGTCCCCTCTCTGCCCCTTTTCTGTCCCCTCTCTGTCCCCTCTCTGCCCCTTTTCCGTCCCCTCTCTGTCCCTTTTCTGTCCCCTCTCTGTCCCCCGCCCCATCCCGGCGCAGAGAGGGCACCGAGCAGACACTCACGATCTGGGCCAGGCAGAGACAGGTGGCTTGGAACAAGAACCAGAACCAGAGGACGGGGCAGGATCCGGCCATGGCGAGGCGGTGGCAGCGCTGTCCCCGTCTGAGTGCACTGAGGTCCGGTCCGGCGGCAGCCCCGGAGTGTCCGGAGGGACCCCACGGGAGGAGGAGGAGGAGGAGGAGGAGGAGGAGGGGGGACCGGGGGCTCATTAATATGGAACATCTGGGCAGCCCCCCCGGCCCCCCGCCCAGGTGAGCCCGTGGCTATGTCGGGATGCGGGGCTGGACGGGGCGGGGAGGGTTTGGCGGGGCTGGAGGGGGGGATTTGGCGTGATTTGGGGAGGGGGGATTGGCAGGGGTGGCACAGAGGGGCTTTGCTGCAGACAAGGGGCTGAGAGAGGAGGGGGCCAAGCTGGGGGGGAGCTGCGTGGGGAGACCCCAGCCCCCCAGTCTGCCCGGGCACCCCCAGGAGTGCGGGGTGTCCCTGCGGTGTTGCTATCGCGATGTCCCCCCCCAGAGCCCATGGCTGGGGCTGTGGTTGTCCCCCCCCTGTCACCCCCAGGGGGTTCTGATCTTTCTGACCCAATTTCTGCCCTGTGAGCCCCCACCGCAGCCCCAGGCGGGACTGACCCCCCCTGGAAATACCCTGGCGGCCCCGGCAGGGGAAGGGGGGATGCGTGGGGGGGGGGGGTCACCCCGCTGCTCCCCAAGTCCCTGTGGGACCACAGGGCCCGTGGCTGTGGGGGGGCGGGTGGATCACTCGTCACCCCCCCCCGTGTCCCCGGCTCCCCCCAGCCGGTTCGCTGGCAGCCGCCCCCCCGCTCCCAGGGAACGCGGGACGGATGATTCATCTCGGTGCTTTCTCCCTCCTCCTCCTCCTCCTCGCAGGCTCCGCTGCAGACTGATTCATCGGGGGGTGTGGGGGGGGTCAGTGCCCCCTCCCTCCTCCTCAGAGCCGTGGGCGGATCGGACCTGGCACAAAGTGCAGCACTCCCTGCTCAGCCCCCCCCGAACCCCCTGACAGCCCCCCCAGACCCCTCATCAGCCCCCAGCCCCCCCCCCGAACCCCACAGCCCCCCCAGCACTCCCAGCCCCCCTCAATAGCCCCCAGACCCCCCCAGCACCCCACAGCCCCCCCAGCACTCCCAGACCCCCTCAATAGCCCCCAGACCCCCCCAGCACCCCACAGCCCCCCCAGCACTCCCAGACCCCCTCATCAGCCCCCCCAGCCCCCCCATCACCCCACAGCCCCCCCAGCACTCCCAGACCCCCTCATCACTCCCCCCAGACCCCCCATCACCCCACAGCCCCCTCAGCACTCCCAGACCCCCCTCAATAGCCCCCAGACCCCCCCATCACCTCACATCACCCCTCAGCACCCCCAGACCCCCCCCCCAGCACCCCCAATCCGCCCCCTCCCCTCTCCCCCCCCAGCCCCGCCCCCGCTGACCACGTGACCCAGCCCATTCACACCTCCCCCGCCTCCTCCTCCCATTGGTTCCCGCTCGCGCCGCAGCCAATCAGCGGCGAGGGGGGGGACGCGGCGCGAAGGAGCTCTTGAAGGGCGCCCGCCACCGCCCATTGGCTCCTCCTCCCTATTGACCCCACCCACCGGAAGCCGGAAGTGGCCGTTGCCCGGGACGGCGGCGCCGTGACCCGCGGGCGGGCAGCGCCGGCCGCGCCATGACGGGCAAAGCGGTTCGGGATGTGGACCGGTACCAGGCGGTGCTGGCCAGCCTGCTGGCGGAAGAGGAGAACAAGTACTGCGCTGACTGCCAGGCGAAAGGTACCGGCGGGCTGCGCCGGCTGAGGGGGGGGGCGGCGGCGGGGCCTGGCGGGAGCGGGGAGCCCGGAGCCCGGGGCGGGGTGGTTGTCACCTCCTCGGTGGCAGCGTGTGTCGAGGGGCTGCTCTCTGCTTGCTGCCCGCCGCGGCAGGGCCTCTCGGAGCTCCCCGGGGGTCTCCCGGTGGGATAGGCCTGGCCGGGGGGGGGGGGGGGGTAGAGGAGGGGGCGGCTCCGCGACCCCCTGTCCCGTCAGCAGGCAGGGAGAGCTCGGGATGCGGGCAGGGGCAGCGGAGGATGGGGGGTTGGGGGTCTGCAGCACGGTCGGGGATTTGCCCATCGCTTGAGGGAGAAAAACAAAGCAAAAAACCCCCAAAACCCCCAAAAACCCCGAACGTGGCTTTAGCAGAGTGTGACAGTGGCTGGAGCAGGGTGTGCTGGCACTGCTCCTGTCACAGCAGCCGCCCCCGGTGCCTCTCAGCTCCTCTGGCCCAGCTGAGAGCCCTGGGCTGGGGAGTGACTGAGCTGAGGGGTCCCTGCGGGCTCTGAACGAGTCTGGGGGCTGCTCGGGGGCAGCAGCCTGGTGTTAAACCTGAGAGCTGGCGTTGTGTCACTGCTGGGGGCACATCCTGGGAAGGGGAGCAGCAGAGCAGCCCCAGGGCATCGGGCAGAGCAGGTTTGGGAGCTGAGTGTGAGGAGGAGGAGGAGGAAGGGATGGATCAGAACTTTGCCCATGGAATCACTGGAGGAGTTTCCTATTTTGTCCCGTGCTTCCTTTCCCGTTTAATCTTGGTGTTGGGGCATGTTGGGATCCTCTTTTTTCTGAGAAAAGAGTGGGGTGGGGTAGAAAGGAAATCAGATGGAAATATCTGAGTTCTAGAAGACAAATGAAACGACTGTCACTGGCTCTGTGGTGAGGGAGGTGCCTTTCTGTACCTTGCTACTGTCAAATGCTTTGCTTTCCTGTAGCTAAAGAGTCAAGGTTATGCCCATGCCTCCCTAAAATCCTGATTTAATGAGCTTTTATAATGATTTGGAGAGCCTGAACTTGAGGCTTGTTTCTCAGTAGCTGCAATAAATGAAGTTGGAGCAGGGGCTGTGTTTCCTTATCTGTAAGTGGGAGGCAATCACCTCAGTGTGACCTCTAAAACCTGCAGAGAGCTCTGCTCAACAGCCCCAAACATCCTGCTCTTGAGGTTTGTTTTCAGGCTGGCTCCAAAAAAAACCCCCAAACCAATCCCCAAGCTCAGCATCCTCCTGGGAGCAGCCTCCCTTCCCTTGGGTGCTGCATTTCACACCTGGCCGTGGTTGCCCATGTGGGTTGAACGTGGTGGTGCTGGCAGAGCCTCCTGCTTGCAGATCACTTATCTCTTGGCTCCCAGTGCTGATGCCAAGGGCAAGAATAGCTGCCTTATCTTATCTTGTCTTGCCAGGCAGGAGACAGCAGCAGACACACGATGGGAACACGTTCTCCCAACACTTCCAGGCTCCCTGTTTTGATGTGGCTCCTCCTGGGATGCAGCATTCTGTGTAACACTCAATGTGCATTGCCAGGGGGATGGGGTGGGTGCCTCAGTCAGGCAGAGCAGGCTCCTCTTGTACCCAGTTATCTGACAAAATAATTACCCACTCTACTAATGAGGTTCACAGGGGTGTGGGGTCTCGTTCTTGAGGGCAGTGTACAGAGCTGAGGCCACAGGAGGTGCTCCAGGCGTCTGGTGCCACTCACAGTGCTGGGCTGTGTTTTGGTTCCTGTGTCAGTGGTGGCAAGGAAGGGTTGGTCTGAGTCCTGCTGGCTTGTGCAAAGAGCTCATTTTATTTGATAAATGGTTTATTAATCACTGCAGCTCTGACGAGGCCGTGTGGGATTTGCCAGCTCCAGAGAGTTCCCCCCCAACCTTTCCAGTGCTGCCTTGAAGAGTTGCTGCTCTTTGTTGCTTGGTTGGTACCTGAGTCTGTCTCTGGTTGAGGTTCATGGAGATGAACTTCTCTCAGGAGTCTTTTGCCAAGGTCAGGGCTGTCACCAGGCACTGCTGGTGGTGACAGGAACATCTCCTGTGCCAGCTCCCTCCTTTGTCCAAGCACTGTCAGCATCATGAGGGTCTTGTATGAGTTTCCACAAAGCTGAAGGCAGGGTAGGAACCTGGCAGCTCCTATAGCACCTATCAAGACACTTTTGCTATGAAAAGCTTCTTTTGACCACCTGGATTTTTGCTGAAGTCAGTGAATTCTGCGCTGGTTTGCTGCTTGATCTGAGCATTTCAAAGCCAGCATGACACACGGGCAGGGACTGTGCAGATCCCACCCACACTTCCATTCTGCCTCTTCCCAATGACCTAACTTCTTGCTGAGATTCATTACTAGATTTTTTTTTTTCACTTTTATGAGCAGAACTAAAGGAGATGACAGCACCTGTGAGCAGGAGCTGCACTGCTGCCCTGCTCCCCTTGACTTCCTGCTCCCCAGAAGCTCTGAGCATGAGGGTAAAAGTTTTCTTTCCAGGAGCTGGTGCTGGCTGTGAGCTGGGCCCAGCACTCTGGGGTCAGTTTAACAAACCTGCTCTGGTTTGCTGTGCCATTCTGCTGAACAGTTGGGTTTTTTCTGTCCTCATCCATGTCAGTGCTCAGAGAGAGGGTGCTCTGCTGGGCTGCTCTTCCCTGGTTTCCCTCAGGCAGTGCATATGAGTGATTCCTGCTCCAGCTGCATCTGGATGTGTGAGAAGGAGGGAAAACTGAAGTTCTCCAGAGTGTTCTCCTGTCCTGTGCCTGGGATTCAGTTAATTTGTGCTGGAGACACTGATGGCTTCAAGACCTTTCTCTACAGCTTTTCTCCAAGAGCTCCACAGATGAGCCTTGAGGGAGAACCTGCAGCAGCCTGATGGCTTCTCTGGATCTTAAAGTCCTGGGTCTGCATTGTTGGGAGGGGAAAAAAAAGGATAAGGAAAGTGAGAAAAGAAAGCCTGGGGTGGTTTTTGCTTTTGCAACAATAAACATTGCAGGGGTGAGGGGCTCATGTTTTGGAGGAAATTGTGTGAGATCTCTTGCCTCCTCCTTCCTCTTTGCTGGTGTGGTTTTGTGTGTGCAAGGCAGCATGAATGTCAAGCAGTCTGTATTGAGTATCTGTCAGAAGAATCCTGCTGAACATCAAAATGAGCTTGGAGGCTGAAATTGCAGTGAAATTGCAGAGTAGGTGGAGGGCTGTGAGGAGTCTGGGCAGGGTGGACTTGACCCCAGTATCCAGATGTCTTCCAGTAAATGGAAAATGTCTTGTGCTGCCTCACACTAACTGGATTTTCCTCTGCATTTCTGACTCTAAAGCTCTGTGCTGAACTTGTGTACCATGCAGCTAATTCTGTTTGATTCTCTCCTTCTCCCAAACTCTTCCCCTCTGCTCTTCCAGTCCCCTCCATCCCGCAGGCTCCTGGGATCCCCTGTGGCTGACGTCGGCCGGGCAGGTTCCTCCCCAGGGACAGGGAGCACCAAGGAGGTCTGCTGTGTGTCTGCATCAGCTCAGGTTGCCCTGTGCTCCTCCTGCTTTGTCTGACTCTTCCCTTTGTCCCTTGTGAGAACTGTGGGTTCCTTACCAAAATCAACCCTTCCTCCTGACTTTGATGGTTAGATGGGAAACTCCCTGAACACAACACAGGTTGTGTTTTCCAGCAGTCTTTGCTGGAAAAGGGAGTAGAACTTTGAAAATACCTGGCAAGAGGTGGTTAAATACTGGGTGGAAAGCAGGAAGAGCAGGATAAAAGGCTTGGGACTGGAGCAGGTGTGGTTAAGGAAAGATGATTTCCAGTGGAGTTACAGCTCATTGCAGCTGGCTTAGTCCAACCAAACTGTATTAATATAAAACATGTTGCTAATATTCAACAAAAATCTGTTGTGACTCAACTCCTCCATCAGCAGACTATTGAATTGCTGCTGAATTTCCTTTTCAGTGAAAGCAATATGAAGAGTAGCTTGTTTTAAATAGCTGCCTTGAAGAACTGCATGTGATGAAGAAATGCTCATTATGGGCAAGCTGAGCAGTGGGCAGTGCTGCCTGCAGTGGGCTTGAAAAAAATCCAAGCAGTGGGGCTGAAGCTTCTCCATTTGCCTTGGAAAGTCTTGTGTGAGGAGCAGAAAGCTGTGCCTTATGTAATGGGAGCAGGCTGGAGATGTCTGTGTGCCTGTGCACTCATTTCCATGCTCAGCTGCAGCCACAATACTCTGCAGTTACCTTAACGAGTGCTGTGCTTCCTCTTCTGCTTTTGAACTGTTCTGCTAAAGTCAGGTCTGAAAGGAAGAGTCTTGTGCATAAAGCAGTGTTGATTGCAGGTGAGTGTTCAGAAATAAACTTTGTCCCTTGGCTATCTTCATCTGAGCAGTGCTGCCAGGGTGTCAGACACTGGCTGGGAGGGGACATGGCTCTGTCTGGCTGTCAGCCTGACCCTACATACACTGCTTGAAAGTTTGGAATTTCCCATTCAAGCCACAAAAGGAGGAGATAAAAAAATCAAACCAAACCAAAACCCAAAGAACTCCCAGCCATCCTGTGGAATTGTTCTGTGCTCAGGAGAGTTGTAGAAAGATAACCTTTAAGAAAAGCTCCAGAGAGCTCTGAGTCACGTGCAGGGATGCACATCTCTGCAGCTGCCAGGAAGAGATAACAGAGATAATCCTCCTGCTGAGGGCATCCTGGCAAACCCTGTCAGCCCTAGTGCCTGTGTCCTCTACCAGCTGTATGGCCCTACCTGTGAAGCAGAGAGCCTGGTTCTGCAAGAAGGGCCCCAAAATGCCATGGGATTCTTGGAGCATGAGCTGCAACTTCAGTAAAAGTTTGTTCCTATAGTAACTGGCAGATGAGTTGCATAAGGTAGCAAATGCTCAGGAGCTCCTGTGCCAACCTCTCCAGAAAATGCCTCTGCAATTTAAAGGTAATTCACCTTTCAAAATCCAAGTAGGTTATCAAAACCAACTAGAGAGTCAAGAATAGCTTTGTTCTCCTTCAGCTTGATCCAGAATAGTGATTGCTTCACGTGTCCCAGGAAATCTGGGACATAAAGTTGGAGCTTTTAAGAGAAACTGTCTTAGAGCAAAGCTTCCTCTGACTGTGAAGCTGGATTTACCTGTGCCTTGTTAAACTGCTTACCTCTATTTTTGGCAAAACATGCCATTCTGTTCTATACTATTGAGGTTATGCCCTTTCCTTGTTAATCTCAAGAGCTTTTTGGTAACTGTGGTGGTGAAAATTTGTTCATGTCTAGCTCTAGATAGCAGAGAGATTCTCAGTCAAAGTGGCCCAGGGCTAAGCCTCAAAAAGACCCCCAAATGTTTGGCATTTCTGGTAAACTGTGGAAGATTCAAAGCCTGTTTCTGAGCCTGCAGCAGTCAGCTTGGTCTGACCTGGCTGGTGAAGTCCCTGTGTCAAACATGGAGAGAATAAACTGGGTGCAGGTCATACAGGCAGGAGGATTCAGGCAAAACTCCCAAGTTGTTGTCAGAAGCAATATTCCCATCCCCCAGAGATGCCTCTGACTCTTCCTTCTTCCTGTAAAGAGTGGCTAAAGCCTGTAATTGCTGCAGCAATTTGCTACTGGGAAAACAAAAACCAAAAACAAGCAAGACAAAGAAAAACCAAGGAAAAACCCCTGAAAACAGCCCTTTTTGCTTTCAAGGGATGGCATAAAGTCAAGCTTTTGAACCACTTGATTTAGTGCCTTGCCATAGACCTTTATGCTGTTAGCACCCATGTTTCACTGGGTTCCTGTCTCTTTCTGAAAACTCAGTCTGGGACTGAGTGTGAGGGTATCTGCAAGTGCTGGGGTTTGACAGATCTCAGATTCCTGGATCAGGATGCATGCTGAGACCTGTAACTAACCAGCCTGGGTAATTTAGAGAACCTGAAGTTGAGTTTAATTGTACTTCTTTTGCAGAGCTTACCTTGTTTTCTCAAGCTAATCTGAACAGTTGCCTGTAGAACAGGCACCTACAGTGAGGAGCAGAGGAAGCTGTTGTGTAAGACAGCTTTGTCATCCCTTTTCTATGAGCAGAATGAATTTCAGTAAGTCATTAAGCAATCCCTCTCCAGAATAAGGAAGCCACAAGTCAAAGGAAGCTCTTGGATCCTCGGCTGTTTCCTCCTTTGGCTCTGCAAGAACCAGGGCCTTTCAGCTTTCACCCAGTGAGAAATTTCCAAGCAGTGCTGAAGGCTTGCACGGGAGGATGTGAATGTCCTCTCACAGGGATTATCCCTCTCCAGGGAGAATTTCCCACATCCCCTTCCCCTGGGAGTGCTGAGGGGATGGCTGGAGGATGCTGTAGCCCCACACATGGAGCAGTGTTTGCTGGGATCAATGGGCTGAGCAGCCACATGCTCCTCTCACAGATGGCCTTTTGCTGGAGCACTGGCAGGCAGGGAGCCCGCCAGGCAAGTGATTGTTTGCACCAAGAATATTTCATCAGGCTGTGAATAGAGATGCTCTCTCCTTCCTGCCTCTGAAAGCATCTATTTTTTCCTGACCCTCCCTCTCAAAAGAGCAGTGGCTTTGCAGCCAACTTCTGTTTTATTTTTAAATGCCTTCTGGAGGGTTATTACTGAGGAAACCTGCGTGTGTAGCTTGAGCCAAAATGGGATGTCTGAGTAAAGGGTGAGGAGTGGATCCCCTTGGGATTCCTTGAGGAAAAGCACCCAAGGGTGTGAACTTTGAGTGGGTAAGACCTGGTGTGAAGTGGACTGGCCAGGCTGTGCTGGGCTTTTAAAGGGAATTGGAATTCAGGAAGGGCAGATCATTCAGTCCTCATAGGCATTCATGATTCCAGCTCAGCTGCTAACTTGAGCTGGTATGAGCAGCTTGGTATGCAGGGTTTGTTTTGACAGGCTGGGATATAAACCAGGCTGTGGAAGTGTCTCATGGAAGCACTGACCAGGCAGCTGAGTTTCTCACACGTAGCTGTGTTTCTCCTCTGCTGGGTGGTGATGCTCCCTCCTTAGGAATACACTCAGGTAGTCAGTGCAGATTTCCAAAATGAAAACTGACCAAGCAATAGATGTTTTGAAGCTTGTGATCTTTGTGTGACCACAGCCAGGCCAGGAATGCATCCCCAAGTGCTCTGATTGAGCCTTAGTGTTGTGCCAGAACTGAGTGTATAGCTGGGCTCTAAAGTCTGTCCTGATTAGTATTCCATTCTTACTCAAAACTGCCATTTTCTTTACTCTTCTGTTCCCCTGCAATCAGCTGGCATTCTCCAGGAAGGATCTGGGCACAGAAGAGGGGAGGAACAGGGGCATGAGATGTGTGATGGGAGCTGAAGGAGCTGTGCCCAGCTCGGGTTGGTGCCAGGTCACTTGCTTACCATGGATCAGAGCTATAACAGTGAAACCAGGGGACAGCAGCATCAGGCTGGCATGTCTGAGGTTGGCTGTTGTTGCCCAAACTCCCAGTTTTGCTCATGGGAAGTGAGTTTTCCCCCTAGGCCTTAAGCTCTGAAGCCACCTGGGGACTGCCAGCCTCAAGGGAGCTGTTTCTGTACCATTAGCAGGGGTATTCATGCAGGGACCAATTTCTTTTATGTTTCTTGCTTATAATTTAGCAAGCTAAATATTTCTGTGTGGCCTTGTCCTAAGCCCTTTTGCATCCAAGTTTCCAGAATTCAGTGAACCCAGAAGGTGAGGTGCTCCCTGCAGTGTGCCCTGCCCTTGCCCAAGCAATTAGCACTGAGTTTTGGGGTGTGCAGAAGGGCTGCAAGTTCTGATACGGCTCCACAGCAGCTCTAGAATGCTGATAAATGCTGCTGTGGTGTTCTCTAAGTGACCTACTAACAAAAACATTTTTCCCTTAACAATTATGCCCTTTTACCAAGGCATTTTGCCCCTTCTGTCAGTCACTGGAGCTTCTGTAGAGACTTCAGCTAAGTTTAGCTTTGGGGAAGTGAAATGCTGCAATGTGTAGCTGCACTCACCTCTCTGAACACCTCCTGGGGCTTTCTGGTCACCTTACAAATGGCATGTGAAACTGGGGAAACGTCTCTGCAAAGTTTTCCCCAGCCAGATCTTCACTGGGTGCTTCCTGGTGGGATCTCTAGGGTGAGCTCCTTCACAGTGGCCTCGAAAGAGGGAAGTGGGAGCCTTGTTTACATGTGCAGCAAACCCCGTCCCCTTTGCCCACAAAAATAAGTGCTTTATAAGAAATTATACACTTAAAATGTTGTTCTCATTTCATGGTTGAGGGCGTAAGATTCTAGCAGAGCTGGAGGTCTCTGGGTGTGTGTGTTGGGGCTGGTGACTCTTGCATCCAGGCTGCTTGGCCAGGATGGGCTGTCTTGCTTAGGATACTTTGTGCTTTCAGCAAAAGAAACCCCCTCGTGTTCCTCACTGCCCAAGGCACCAAATGATAATTTTAATGAGCATGAAGTTATTTGGAGTTTGATCCAGCTGGACAAATTTCATTTGCCTCCCACCTGCTCAGCACAGATTATTCAGTGGCTCTTCCCCTGCTGGATTGCACCTTGCTGTGCCAAGGCAAGTGCTGCTCTTGTGCAGCTGCTTATCTTAAAGCAGCTTTTCACTCTGGAGGGGTGTAGCTATGTCTTGTTCCTCTTTTTCTGCCACAAAGGGCTGTGTAACCAGGCTCAAGAAAGTTTGAATGCTCACGTGTTATTTATTTTAAATATTCAGTGGCATAACAAAGCAGCTTCAGCACTGGGGTCCTCCAGAGCTGGGATGTTGGAGCTGCAGTGACAATCAGCTGCTAGTCCTGTGCTCAGCCCTTGCTGTTTGAGCTCCTGCATCACACATGAGGTGGCAGTGGGGCAGGGTTGGTGCTGTACCACTGAGTCATGTTCATTGCAGGGGAGGGGGCTGCAGTGGCTTGAGCTGGGACATGTGACAAACCAGTGAGCTGATTACTACAGCCCTCAGCTAGTGTCTAGCTGGCTATTAATCCTTTTAGTCCTATGGAAGCTAAATATATCTAGAGTTTAAATCTAACCTTGAATCTCACACTTAATCCTGCTGGCACTCTCACGTTAGAGCCTTCAGGGTGCATCTGGGAGAGAACTCCACAAATAAATCAAATGAAGGACCAAGGTTCCTGCTTTCACCTTGGTGTGCAACAGCCATAACACTGAAGAAGCCTTTTCTTCCCCTGCCTGCCTTTGTGACTGGCATTCAGCCCTAGGTTTTGGTAGGTGTGGTAAAGGAACTGAGGCAGAGGCAGGAGTGTGCTCCTTGTTAAGGTTTCACCAAGAAACTGGGAAGTGACTTTGATCAACTTCATTAAATTAGGATCATTCTCAAGGGCCTCTCTTCTACTGAACGAGCAGAAAGCAGTGGCAGGACAGGCCAGAAGGCTTCATAAAGACTTTTTAAAAGTCATAATGTGAATTAGCTGGAGTAGGTACTGGAGGTGTGTTAGAGGCTGTATGCCTTTGCCCTACAAGGGACCATGAGCCACTGATTGCATTAGCAGCACCACATCCCTCAGGATACACGAGCCTTTCCCAGTGCATAGGAATCAAACTGTTAACTCTCTGGCATACTCAGGAGATTAAAATACAGTGCTGCTTTTTTAGAGCTTTGAAATTACACTTTCCCCCTCCTCCCCCTCCCACCTCAGTCTCATTAGCTTTGCAGTTTGCTATTTTAACGGTGGCAAGAAAAGACAGGATAGTTCTTCATCTGCAGTAATGCCTGTAGTCCCTATAAAAAGGGCTGGCACAGTTTATTGGACTCTATTGGGTCCTTTATTCAGGATGTGGCTTCCCTGTGACTCTTTGGCCAGTTACCCATGGACAGTGGTAGCCAACCCATGGTGGCATCTGGCCACAAACTGTGCAGCCAGCTCACAGCTCTAGCCAGAGATGATTTAGTTTTAAAACCTGCTTATCTTGCACTGCATCTTCAGACTGCTGCCACACTCAGCAGGACAAGGGTTTGGATGGTCAGGGTCTGTTTAGTAGACCACTGTGTGGTGGGAGTGCCTGTGGACCTCTGCCATCCCCTGGGGATGCACTGCTGGGTGTCCTTCAGAGAACTGTTTGCAGTGAGTAAAACTAAGCTTGTTAATCTTTCCCCTGTGGGTTTTTTTTTCCCTGGCATGATCTCCCTTCTGCACCTCAGAGCTCTCCTGCCTGTCTAGAAGCTGCATGCAAGCCCTGAATCTGAGCAGAGCTGCAGAAACTGTGGAGTGAACTGATAATCTGTCTGGTATCAGGGTTGCAACCTCTGGGGTTCTGGCCCTGGCTCTGTTTCTGGTTGCCAAAGTGAACTGGGCTTTCCCTGGGCTGCTCTCCTTACTCAGCTCCAGCTTCCTGCTTCAGATGTAAGAGGAGATTTGGTGATGCAGGCTGTCTGTCAAATGCTGAGTATTTTATGCTGCTTTTCCTAGAGCAGTAGTGGCTGTTCCAGAGCTGGTTCCACTGCAGTAAGGTTATCCAGGAAAGATTCCCCATTGCCATGTGGGAACACAGCCTTATTGACATGACTGTTCAACCAAGATGAGATCAGGCTTTTTGTAGTGTTTTGGTGGTTCAAATGCCTAATTTCCTCCCTTCTCATCTTACAGATGTTTGTCTTGTGTAGAGCTCTCAAAATGGAAGAGGGAGACAATAAAATAGTAGCTTGAAATATAATGATTGGGAGGCAACCTTTAAACATCCTGCTGAGGTCTAATTCCCATTTCTAATCTGGATGAAAACGTAAACAGCTCAGTCCCAGTTCACTTGGTGCAGTTTCTCAGCTGTTGAAGGCAGCTCCAGGTGGATGCTGTGAAACTCTTGTGTCTCTTTGCAGGGCCACGATGGGCATCCTGGAATATCGGTGTCTTCATCTGTATTCGTTGTGCTGGGATCCACAGGAACCTGGGAGTTCATATATCCAGGGTAAAATCTGTCAATCTTGACCAGTGGACACAGGAACAGATACAGGTAACACAGGGGGATGGGAGCAGTGCTCTTCTGTTCCTGGGGCTTCAGAAACCTGGAAGTAAACAAAGTCTGAATCTGTCCAAGCAGTGGGAGGTGCAGCCTGAGGAGTGGCTTCCAGGGACAGAACAGACTTCAGAAGTCTACATGTGCCTTGTAGTTACCATGGATTACTCTTGCTTGGGAGTCTGCTGTGCTGGTGTGTGTGAGAGCTTTAATGTCTGTGAAACAAAAGGCTCAAGAATTCTTTTTGAATTGCAGTGCATACAAGAGATGGGAAATGGAAAAGCAAATCGTCTTTATGAAGCCTACCTGCCCGAGAACTTCAGGAGACCTCAGACAGATCAGTATCCTTTTTTCCTCTGCTGCTGGGGAAATGTGGAGTCTTTTCATCTTGTCACTTTGTGCTTGCACAGGAGGCTTAACTCCCTGTGCCTGGGCATCAGGATGAGTTCCTAGCTGGGCACCCTCCCAGCACTGCTTCCCCTGCAGGCTGCTTGCTCACAGAGGGAAGCAGAAGAGGCACAAGGATTTCTTAAGGATTTCTTCCCAGCTATAAGGGTGGAGAGCTGGAGCACAGAGGTTACAACCTGAAGCTATTGCATGAGATGTGCCCTCTGGGGTCTGTGGCAAATAGGATGGTTGACTCTCAGAAGTGCTGATCATTTAAAATTCTCAGGGGAGATGGATAAAAAGGGTGAACACTTCTGTTAAGCTGTAACTTTTATGTTACAGGAGGGTTTCTAGATGCCTGGTGCAAAAGGGAATGATGGGAACCCAGAGAGACACAGGAGCAGCTCTCTACCATGATTTTTTTTTTAATGTCTTAAGCTGGTGGCTGATGTGCTTTTGTATGCACAGAGTCCATCTGGCCACTGTGTGAGCTCTGCTAATGACATGGATGCTCATAAATGATGATAGAAGTAAATATACATCAGTGAAGAAAATATGCTAGGAATTTAGGCCCTGATTTAGTGTACCTTTTATAGCACCTTCATGCTTGGAATAACCCAGGGGCAAAAACCGAGTAGCAAAAAAGCAATTGGACCAAACACTGACTTATTTTAAGAAAGTTACTTCTGGATGTGCTCTTTAAACAGTCATTAGTTACAACCTGTACCTTGTACCCACATGTCAAATGCTGCTTTGTGAGTCTTCTGTTCTTGAATCATTTGTCTTTAACAAGCTGCTTGCAGAGCTGTGGAGAGCTTCATTCGGGATAAATATGAAAAGAAGAAATACATGGACAGAAGTATTGACATCAGTGCATTTAGGGTTAGTTTCTAATCCCTTCTCCAGAAGCTTGAATACATGTTAAGCTCTAAGTGTGTGTCTGTCTTATGAGTAAGCAGTGACTATGAAAATAGACAGTTTAAATGTTTCCTGTATTAGTGACTAATCTCTTCAAGGCTGATTAGGCTCAGTCATACTGTAGAAAGAATTGAAACTGGAGAGAACCTTTGAAGGCCTCCTTGTCCAACCCTTTGCTCAAAGCAGGACCAGTTACAAATACAAATCTTTAGCTGTATCACTGAGGCTTTTGAGACTGCTCACAGCATCATGGAGAGCTCTGTATGAACTTTCAGTGTGGTGTTGTGAGCTTTTGCCCCTCACATCAGTGGTTTTTTTTTTCCCTTACAGAAAGAAAAAGATGACAAGTGGAAAAGGAGTAATGAGCCAGTATCAGAAAGGAAACTGGAACCTATCATCTTTGAGAAGGTGAAAATGGTAAGATCAAAAGGCACAGTCATGGGTCAATTGTAAAGGTTTCTCTCAAGCAGTACAGAGGTAACCCAGCTTGATATGGAAGCATTTTTTCTGGTCTCAGTCAGAGCAGTGGCTGCACTGAGTCACAGTAATGGTCGTAGCTTGTTTTGCTCAGCTCAAGCAGACACTAAGCAGATGTGTTCTGCCTCACAGTGCAGAGCACATTGGAATCCAACTGCCCCCACTCCACTTTCCAGCCTGAGCAGTTATTTTTTTCCTAGTTCCTTCCATGCTTGAAGTTGCCAGTGGGTCATGTCCACTGAAAGAGAAAGGATTTGAAGGGTTAATCTCTCATGAAAGCCTCCAGTGTGTCAGAGTAAACCCAACATTTGCACAAGACTTCTGGTGTTCCTTTTTCCCCAGCCTCAAAAGAAAGAAGAAACGCAGCAGTCTAGAAAAAGTTCTCCTAAGTCTACTGAACCAGTAATGGACTTGCTGGGACTTGGTAAGAACCTTTTGAGCCTTGTGTATCTTACAGTGACCCCGTGCACCACCTTGGGTCTTGTGAATTTGATGAGCTTTTGGTGCTTATTTCACATGTCAGCTGAACAGTAGCTGATAGGTGCAGTAGAGTGTTTTGCTTCAACTCCTCAGCGTGGCAGCAGAAATGCCTTTCCTGATGTTTTCCTTTCTGCTGGTGCAGTGGTTTGTTCTTTAGCAGCAGTAGTGGCCTCCAGACCCAGCCTGGCTCTGGGCTGCTCTGAGGTTAACAGAACAGAACCAGCACACTGCAGTTCTTAGTCCAGAGCCAGTTCCTTCTCAGCAGCAGAAGGACAAGGGAAGAGCTGGCAGGTCAGGTCACCAGGCTGAGTGGCACAACTGCTTCCTTGGCAGGAGGCTGCCCCTCAGCCTCTGCCTGTCTGCCTGAGCACCCATCTCAGCTTTGTCTCTCCCAGATGCTCCTCTGACCACCCCCATGACAAACGGGAGGCCCAGCAGCCTGGAGAAGGACCTTGATCTCTTTGCCTCTATGGGATCAAACTCTGACTGCAGGAAGGTGAGTAGAGTAGGGGCCACCAGTGCTTGGGAGAGTTGTTTGATGCTGGCATGGGGTGCTGATCTCTGAGTTGTCCTGGTGCTGGATGCAGATGTTGTGCTCTCCCTGCCTCAGGTCGCTGGCTCCATGCCAACAGCTGGAAGTGCTGGTTCAGTACCTGAAAACCTGAATCTGTTCCCTGAGCCAGGAGGCAAAGGTGACGAAGTGGGGAAGAAGCAGCTCTCCAAGGACTCCATCCTCTCCCTGTATGGCTCACAAACACCTCAGCTGCCTGCACAAGGTGAGAGAGCTGAGAATAGAGCTGCTGCAGGGCGGTCCTCTGGCTCAGAGTGGGTGGGGTGTCCTGACAGCTGACAAGCAGAGATGTGGGAGTGTAGGTGGTCCTCGAGAACTGGTGAGGAGCTCAGTGAACAGCTTGGTCTCCATGTCACAGCCCAGTGAGTGTTGTGATAGTCTGTGATTTGAAGGTCAGCCTTTCAGCCCCTGACAGGGAAGGCAGCAGCAGCTCTTCCCTTCCTCCCTCTCTGTCTCTTCCCAGGAGCGATGTTCATGGCCCCAGCTCAGATGGCATACCCTGCAGCACCATACCCTGCCTTTCCTGGAGTAGCCCCCTCCAGCAGCATGATGGGAGGCATGATGGCACCATCAGTGGGAATGATGGCCCAGCCTGGAGCTGCAGGGATGGTGACTCCCATGGCCATACCTGCTGGCTACGTGGGTAACGTGCAGGCAGCTGTCATGGCTGTCCCCAACGGGATGATGGCAGCACAGCAGGCTGGATATGTGGCTGGCATGGCAGCAGTTCCCCAGCCCATCTATGGTGTGCAGCCAGCACAGCAGCTGCAGTGGAACATTGCTCAGGTGAGGTGGGATCTTCTGCTGACCCAGAGGTGGCTGGAGGGCAGGGGAGGCACATCTAAGCCTGTTACCTGAAAGCTTCAGGGCTCCTGGGGTTGGGTGAGGGCTGCAGGCAAGCTGAGGGATCACAAAGGAGTCATTTCTTCAGAGTTCTCAGTGCTTGGTGGAGAAATAAAATCAGTGAGACATCAGCTAAAATGAAAACTTCTCAGCTTGTTAGGTGGGCATGCACGTGAGAAATCAGTGGCTTCTGTTCACTGTAACTCTTTAGAAGAATTTAAGTCCTTAATATGTTGGGAAGCAAGAGTTTTACTTCTGCTGTGCTCTGGCAGCTGCATTAACATAGCTTTGCCTTCTCTCCTCTCCCCTTTGCAGATGACCCAGCAGATGGCTGGGATGAACTTCTATGGAGCTAATGGTATGATGGGATATGGACAGTCAATGGGTGGAGGAGGTGCCCAGGGCAGCAATCAGTCCCTCAGCACTCAGATGTGGAAATGATCCCTTGCATTGTGACCATTTTTGCCTTCTGTTCTGTTCTTCAAAACTGCTCCATGAGACATTCAGGGTTTTCCTTTCTGGCTGGTTGCCCAGCCTGAACCTCTTTCCATAACTGAGACCCATCTCTGCCTTTTCACTGTCAGACACAGTGAAACCTCAGTGACCAGAACATCAGCTCCCCTGTATTTAGCACAGTCAATGCACACTTTGGGGTGGACCCCCTCCTTGCACAAACCTCCACTAATGCTTCTGGGTAGCACTTACTGTCCTGCTGGGTATCTTAGCAGAGGTGTGACTGAGGAACTGGGGAAATCTGTACTTCATACTGCCTGGCTTGTCAGGCCTTTTAAAAAAAAAAATAATCACCTAAACTAGTATTAGTAGGGGTTTTGGTGAGCAGAGGGGTGGAAACCTTGCTTGGTGCTTGAGGAACTGGATTTTAACCCAAGCCCAGGGGCAAGCAAGCCTTGCTACCTCTTCCCTTGAGTGGAGTTCTCCGGAGCTGAGGCCTCGCTGTGCTTGGCTCTCCAACCCTCATTGGAACCAAAGTCCTAGGGAAGAGCCCTCCCTCATCCCTCATCCCTCCCTCCCCCCATGAGCAAGCAGGATTCTCGCACAGTGTGGGGGCAAACTGTTTGGAATGTGAAACTTGCACTTCAGAGTGGCTTTTTCTGTCTAATATGTGGTATTGATGTATTTAACTTTTAACAATCTAACTGAGAGTTAACTTATCAGGGGCTGAGAGCCCACTGCAAGTTTTCTTACACTTTTAAAACGAATATGACATCCTAATTTATACTTTTTTCATATTTTTTTTTTGTTTTGTTTTTGTTCCTGTAATGCTGGTACCCTTTCCTAGCAAGCTTTTGACATTTTACTCTAGGCATAAGAAGTGGGTGGGTCAGATTTCTTTTCTCATCTTCAGTAGAACACAACTGCTTAAACTCATCAGCGTGAGCAAGAAGTCAGTCAGACTCCTGTGGTCTACTTTACCCCTGTGTATATGTAAATTCCCAAATAAAACATTGCAGTGAAACCTCAACTGACTTAATCTTGGTTGTGTTATTTTATTTTATTTTTTTTTAGCAGCATTACCAGGTTGTGATTCACCGTGGTCACTTTGGGGGCAAAGTGGTCACTTTGGGCATGTGGGAATTTGGAGCCTTTCAGCTAAATCAGCCCCAATGCATCTGTTTTGTGGCAGGGCTGTGTCCCAGGTGTTGGATGACATTTTTATACCCAAGAGATGCCAGGGGGTGTGGGTATCACAGCATTCCTGCTGCAGGGAGAACTTCAGTGATGAGGAGGCCAACACAACCTGGCCTGTTCAAAAGGTGGATGGTAACCTTTCACAAAAAGTGGTAAGAGTGAGAATAAAAAAGGATTTAGGAGAGATTTACAGAGATCTGAAGGCCAGGTTTGCTTGGGGCTGTGGGTGTCTGTGTGCAGCTGCAGGGGAAGGAGCTCGTTGCACGAGCCTGGTGTCAGTGGTACTCTGCTTGCATGTTAATGGTGCTGTTTCTTTCCTCAAGTCAAAACCTGCTTTTTTCAGGAAAAAAAAAAAAGGTTTCTTCCTCTTCCTCTCCAGCACATCAGCTGTGGGGAGTTGGCTTATTTTAAGGTACAGCTGTGGGTTTGGGTTGGATGCTTTGAGAAGCTCAACTCAAGCAGAGAAAAAAAGTTTTCAAGCTGGCTTTAATCATCTTCACTTGCTGCCCCAGTACTGTACATGCAGGTACAAGCCAATGAAAATGTGCATACTTCAGGTTTTTCCCCTCTTTGGGAAAACTGGCTAGGAATATTTTACAAAATAGCGTGCACCCTCACAGCCCTCAGTCCTGCTGCATATAAACCACAAAAATACAAGAGTTTTACATTAAGAAAGACAACGCACATATAAAACATGACATCACACAGGTAGAAAATTGCCATTTGCTTTTTTTTAAATCTATTCCCATTCTCAAGTATCCATCACCAGCCCATCCCCTTGTCTTGAACATGGAACGGGGGTGTAGGACCTCCCCTCCCCCCCCAGCTCACCCCTCTGTGGCATTGATTTTAAGGTGGAGTTGTTAAATTAATGAATCTGTCATCAAAGCAAAGTTTATCACAAAACATAAGTGGATGGGTGAAGGCAGCCAAGGTTGTTCACTGCTGTGGTTCCATCCTGGCTTCCATGAGCCCTGGGGAGTGTCAGCCCTGACAGTTCTGCACCAAACTCTCCTTTTCCCCCCAGGAACTGGAGGCACCCAAAGACACAGAGGTGTCCTCAGACACTGAGACCTTCGCTGCCTCAGTCATTAGAGCTCAATGGGGAAGCTTCTCATGGCAATTAGCTCAGGGGGTAATGAAGTTCTGACAGTTTCCCACTCGATGGGGACTCTCTTGGTCCCCAAGTGCAGCTTCCTGGGGACTGAAGGGTGGGAAATGAGAAGCAGCAAGGAGGAGCAAGAACGTGCTGAGAGATGTCAGGCTGCCTGAGGTCTTCTGGTTCCATCTCATTGCCTCCTGCCTTTAATGATCTTGGACCTCTTAATATAAATTTCCTTTGCTGGTGCCTGTCAGTATTCTTCCCCTTTGTACTTTTTTTTCCTTTTTTTTTTTCTTTAGGGGGGCAGTAGCACAGTTTAAAAGGCATAGGCTGTGTTTAAAGATCTGTGAGGTGTAGGTAAACCCCTCACGTGACTTTTCAGGGAACATAAATCCTGAAATTTTGCTTCAGTTTGGGTTCTGCAAAAATTAATCTGTTTTTTTATCCTTGTGCCAATACAAGTTTGTTTTTGCTTCTTTCCTGGTGCTGTTTGATACTGAATTCAAGGACAAAGTTGAGTTCAGACTGGGAGCTGCTGCTTTCCCAAGTGGTGTTACCAAGACAGATGTCTGTGTTTTTACATTTGAGGTATAAACTTCTGAGATTAATGACAGATTCTTCAGTCCTGGACAATCTCTTAGATGGTCCAGGTGCTTGTTCATCGCTTCAGTTTGAGGTGGGGAGTAGGACAGCATGATGGGGGAGAATATTTTACTTGTAACTGCATGAAAAGATCGAGCCCTTTAAGAGAACAAGGCCACCAACTTCAAAGTGCTAACATTCAGGAGGCACCCGCTGCCAGGCTGTGGCCAGCTGGGTACCAGGAGGGGGTTCAGCTCTGTCCAGAGGCTTTCTGACACCAACCATTCACAGCTCTCATGTGGGTGGTAGGGGAAAATTCCTTTTTTTTGTTTTGTTTTTTTTTCCTTTTTTTTCTGGGGATATGTACAGAGATGAAAGGGGGGGACCCAGGGTCTGGGTGATTCCCCCCTCCTCCAGAGCAGCACTTGGCTTCCCTTGCCCTGGAGCTCAGCCATCAGTAGTGCAAGTGATAAAGAAAGCAGAGGGTGGGCAGGCAGGAGCCAGCGTTGGGGGCAGGTGGTCAGTGCACACCCCAGGGAATTCATTGCTCTTCATTGCTCAGTGACCCAAAAAAAACCCAAAAACCTAAAAAAAACACAAAAAAACAAGGAAAAAAAACCAAACCCAAACCTGAATGTGAGTGCACTGAGGTCTGGTTGTTAAACAAAACAAAACAAAGAAAACAACACAAGGGAAAAAAAACAAAAACAAAAACAAACAAACAAAAAAAAAAAAACCACAAAAAACACACAAAAAACCCAAACAAAAATGGAAAAAATAAATAAAAAGGTATCCCAATAAACTGAGCTGCAGACAGGCACAGTGGTCACAGCAGCTCCCAGGGCTGGGTGGCAGCTGCTCCCTCCTGGTGTCTGTGCCCAGGGCAGATGGTTGGGGTCAAACAGTGTGACGGTTCTTCAGACAGCCAGACAAACACCCAGGCCCTTTGCTCTGCCTTTTTCCAAGTCTGCTTTTAAAACCTAAACTTCCTCAGATCCAAGCCAGCCCAGCTCAGGGGAGCATTACTGTCCCCCCTGGTCACCCAGCCCTGTTACACGTGGCACATCCTCCCCCAGCCCTCCCATCCCCTCCTCACTGCAGACTCTGCTTCCTTCCAACCTTTACAGCTCAGAAATGTCCCTCCTGCATCTCTAACAACAGCCAGAGGTTGGGGGGTTTCTCTGCTTGTGCCCATGAAGTAGAAGGAAGACTTCCAGCTGGGACAGCTTTGCTGGAGGAACACGGAGTGGCTGTCACGCCCTTGGCACCTCAGGGATGCAAACCTTGCTTTTGCTGAAGGTGATTTCCAGCTCTGGAGGCATGAAAACCCAAAGGAAAGGAGAGAGAGAGGGAGCTCTTCATACCTTTTTCCATCTGTGATGCAAAACACATCCAGACTTTGAATCCAGCCATCGAGAAGCACAGTGCCAGAACTCTGCTCCTTGACCTTTAAAATGCAGTTATTCCCCAAATCAGTAACCACGTGCACACACCCTCAAGGAATCTGCAGATGTGCATTGTCCAAGCGTTTCACATCAATCTGGGAAGAAGTCTCTGAGTCCACTGGAAGAAAATAAAAGGTGGAGTCCTTCAGCCTGAAAAGCCATCTCTGGTGCAGGTTCTGGAAGTGAAGCCCCTTCAGCTGCACTTTGAGGATTTGCAATCCCAGGGGAAGGAGCAGAGGTGTGGGATGGGTTCACTCCTCTCCTGCACATCTCTACAGCTCCAGGCTTGACCTGCCAGGTCTCATTGCCAGAGCAGTCGTGTCAGACAGACACAGAAATGATTCCCTGCCAGCCCAGGGCTCCTCCTCATCTCTCTCCCCAGGAATCTCCACCTGGAACTACTGCTGGAGAAATGGTTTGAAGAGCTGGGAAAGGTGGTGGTGCAGGGGATGCTTCCCCCATCTCGGGTGCCTCGTGGCGTTTTTCCAAAGTCACTTCATAGCTTTGGTTTCCTGGTTGCTGGCCAGGTAACTGGTTCTGCTTCTCACTTCATTTCAGAAAAAACTATGTCCAAGCATCTTCTCCTCATGCTTTCCACACTCAGTGAGGATGCTGGTGAAACAGGGGATAATTTCTGATTCAGCCCAGAAGCCTGACCCATCTTCTGGTGCCTTACAAGATTTTCACTCACCTTTGGCAAGTAAAGACCATTCCAGGCTTGTAGAAAACCCAAGGACAGCTTAAGCTGCAGGAAATCCTGCAGTGTTTTCTGTGCTTTGCTGCATGGCCTCGATTTTTTTTTTTTTTTTTTTTTTAACTAGACTTTAGGGGATGTTTAAATGTCTTTTAAAGGCTGTTTTGGCAAAATCCATCCTTGTTAGTTGCCTTGATCCTGACACCAGCATCTACTGTCAGCTGTGCTGGGTCTCAAATGGGCTGCAAAGCAGATTCCATTTAATATTAATTATTCTGCCTAGGGGAAGATATCTGGCAAGTCAAATGGTTTGAGTTTCCTTTCCTGATGGAGGGTGGAGAAAAGAGAGGAAATAATCTAAGAGATAATACCGAGGCAGTGCAGCCACTTTTTGCAAACCATACAGTAAATACATTTGGAAAAACACAAAATGCCCTTTGCAATAATACATTCCCCCAGAAGAAAAACCTGGAGTCCAGAAGCTTGTGGGTTTTTTCTGGTGTGTCACATGTGGAAAGGAAGGGGGTGTCAGCTTTTTAGTTCTTGTTGTTTGAGGAGGGAAAACATCTGACACATCTCCCAGGCTCAGAAGGGAGGAGGAGCTGATGCTGCAGTGCAGACCTGAGCCTCTTCTCCCATTTCACCTCCTCCAAAGGTGTTCAAGGGGGGGGTCCTGGCACAGGAGAGAAGTCAGGAAGGAGCTCCCCAGGGGGAATGGATGCAGAGTGCTGCAGTGAAGTGAAGGTTTTGATGGATTTCAGTTTTCCAGTGAGGATGTGACGATCACTGAAGTCCCTGGGGGCTCCCAGTGAGCAGGAGTTGTCCCCATGGACCCCTCACGAGAATCCACAGCCAGGCAAGACCTGGGGTGCAGACTGCTCCTATGGCAGCTCTGCTCTTCTCCTCCAAAGCATCCTCAATATATTAACAATTTTAAAAAAAAAAACCCAAAGTATTTGGGTTTTCCACATTCCCTGGAGTACCCAGGTGCTGGTTCTTGCTTCTGGATCTTCAGCTTGCACAGAACCCGTGAGCCTTTCCCCAGACCTTGGGCAGCTGCTGCTCCCGTGTTCCCTCTGCTCTTTGCCTCTGCTCTCAGGCTCCAGAAAAGCCTCATCCTCACGTTGCTGGCGAGGAGGGGGAGCAGCAAAGCTCTGCAGCTCACTGGAAAGCTTTCCAGCCAGGCAGCTCCGTGCTGGAAGGGGAAGGGGGTGGCTGCTGCCTCCTCACCACTGAGCAGAAAATACCCGCAGAGCTCCCTGCTCTGCCCACACTGCTGTTCCACTTCCCCAGGCACATGGTTATTGTCCCACCACAGGCAGAATCCTTCATTTCATTTCTTTTTTTTTTTTTTTCCCTTGAAATGGAGTTGGTAAAGCAAAAAGCAAATAATGTCAGCTTGAAGGAGCAGAAAGCTTTTCCTCTTAAGATGCTTTTCCTTCATGTATATTTAAAAATCCAGCACGCTGGGGCAGGGAACGTTTGGCCTCATCCTGGCATCGCTGACCTCGTGTAACTGCTTTGTGCTCTGCAAGGAACGCGGTGTTCAGACCATTGTTTATTCCTCTTTCAGGAGTCAGGGCACCGAGTTTGCTTCCTCAAACCACTGGAGGCTCAGAAATCGGGGCGTATTGCTTGAACCAGCACCTCCTGCTCTGGCAGATGAGGGTTTCATCCATTCCGAGGTGGCCACTGGGGTCTTGAATCATCCTCCTGCAGCTCTGCTCAGCAGCATCCAGCCTGTTCTCTTCTCAGAGGTCTCTTTTGATTTGTAAAGGTCCAAAGTCCACGACAGCAGCTGGAATTCCGTGATGTGATGTTGGTCAAACTGTGGGGTGCTGGGTGAACCTGCCAGTGAGCAGAAGAGCTTTGCTGACCCCAGTTCTGGGGCTGTGGAGGGGGACAGCTTCATCACAACAGTCTTTTCCTTCAGGGTTGGTTTGGTTCCCTTGTGGCAACAGGTTGGAGCTGGGTCACGGTTCCTGGCGTCCCCTGGAGGAACCAGAGGTTGGTTTTGTTGTGCTCTGTGCATTGTGAAATTCTCTGCTTTGCCAGTAAACACTTGTAAAAAAGCCCAGCTGTGCTGTGGGTTGGTTTGTGTCAAAGACTGAGGGTCAGAGCCATCCTGTTAGTAAAAAATGCCCCACGAACCTTTTGTCCTCTTCCAGTCTCAAGACTGCTCCCATCTGTTGGTGCATCCGTTGTTTCTTTCTCTCTTTTGGAAACTGATCCTTCAGGACAGTCATTGTGTTAAGTATATTCTATGAAGAAACCAGAGTTTCTAGTGGTGTCTCCCCTGAGTATTTTCAGCAAATTTCATTAGGCACCTTCAAAAAAAGCTTCCATATATTCTTGGTTTTGCTACAAGAACTGGTCCCTCAGTGGGGAACCAAAATGCTGCTTTAAAAACAAACAAACGAAACGTACAAACAAAAAAACCCAAAACACTCATCCTGATAATTAATTCAAAGCTTCTAGTCCTTTGTTCAGAACCTCTCAGTCACCCTAATTCCAGATCAGCAGAAGATGCTGTTGAGATGTTCCCCTGTAGCTTACCAACAAGTCGAGAGTTGGGAAAGGTGCATCCTGCATGGGCTCTGCCAAACCCTCTGCTCCTCCTTGAGATTCAAGTACTGAGGAGAGCATCCCTGACCCAAGGAGAGCATCCCTGGCCCAAGGAGACCTTCCCTGACCCAAGGAGAGAATCTCTGACCCAAGGAGAGCATCCCTGACCCAAGGAGAGCTTCCCTGACCCAAGGAGAGCTTCCCTGACCCAAGGAGAGCATTTCAGACCCAAAGAGAGCTTCCCTGACTCCAGGAGAGCATCCCTGGCCCAAGGAGAGAATCCCTGACCCAAGGAGAGCATCCCTGACCCAAGGAGAGCATCCCTGACCTCGAGCAGCCCTCGTGGGAAGAAGGGGCAGGGAGCCAGACAATCAGCCAGCATCCCACTCCTCCTGCTCCATCTGTCACCTTCTCCTGACTCAAATTTTCACGTGAGGCATCACAGAGTTTGCACTCGGGGTCTTGTTTTGGCCGTACAAGACCACAGCCAGTGGTGAAACACGAGGATGAGAGCAGCTGAGGTGATTGCACCTTTTCCTCTTCTCTCTCACTTTGGCAATGTCACTGGTCACAGGCTACATGCTACCAGAAGAGAAACAACCAGAAAGAAAACCCAAACAAACAAACAAACAAGAAGAAAAACAAAAGAAAACAAAACAGCCCCCAAGAAGTGCTTGCTCAGTGTGGCAGGATTTGTGTCAGCAAACAAACACAGGGAGTGGCAGATGATTCCAGACATTCCGGAGTCTCCTGGATATTGCAGAGAGTGAGAGTGTTGTTAGCACGTGGCAAGCTACATCAGAGAAGATGCTACATTCCTTGGAAAAGAAAAATAAAACCGTAGTGCTGAGTCAGATATTCCTCTTTTTTTCTGTTTGGTTTTTGTTTGTTTGTTTTTGTTGTTGTTGTTGTTTTGTTTTCTTGTGGTTTTTTTGTTTCTTTTTTTTTTTTTTTCCTTTTGAAAAGCTACCTTATCCTCAGAGGCAAGGAAACAAAACCGCAGGAAAAGAAACCTCGTGGACATGCTGCTGGCGGGGTGGATGGGATGGAGATGCTCTCGCAGGTGGTCGGAGAGGAATTGGTCGCTTCCATTCCCCTCCCAGGGGCGGGAACAGCCTCGGGTCTGTCGGCAGCCACAGCCCTCGCTCTGCCTCACCGAGGAGGGGGTTTGGTTGGTTATGGGGTTTTCTCTTTTTTTTTTCTTTGCTTCTCCTTCCCCCTGCCTCAAAACACCCAACCCTCGCTCCCTCCCTGACATCCCCCCCCTGCGTGAGGAGGGGATGTGAGGAGCGTGTGGGGAGGAGGTTTGGTTTGGGAAGGAGACAAAAAAAAAAGAAAAAAAGGAAAAAAAAAAAAAGGAGGAAAAAGGAAAATAAAGTAAAAAAAAAAAAAAGAGGATATTTACAGCAATCCACGCACAGTTCTGGCAGGGCAGGACGTCTCCTTTCCCTCCTATGGGCAGGAGGGGCTGGTGGAGCTCTCCAGGGAGGACTGGGAGAGGCGTCGGGTCAGGGGTCCGATGCTGGAGTCAGCCAGTGAGGAGGTGGGGAAGAGTTTGTACCATCCCGTGACCACGCTGGAGAGATCCAGCTCCTCCAGGACGATCTGGGCCATCCCCATGAAGCACTTGTGGTCCATGCGCCCGTAATCTCCCCAGACAATCACCTGTGGGGCAGAGCAGGGGTCAGGGGAGCTCCCTGCTCACCACAGGGGAAGTTTTGGGGAAAAACTTGGCAAATTCAGTGTAGACCCCACTATGGTTGGGGTGGGGAGGCCACAGACTGAAGGACAGCACGGAGGGCAGTGGGTTGCTGTGTCCTGGCTCCCCTAAGCCCTCCCTCTCCCCAGGTGTCTGTAGGGTGCATGTCACCTGCAGGACTTTGCCCTGGGGACTCTCCTCGAAGAGCAGAGGCTGTTGGTATGAGGGGTCACAGGTTTTCTTCACCACCTTGGTCTTCTTCTTGGCCAGGCAGACGCCGTTCTCCAGCAGGTAAACCTTGACATAGGTGGCTGCATTGGGAATGGGTGAGAATCTGACTGGGAGCAGGCTCTGGTGATGGTCTCACCACAGCACCCACCCCCATCTCTCCCCTTCCATCCCTAACCCCCTCTCCAGCCATTTACCAGGGATGCACTTGGAGCCCATCTTTGGGATAAGTCCCCTCGCCTGGATCACCTCCACCTCCAGCTGCCCGTTCCTCTCAGCCATCCCCACGTGGACATCACCTGAGTGCAGGGACAAGATGTGCTCAGCACCCCCCCTGACCACCCGCTCCCACCAGGCTGGTCCCCACCTCCTCTTCCTTGTCCTGCCATGGTGGGAGATGCCACCCTAGGGCTGACAGCCCAGGCACCCCCCCCTCCCCTCCTTCCCACCCCCACCACCTTGCAGGTTGCTCTGCCTGGAGCATCCCCTTGTGCTTCCAGCCAGCACCAGGAGCCAGCAGCCCCCTCCCCAGCAGGAACCCCCTCATCAGATGGCCACTCACCCATGGGGGGGGTGGCCAGGGTCTGCCGTCCCACCAGCTGGCCCGGCCCCAGCCCGTCCAGGAAGTCACTGAACTGACTCTCAGCACCCAGGCGGGTGGTGGGGAAGATGAACCTGCACCGGGAGAGCACAGGGCTTTGCTGGGGCATCCACCTCCAGAGAGACCCCCGGGAGCAGCAGGGGGATGTCCCCCCCTCATCCCCCCGTGCCTTACGTGCCGTCAGAGCTGTTGCTGTTGGTGCTGCCGTCCGTGGACTCGCGGCTGCTCTGCCGGGTGATCCTGGTCCTCATCTCCACCGCGATCCCCGTCTCCGTGCTCCTCCGGATGTTGCTGCGCAGCTTTTTGGGGCCTCCCTCTGGAAGCCGAGATGGGGGGATGGGGGGATGAGCCCAGGAGCCTCCCCGGGTGCTGCTCCCCTCCTTCTCCCTTGGGTGCTGAGACCCCAGACTCAGACTCAGACCCCAGACTCCCTCCAGACTCAGCTCACGTCTGCAGGGATACCCCCCAGCCTCCAAAATCCTCCCCGGGGCTGTCCCCCCCGGCACTCCCGGACCCCTCAGCATAGTCTCCCATTCCCCGGGGTGGCTCACCAGTCTGGTTGAGCTGGAGGGTGCTCTTGCTCCACTGGGACAGCCCCACGATTGCCACCATCTTGGCTCCCAGGCTGGACCGCCGCTTCTTGCTGATGGCGACGGAGTCGGCGCTGCCCCGCCCGCTGGTCTCGATGCTGTACATCTCACCACTGATGCTGGAGCTCCGGATGACATTCCTGGCCGCCGAGGAGCTGGCATCCCCGTTGAACATGGTCAGCCCCTGGAGCACTCCCCGGCTCTGCTGGGGGTGGGATCAGCTGCGAGGAGAAGCCAAGGGATGTGTCGAGGTCAGCAGTGCCCATGTCACCCAGGGCACCCACCTGGGGTTGGAGGATCCACAGGGAACCTTCAAATCTATGAAATCCAGCTGGCACAACACATTGGGATGGTTTTTTCCCCACCCGTGGGTGAGGGAATGGGCACAGGATCCACCGTGCAGCCGAGTCACAGGGTGGATCCCCCAGTGGATCCCATGGGACCCAGGATGGCCAGGACAGACCCACTGGTGGGCACAGGGCTCAGTGTGTCACCAGCCCACTCACCTTGGGAGAAGGAGGGGACCCCGGGGTTGGGGACAATGCTGTCCACCCCTGCTGAAGGTGTCCAAAATTGCAACCAGGAAAGTTCCTCCTGTGCCTCCTTCTCCAAAGTGTGGCTGCAGTGTCCCTCCCTGGCATGGCCACCAGGCTGGGCTGACACCGGGCTGCTGCTGGGCTCTGCCAGGAGGCCCCAAAGCAGACAGTGCCTGGAGGGACCCTGAGATGCACAGAGGGTGCCTGGACCTGGCTGCGATGCTGCTGCCAGAGCTCCCATGCAGTCACTGCCTTCCCTTCCCCATGAATATTTAAATGCAGGAGGATGGGAGCATCCATCTTCCAAGGAAAGGTGAATTATGAACTCCAGGCCAAGAAAAGCCACTTTATGATAATGGATGGAGGCAGAGCCTGGAAAAATATTTCCCTTTCATGAGAGAGAGAGAGATGGCCACAAACGGAGGGGATAAGTTATGGCCAGGAGTGGGGCAAGGTGGGGGCTGCTGCTGCTGCTGCTGCTGCTCCCCCTGGGGAAGGATCTTGGCAGGGCCACGGGCAGACTGAGGCCTGACAGAGCAGCAGGCTGAGCTCCAGCACTGCTGAACCCGGGGATTTATCAATTACAGCAGGATGCAAACAGGGGCAAGTGGGTGATTAGTCATTAATATCACTAATGAGATCCCAGAGAGCAGCAGCTGGCCCAGGGCTCCCTGCTGCCTGGTGGTTTCCTCCCAGTGGGCAGTGACCCACCGTGGGCACCCCACTCCTCACACCCACGGGGGGCTCATTGCCGAGTGGGACCCCGACATGGCCACCAGCTTGATTTGGGGTCAGGGCTGAGCCTCTGAGACCTCTGGATGAGCATTTTCCAGCATCACCCATCACCACTCTCCAGGCTCCAAACTCCAAACCCCACACAGCTGCTCACAAGCCAGAACCTGCCCCAAGGAATGGATCCCAACCACTTCCCTCCCTCGTGCCTCAGTTTCCCCACCTTCAGCCCTGCTGTTAGGATGTGCCTCAGCCAACGCACGTCCCTCTGCAGGAGGGCTCAGCACCCAGCCCGGGGCTCTCCACGCGATGTGATGGGTGAGAGGAGCCACGGCACAGCCCAGCCCCGATATTTCTCGGGCCAGGCAAACACAAAGAGCTCCCTCCTGCTGCTGTTTTCCCCTCTCGGCTCCTCAGCCGCCACCGGGCTCTGGTGGAAGCAAATTAGATCAGGAGAGCCCAGCGCTAATGGGATCATTTCCAATGCAACACACACACACAGGGATAATTCTCCACAAAGGAAGGGGAGCGCACACTCCTGCGCCCGCAGGAAGGATTTTCTTCACCCAGCCGGTAATTTTACCCCTTATCTCTTTTCCCAATCTGCTCCTGGTGCAGGCAGAGAGCAGGGGAGTGAAATGGGGAGAGCGGGGAGTGCCTTGGCTACTGAGAGGAGCTGGGCTGGAGCTGTGACTGACCGAGCTGGCCTGGGCACCACCACAGCATCGCTGCCTCTGCCCAGGGATGCAGGGAACAGCACAAGGTTTCCCTTCACCCCATCCACTCCCCTGGCGATATTATTTATTCTCTATATTGCAAAAACACCAGGATTCTCAGAGCAAAACCACTGCAGCAGCTGGATCTCCCGCAAACCCCCTCCTTCCCTGCCATGGAAACACATCCCGCAGCTGCCGGGGTGAGGGGCACAGCACCCACCCACCCCCCAGACCCACGCACAAACGGGAAAACACAACCACAGCCCCGAGAAGTTCTCCAGGGAACCAGCCCCGGTTCCCGGCGAGCCGGGTGGGCTGCAAGGAGCCCCCGGGCACGGGCAGGGCTGGAGCATCCCGCGCCCCACCGAGACCCAGCCCGGCACCGATGCACAACGTGCAGACGAGCACGACCGGCAGCAAAACACCTTCCCTCTTGCATTCTAGTTTTTACATCCCTTCCCTCTCGCATTCTGGTTCTTACATCCCTTCCCTCTTACATTCTGATCCCCGCTGCGACACAGAAGCCCCCGGCGAGGCTGCTGGGGACGAGCCCTGAGCTCCCCACGCTCCCACCCCGAAGGAAAAGAGGAGCCGGAGGCATCTTACCGCCCTGCCGGGGTCGGGGGGGACCGACCCACCCTGCTCTCCCCACCGAGGAGGCTCAGCCCCCCAGCCCCATCCCTGGCTGCAGATGGGTCTGGTGAATCTTTCCAGGGTTCTGGCGAGCGGGGCTGTGCCAGCGCTGCTTCAGCATCTCCTTCAGCATCTCCATGGTTACATGGCTGACCCAGTTCTCCTCCCAGCCCCAAGCAGGGGCAGAGCGGTCCAGCCGGCTGGGATGCAGCTCAGGGGGGCTGGGGGCATCCCTCTGATAGGCTTTGTCCCCCCCACTTGGGTGTCACGGACCTGCCAGGGAATGCTGGAGCTGGGAAAAGTGGGAAGCGAGGCAGCACGGAGGGTGTGGGGGTGTCACAGGTGACCCCAGGAAGCCACCAGAACCATCTGGTGCATCCCAGTGACCAGAGGGTATCGGGGTCTGGTTGTGGCGAGGAACAGCCCAGGGCTACAGGGGAGCTCTGGCCCAAATCTTTCCACTGAGGTAGAAACAGGGGCAAAATGTTGATGGAAAAACCTGCCTGCTGTGGGAAAGGCTGTGGGGGAAGGAAGGAGGAGCCCAAGGGGTGCCCTGCACAGGTGGGGAAGGGACCTTACAGAGGGGGTAGTGAGAGAAGTTCAGATGGGGCTGAGTTGGGAAAAAGGGGCTGCTGTGTGAGTGAGGTTTTGTGAGCATTGCCTGGGAGGAGGAGCAGGAGGAGGAGCAGGAGGAGGAGAGCCATGGGGCAAACTCCATGGCATGTTCCTGTCAGGTTGCTCCAGTCCAGATGATTCCTCAAAAGGCAGGTGTCTGTGCTTGGATGGGAGCAGGAGGACAAAACACTGGAGGTGCTCAACTCTGGATGCTCTCAGGAGGGATGGCAGAGCAGCCCCAGGAGCTGGTTGTGCCAGCACTGCCCCGGCACACCAGGCTTTGCTGAGGAGGTGGCAGCTGGAGCCCTTCCCCCAGGATGGGAAATTCTGGTGCTTGTGGTGTGGGTGAGGAGCTCGGTTCACCTGCTGATGGGATGGTGGTGACAGTCTGGGGACATCTTGATGGGTTGAGAGACAGCTTCCTGGAGAACAATTCCTCCAGCAACCCAAGGGATCCATCACATCTCTCCTGTGAGGGAAAAGCAGTGGGATGGTGCTCCTCAAGCCTGGCAGTGAGTTGGGTCCAACCATCATTTCTGCTGTGGGTGCTCTCCTCTGTGCTGCTCCTGTGCAGAGGGATGGACTGGGAGCCACGGATGACCAGAGCCCTGCGTGGGGATCTCCTGGCAGCAACAGCAGGACATGCAACAACCAACTCTGATGTTGGACCCTGTGTCTTCCTCAGTCCCTGCTGTGTCCACAGGCACCTTGGCCCATGTCCGGGCCATCCTCATTCCCAAAGCTCATCTTCACCCAGCAGAAGGGATGAGCCAGCAGTACCAGGACAGTGAACTGGGCATCTCCAGGAGGGACAAGCAGGATCACGGCACCTTTCTGCACCCACCTTTCATTTGGTGAGAGAACAGGTGTGGGAGCTGGGGGCATCCATGTCTGCCCCTGCCCCTGTCCTGGTCTTGGGCTAAGCCCCTCCAAGACTCTGGTAGCCCAGTGGTGCCCTGACCACACCGTCCCTTTTCCCCACGTCCCTGCGTGACGTCTGCCGCTCGGTTAAATCAGATCTGTGCTGAATCCCATTGTTTCCTAGGCAACATAAAAGAATCAGAGGAGCAAAAGCCACCCAGGGGGGGCTGTGGCTGGGGGACAGCCAGCTCCCACCCAGCCACCTTGGCCAGCAAGCAGATGTGGCACTGCAGCAAGCATCAGGACAGCCCTGCTGGTCCGGTCCCCTCCCCTGGATGTGCCACCTGGAGCTGGGTGCTTCTGCCTTGGCTGCACCTTTGGGCCCCAGTGGGCAGCTCAGGGGAGGGAGCAGGGACCTGCAGGAGCAGGAACGTGGCTGCTGGCAGCAGCTCCCAGAGGGAGTGAGATGCTGCAGCCACACAGCCCTGAAAACTGGGCCAGTTCCATGGGGGTGGAGGACGTCAGGAAGCAGCCCCAGGGCCTTCGGTGGCCCCTGGGGTGGGTCAGGAATGGGGTCACCTGTGCTCAGCCCCCATCCTCTCACCTGGTGCTCAGGCACCAGGGGCTGGCACGGGATGAGCCAGGGCTGGTCCCCATCTCAGCTGGCATGGAGGGGCTGTGGGAAGGAGCTTCTCCCCTTCCCCAGCAGCCGCTGCCTTCCCAGCCACACGGCTCCGAGCTCTGCAATGCAGCTCGCACCGCCCGGCTGCTGTGTGTGAATCCCATCAATATTTCATGGAGCTGCTTCCTCCAGGGAAGGACTGCTATCAGCTCTGCCTTCCTGCTGCTCCCACCAGCTCCTCTTCTTGCAGGGAACATCTGATTTCCTTCCACCAGTGGCCAGCACCCAGCAGTCTCCCAGGTTCCCCCCCCCTTCTGCATCAGCAAATCTCACTTTTCCTTTCAGGAGCTCCGTATCCCACATGGACCCAGAGCTGGGAAGTCCCTCGAGTTCAAATCAAAGCACTGACCATCTTCTGTCCTGCCTGCTCAGGCCCTGCCCACAGTAGAGGTTCCCAGCACTACAGCCCTATGTTGGACTCTCCAGGACCAAGCTCCAGGACGGGTGAGCAAACCCATCCACACCTCCCGTGGTCCCCACAGCCCCGTGTCCAGCAGGAAGGAGAACATGGCTCTGGCACAGCTTGGTGCCAGCAGCCCAGGAGCCATCTGACCAGCTCCAATCCACCCTGCTGCATCCAGCCCACAGGTCCCAGCCGGCTCCAGAGCCCAGCAGGAGCTGGGTGTAAATCAGGCTGTTTGCAGAAAAAAAAGTTGCTTTTTTAAATGCTAAGACTGCACTCTTACAGCAAAGCTTCTTAAGGGATCAGCAGAAAACTTGCTTGCTGTAGGAAGACTTCTGTGAGCCGGAGCCATGCCAAGAGACAGCAGGAGCCTGACACTGCCCGCAGCAATCCCCCAGCCCTCTGCCAGGGGCTGTGCAGTCCTGGAGAGCAGAGCTGGAACAGCTCTCCTGGGCCAGCACCAGCACCCTCATCCCTGGCACAGAATGGGGACAGAACGATGGGGCAGCTGCTCCCAGCAAGGTGCTGCTCAGGGTGGCTCAGCCAAGGAGAGGAGGGATGCAGGAGGCTACCCAAATTGGAGGCCAAGTCCTCTCTTGTTGCTCCACCACCCAACAGCTCCAATTTGCTATTTGCAGGCTGAGAAACCTGCAGTTCCAGGAGACCCTTCCCCTGTGGGACGTGTCAGGAGCTTGGGGAGGATCCCACCATGATCACCCCCATGGTCAGACACAGCATCGTGGGGAGCCCCCAGACCCAGCAGGCAGCGAGTGTGTGTGCCAGTCAGTCCCTGCTAAATCTGGGCTGTCAGTCCTGTGCTAAATCACTTTAAAATAATTACTAAACAAGCCGGCTGCCCTGCTAGGGGAGATGCTGTGACAATACATTTTCAGTGCATTGGAATGGATGCAGGGAGATGGGGCCGTGTGGCTTGGGTTTTAATAAGCAGGGTGGGGGGGAAATAAGATGAGGCATTTTCATAACCTCCAACTGCATCTTGCACTGATGTGATGCTTCCTGTTGGGCTGCAGCTCAGGGAGAGCAGGAGCTGAGCCCCTCGAGGGTCCCATCCACATGGGTGAGCTGGGGGACAATGGATCTGGGGTGTGGGGGGGAAGCCAGTGGGGATTTGCCCCCCAGCTTAGGGTGCAAGGGGCAGGCTGAGACCCAACCACCTCATCCTCTGTCCGTGTCCCACATGCTGCGAGGATGAGGCTGAAATGGGGACGAAGAGAGAGCCAGGGGATGTCATGCCCAGAGGGAGGTGGGAGGCAGCAGTTTGCCTTCGCAAAAGGGTGTTGGAGAAGGTACAGAGCTCCTCGGGGGAGAGAATCGCGTGAGCAGAGCAGAGATGGAGAAAGAAATGGGCACGGGAGGGAAGTGGGGCTGGAGGTGAGAGGTGTGGGAGCAGGTGCCAGGCTGCTCAGGAAGGGATCGAGCTGGATGGGGTGGGTGGCCCCTGGAATGTCCCTCTGGAATGTCCCCCGGCAGCAGATCCCATCCCTCGAGGGGATCTGCAGGATCCTCTTCTCAGCACACGAAGGGAATGGGCAGCACGGGGTGGTCCCTGTGCCACCACCTGAGCCACCACCTACCGCAGGGACCAGCCAGGCGCTGCCACCGGCTCTGGGGACCGTGTCGAGGTGCAGAGCTGCTGGTGGCACAGCTCAATGGTGGCCGGGCCGCCCTGTGCCCCCTCGGGTGCTTCCCAGGGGGGAACAGGCGATGCCCCACTTTCTGTCACCCCTGGGGTACGCAGGGAGCAGCACAGGGGCTGCTGCCTGTCACAGGACATCGTTTCCCCCCTTCTCATCAATCCTGTAGCACATTTCCCTACAGAACCAGCCACGGCACCGGCCCAACAGGCAAAGTGGGCTCTCCGGATCCAGCAGAGTCAAAACCACGTCCGAAGCCCGAGCTGGAGACCCCGGGAAGCCCACGGAGAGGTGAGGCTGGCATTCCGTGGGCTGCCCGGTGGGAAGATGAGGGGGCAAACACCCCCCGGGCAGGACCCCCACTTTGGCCGGTCCCTACCCCCGTGTCCCCGCCGTGCACGGGACGGGGCTGACGCCAAGGGGCTCCCGGCTGGATGATGGGTGCGTGGCACGGGAAAGCGTTCCCGTTGCCCAGCGCTGGCTGGGAATCGCTGCCCCAGAGGGCTCCGGTGAACCGGCCCCGGCAGCACCCACCCGGGAGGGCTGGGGGAGCGATGCCGTAGCCCCCCCGCTGCCGGTGCAGCGATGTTTTTGGGGTGCTCACATCTCAGCTGGGAACCTGGAGTATGTTTTAGGGCGCACTTCCTTGGCAGACGTGGGAGGGGGGGGGGACACCGACCTGGGCTGCCCCACCAGGGGTCGGCACCCCTCCTTCCCAGCCCCACCTCACCCTTCCCGCAGCTGCCGGAGAGCCCATCCTGACCCTCCCGGGCACCGCATCCGCCACCGGCATCCCCCAAAATCGCTGCCCCCCTCCCGCTCCCCCCCACCCGCCGCCGCCGGGGGATGCTCCGGGGCAGGTGCAGCCCCGCCGGTGTCCGCGGGGCCCCAGGCTGTGTCCATCCCGCTCTCCCGGTCTCTCCCCACCGCCGCGGGCACTCACCGCTGCCGCCGCCGCCGCCCGTGCCCGCTCCCGCTCCTCCCCTCGGCCCCGGCGGGCTGCTGGGAGCGGCGGGCGGGGGAGCCACGGGACGGCCCCGATGGCGGCGGAAAAGGGCTGGAATCCCCCGAGGGGCTGGTCCGGGGCTGCCGGCTTCACCCCGAAAGCTGTCAGCTGTGTCCCCTTCCCAGCCGAACCCCAAAACCCATCGTCCGGACCCTGCGCTCATCAGTGGGATCCCAAGGGCTGCTGGATGGACCCTACACCTGCCAGCCCCACCACATGGGCCTCCAGCTGCACCCTGCAACCATCACCTGCACCCCAAGAGCCTCAAACAGAACCCAGCACATGCCAGACCGACCAAAGGAGCCACCAGCTGGACCCTACACCCATCAACTGGACCCCAAGAGCTGCCACCATTCTCCCAGTTGGACCCCAAGAGCTACTAACCAGACCTCACTACTATTACCTGGACCCCAGGAGCTGCCAGCCAGACCCCACACCCTTCAGCCAGACCCCCAGTGCTGCCCACAGGACCACGGGAACCTCCAGCCAGACCTGAAGTTCTGCCAGCAGGTCCAGCTCAGCCTGTGTGCCCGTGGTGCCTCCTCCTCTGGGGACACAGAAACCTCCCGGCTCTGACCCCTGCCACCTCCCCATGCTGCCACCAGAGCACAAGCACGACCTTCCCAGGGGGACAGGGACTGAGGGGTGACTCCTTGTGCCCTGGTTCTTTGCAAAGGAGAAAGTTTGAGCGGAGAGGCAGCCCTGGTTCCTTCACTGCCCTTGGGCTCACCTTGGCTCCCTGAACACAACCACCAATTTCTCTCTGAGCAGTGTCTCTTTTCACTCGTGATGAATTCCTCCAGTGCTTTCCCTGCGTTGCCTCTGCAGGCTGCACACCGTGGCTGACATGGGAGCCACGTGCAGGGAGGAAACCCTCCTTCACCCACTTTCTCTCCCTAAAACAATGCTTTTTTTTTTCTTTTGAGTGGGTGGGCTCCCCACTCTCACCATACCGAGGGGCTGGGGCTGCCACAAACATCCCAGGCTGAATGGAACCACCTGGTTGTGGTGGGCAAAGCCTCTGCTGGGTTCCCCATGTCGGGGTCAGGGCCTGGGGGGGTGATTTGGGATGGCAAATAGGGTGCTCAAAGGGGATCCACCAGTGCAGGGAGGACTGGGAGAAAATTCCCACTGGAGGGGGAAGGAGCTGGGATGGGGCAGGTCCTGAAATTGTGCAGGGGAAAGCTGGTTAAGGAGCAGGAATAGCTGAAAGAACTAAATATGGAAACTTGGACAAAACATTGCTGAAGGAGGGAGATGGTTTCCTAACAGAATTCGAGGCATATAAACAAATGCAGGGAGGGAGAGAGGTTGTCCTGGGGGGTGTCTTTATGAGTAATATTTAGAAAAACTGGCTGAAAATATCTCGGGAGGGAGGGAGAGCTGTTGCATCAAAGCAAACTTCCAGCTTTGTGGGGAGGGTGTCAGCCCTGGGAACATGTTTTGGGGTAAGAGGCAGTGAAAACACAGGGCTCAAGGGCTGAAAAGCCCCTCCTCCTCCTCATGTTTGTTTTATTTTATTTTACACATTTCGATGATAAAACAGGAAGTTTCATGGCAATAATCAGCTCCTAGTGACAAGGGTTTCAGTTCAACTGGTAGGAAACTTTGACTGACTGGTTTTTTGTGCCTCTCTTGTCAGGATGCTGCAGGATCCCTCGCTGACCTCCTGCCAGGGGACACTCGGTGTCAGTGTCCACTCGGGGCTGTGGAGTGGGATGGGCAATGGCCTCAGCCTTGGTCTGGCAGTGGGATCCCATCAGGGCTGCCCCATCTCTAATGTCTGGTAAGTCGTTAAGAAGCTCAGCTCTTGGGTTTTTCAGCTCCTCACCATCTTCTCCTTTACGTTTTGGTGTCGTGCCGGCGCCAGCGGGGTGGTTTAACGGGATTATCCCGGTAAAACCCACGTAAGAGGATTCCTGGAGCTTTGTGGTACTGCAGGGGCTCTCAGCAGCCTCTGGTGGGTGGGTGGGCTGCCCGGCCTGGGCTTGGCAGAAAGCACCAAAGAGGCTTTGCCAACCCCACCACCAGCACAGAGCCCCCAACCCGGGGTGTCCCCCTGGGATGCTGCAGCCCCCGGGGGTGCCACTCGTGGGGATCCTCCCGTGGCATAGCCAGACAGCAACAAAAAAACCCAAACCAAACCTGAAAGAGAGGGGCAGCAATGCTGACACAGGGTCTCTGGGGGAGGGCTGCACCTCCTGAAGGGTCCTGGGGAGAGGATGGATAAGCCCAGCGTGTTCTGCAGAGTGATTCCCAGAATAATGCTGCCCCAGGGAGGTGCTGGTCCCTGTCTGCGGGGTGGGCAGGGGGCTTGTCCCCTTGGCACTGCTGCAGCCCCTGCCCAGAGGATGAGGGTGGTGCCGTGTCAGCTCCACAGACTGCTCCCTGGCTCCCACCCCGTGTCCCACTTCTCACAGGAGCAAGGCTGAGATGCTGCAAAATCTCCCGTTCTGCAGGGAGCAATGGGATCACGTGGACTCACCAGTATCCTACTGGGAAAGCTGGCATGGTTGATCTGTGCTGGGCACCAGCCAGGCAAGAGGCACTAGTGCACCATCTGCTTCTCCTCAGGATGCTGGAGGCACTGGGAAACCCTCTGTCCTGCAGTGGGGTTGGGAGAGGTGGATTGAATCCCAAATCCCCTGAGCTGGGAGCTGCATCCCCTCCCTGCTGCTGACCCGGGCATGGGCTCTGAGCACCCTGGCCTGGTCCTGATCTCCCTTTGGCAACACCCAAACCAGCCTCCCTCGTGGCAAATTATCTTTGTGGGTTTTCCTTTCAGTGTAGCAGACAAGGAAACACAGGAGGGTGTACAGGCAGATTGATAAATACCCTTAAATGTTCTTAAACATTGTGCAGGTGCTCCCTGGCTGGAAGAAGCACCTGGTGGGACTTGCAGGATGGTTTGCTGCCTGTGACACCCCCCAAAACTGGCCTTTCCCCCCCAGATCTCAAGGCTGTGTGTCTGTACTTCATTCCCACCTAGGTCCTTTCTTTTTTCCTTTGTTTGCAGATAATTTCCCTGCAGCAACAGCTTCTTTAGGATGAGTGCAGAGGGGACGTGTGTCACCTCTGCTTTAAGGGATGATTTTCCTCGGTCTCAAACAGCTCCAGCCCCCACAGTCCCGGGGGTGCCCTGGGTGCAGCTCAGCTCCTCGGGGTCCCAGGGCTGGAAGGCACCAGCTGAGCAGATGCTGAAGCAAGAACTCACTAAACCAGGAGCAGATTTGTGCAGGCACCGATGCAGCAGAGAGTGGAAAAGCGATTTTTCCTTTATTTTTTTTCCTTTTTTTTTTTTTTTTTTTAATTTTTTATTTTTAATTTTTTAAATTTTTATTTAACTTCTTGTTTTCGTTGGCTCCTCCGCATTTCGGGCAGGCTGACACAGAGCCCCTGGTGTGTGCAGATGGCTGCGATCCTTCCCGGGGGAGGGCAGAGCAGCTCCAGACAATGAGCCCATTGCTGCCGGGAGAGCAGGTGGGGAGGAAACGGGAGCACACAAAGGGATCCAGGAGGAGGAGGAGTTGGGGGGATTGGGCAGAACCCCCCGGCAGGAACAAACCAGCTGTTGGGTTTGACAGCTGTGCCTGGCAGCAAAGTCAGCGGCAGCGCTGGTTAATTGATTTAATTGATTTATAAATGAGTCGTTTTGAGGAGGGAGAGGGGGGGGAGCGTTGGGTGTCGTCACCTTGTAACGCAGCGAAAGGAGGAGAGCTGAGAAACTGTGAGAATAACGATAATAATAATAAAACTCCGAACAACCAGCACAGCCTCTGTTTCTCTTGGCTGCCTGGCAAGTGCCCCGAGCTCAGGGAGTTGCAGAACTTTGGATAAAACCGCAGGAATTCGCTGCAAGATAATCCCAGACCCGGTGCCAGGGCACAGCCCTCGGGGCAAGGCGAGTCCTGGACCTACGGAACCGCAGCCCAAGTCCAACCTCTGGGCAAGTGCCCTGCGGGAGTGGCCACCAACCCGAGGCTGCGGGACACGGGACCGGCTCCACCAGAACTCCCGGGAAAGGGAGAGGGGAAAGGAGCAGCCACACCAGACCCAACTCCCCCCATCCCAGGTGGAGCTGAGAGGCAAATCCTTTAGAGTTGTGAAGGGGATGGGGACGATTTGGGCACCAGAAAGCCAGTTAATGGGTCCAGTTTTCAGGACGTGGGGGTTTTGGGTTTTTGTTTTGTTTTGTTTTTCATGGTAAAAACACCGGAGCAGCCTGAGTCACACTGCAGTGTAACGTGTGCCCCAGCCAGAAAAGCACTCCCTGGGAAAGCAGAGAGCTGGAGCACAGACTTGTGCTTGACTGGGCTGCAGCTGGGGCACGACAGGAGCAGAAAGGTCCCGGTACTGCCATGGACCGGGCCGGGCAGCTCTGCGGGCACCGACACCCAGCGCTGCCCGGGAGGGCTGCAGGGAGCCTGCCCGGGGGTGGGGGCAGTGTCAGAGCTCGGCCAGCCCCAGCCCCAGGGTCCCGGGGAGGTCCCGGTTCTGTGGTTCCGGTGCTGGGATCGGGGTCCCGGGGATGGGCGGCGGCACCGGCAGCAGCGTCACTCAGGAGCCAGGCCGGGGGTCCCTGCCCCTCGCCGGCCCTCTCAGCCCTGCCGGAGCACAGGGCCCGCTCAGGCCAAGCCCAGAGGTGCCCCAGTTCCGCTCCGGTTCGGTCCCGTTCGGTTCCGCTCGGTTCCGTTCCCCTTCCCGCCAACCCCCGATCCCCCTCTGCCTCTCCGGAGCGGAGATCTCGCGAGATCTCGCGCGGGTCATGCGCTTGCTCCGTGCGGCAGCGCAGGGGAAAAGGGGCGGAGCCTCCGCCCGCCGCCTCACGGCCCCGCCGCCATCTTGTTTCTCGGCCGCTGGGCGCTCGCTCTGCTCCGGCCTCCCCCTCCCCCTCCTTCCCGCCTCCCGCCGGTCGGGCCGGGGGCAGCGCGGGCGCCGGGAGAAGGCGGAGGAGATCGCGGCTCCGGCCTCCCCGGTGAGTGCGGGGGGGGATGAGGGGAGGGAGCGCGGCGGGGCGGGGGGAGTCGGCGGCCCGTGAGGGGGCGCGGGGCGGGGGCGGCCCGAGGGGTTTCCCCCCTCCTCCCAACGGCTCCGCTCCCATTGGCAGAGCCGCACCGCGCCCGCTGATTGGCCCGCGCCGGGGGAGGCGGGCGATGCGAGCTGCGCGCTGATTGGCCACCGGAGTGCGGACCCGGGAGAGGACTGGAGACCGGGCCGGTTCCCTCAGCCGGGGGCAACCGGGAGGGTCCGGCGGGAGGGAGCGGGGGCTGTGCGGGGCCGGGCATGGGACCCGCCGGCCGTGGGGAAGAACCGAGCGCTCAGGCCTCTCCCGGGCAGGCGGCGGCGGGCCCGGTGTGTCAGGCCCCGGGAGAGCTGCGTTTCGGTGTCGGTGCCGTTATTTGAGGGGTCTGTGGGGTCTACACAAACACGAGTCTGCCCCCACGCGTGGCGGGAGGAGGGCCGGGACTCAGGTGGAGCTGTGGGGGAATAGTGAGGGACATGAACCCCGGAGGTTTGGAGATGCCGGTGTGTGAGTGGGGTCTCCTGAGGAGAGAAAGTGTCAGAAATGCCCCCGGTAACCGGGGAAGCTCTGCAGTGTCGATCGGTTCTGAGCTGGGCTGGGCTGCATTCGGCTCCTTCAGCTGCATCGTGAGGAACTGGGGGGCTGGGTCAGGCAGGGGGACACGGGGACAGCTGATGCCTCGTGGTGCCCGAGCCGTGTCCCGGGGTTGGCTCCAAACTCAGAGCTCGGACAAGCTGCAGGTTGGCTACCAAAGAAAGCAGAGCGCTGGCCACGTCTGGGAGGAGCCTCTTGGTGTCACCTTTGAGGTGTTTTTCTCGTTTTTCTCTGCACAATTATTAATATTTTCTGGGGCATCTGTGCCCTCCTTACATCAGGTGACGTCTGGGGACCAGGCTGCCCCAGCTGGGTCTCTGCTTCCAGTCGATCCAACGTTCTGGTACCAGTCAGAACTTCCCTGTCCCAGCTCAGTGGTGACAGCCGGGTCAGGTCACAGCACGGGTCCCATCGTCACCTCCTGGGGCTTTGTGTCCTTGTTCTGTGGGCTCAAACTGCCTGGAGGACTGGGGACAGGTTTGGGGCTGAAACCGGCAATTTTGGTCAATGTACAAAGCATTGCCTTGAGCTTGGAGCCCCTCGGGCTGATCCCCCGGTGCCTGGGTGAGCTGGAGCAGGGACAGCCCCTTCCCTCTGCGAAACCATTCCTGGTGTTCTGGGGCTCCCACTCGTGGGTTGTGTCACCCCTTGGGTGTCCCCTCTGCCCCGGGAAGGTCCCGTTCCCCGCGGGGGTGACAAACACCCCCCGGGAGCTCAGAGCACAGCACCGGCACTTGGGTTTTTTATTATTTTTAAGACCCGTTTTCACCATTTTTCAGTGTAAGTCACCAGGAAGGTGTCTGCTCATTGCTCCCTCCTGCCCGAGTCCGCAATCCGAGACTCAGCGGGGCTCCCGAACCGCTCCCAGTCCCGTCCCGGTTCACTGCAAACCCCACCGGGGAACACAGCAGGAGAACCGGCACCGAGCGAGGGCGGGGGAGCCCCGGGAGGCACCGGAACGGCCCGGCCCCGAGCGTGCTGCAGCCCCGCCTTGCGGTTGCTGTGGTCACCACACCCCCTGTCGCGATACCGCCTGTCGCGATACCGCCTGTCGCGATACCGCCTGTCGCGATACCGCCTGTCGCGATACCGCCTGTCGCGATACCGCCTGTCGCGATACCGCCTGTCGCGATACCGCCTGTCGCGATACCGCCCGCCGCACGTGCTGCCGCCCCGCTGGGCGCCGCATGACGCGGGGGAGGGGGCGGGGCCGGCGCTGTGAGTGACAATAGCGCGGGCCAATCAGCAGCCGCTCCCTCGCCTCCCCCTCCCAGCTTTCCCCGCCCATCCCGTTGATTTGAACGGGAGGCAGCGGCCAATGGGAGCCCGGGGGGCGGGGCCGGCGCCGCGGCCGCCGCTCTGACCCCTGCGCCGCCTCTCAAGGTAACTTTCAAACAGGAAGCGGACGGGGAGGTTGCGCTGACGGCGGCGGCCAATGGGAGGGCGGGGCCGCGCCTCCCCTCGGCGGCGCGCAGCCAATGGGCGCGGGCGGGGCGGGGCCAGCGCCTGCAGCAGGGTAGGGTGAGCGGCGGCTGTTAAAGGGGCCGCGGTCCCGGTCCGGCGGGGACGCGGAGTCCCGGCAGGCAGGGGTCAGCTCAAAGACAAAGGGATGGCGGGCGGGGACCGGGACCGCAGACCCCCGCCGCGGCCTCCTCCCGGCCGGAGAGAGGGCTCTGCGGCGGCCGCGGCCCGGTAAGTGGATCGCGGCGGCCGGAGCCGCGCTGGGTCGGGGCGGGGGGCGGCTGCGGCCCGGTGACCGGGGAGCGGGACCCGTTGGTGGGGACTGCCCGGCCGGCCTCGGGACATCCCGGCATGGAGCGGGGTGAGGGGAAGGCACCGCCTTCCAGAGGCAGCCCGGGGGGTGGCGGTTGTGTCCCGGGGAATGGCGGCGGCGGTGTTCCGGGGCTGAACCCCCGGAGCGGCGGGTACGGCTGCGGGCACCGCGGGACCGCGCCCTGCCCCCGGCCGGTAACCGGGAGATCGGGGACACACACACACACAAAATGGCAGCGCCTGCCCCATCCTCGGGATGCCCTTGTCGCGGGGTGCCGGGCCGGGGGGAACGGGCCCGTGGGCAGCGAACAGAACCGCGGTTCCTGAGCAGCAGCCGAACCCCCGGAGTGCCGGCACAACTCCTGACAAGTGTGAGCTGCGCTTTGTTTCCCCGTTTTCTTGGCAAACCAGCACTGAAGGTCACCGGCACCAGGAGCCCGGCGGGCACAGGGACAGGGTGAGAAGTTTGCAGCCTCGAGGGTTCTGTCGGGTCTCCCGGTGACACCCGAACTCGGGCCGGACCGGGCTCCCGTGAGGCTCTCACCATCGGGGCTGGAGCTGGGCCTTCGCTCGTCAGCACCAGTGACCTTGAAATACCACAGCTCCGAGTTTCCAGAATGAAGGACAAAGTTTGTTTACAGCCCTTTGGACTGAAAAAAAAAAAAAAAAAAAAAAAAAAAAGAGAATCAAAGTGGAAAAATGAAGCTGGTCCCAATGGGTGAGGGCATGGAGGACACAGGGAATAGTTTAGAGATGAGAGTTGAAGTTAGTTCTCAGTGAGGAGTTGAATCACATTGCAGACATTCCTTCTTTTCCTACCAGAGATGCTGAACGGGGCTTGTCCTGTCCCCCCCTTCCCTGGGGTGAGCTGAGTGACACCACTCAGCATTCTCACTATTGTCCTTACCCTTCTTTTTCCTTTTTTTTTCCTCATTGCTAATTGTTGCCCTTGAAAGTAGGTAGTTATACAACTTCTTTTTGTAGGGGTGTCAGAAAAGTGAGGCCCTGCTCTCTGCATTGGGGTTGAACTCCAACCTGAGAGGTCTCGGAATGGTTTCCACCTTCAGGGACTACTGTGGGTGCTTTAAATGAAATTAAAACTGGTGAATGGCATCGCCTGGTCTCAGGCAAAGCTTATTCAGAGTTCTGTGGTCTCGTGTCTGGTGTTCCTCCTGGTTTCAACCCGAGAAGGTTGCAGGATGGGAAACGTCACCTGAGGTCATCCATTAATAATGGTGCCTGCTCCGGTGTGTTGGAGCAGCAGCAGCTCCTGCAGCAGGCTGCCAGCCAGGAGCAGGGCATTCACTGGGACTCTGAAGGTCATTTATAGCATCTCCAGGCAAAACCAAAAATGAAGCAGTTGAAGATTTTTTACCTTGGGAGGAGGCTGGGTTCAGCTGTGGGGGGTGGTGGAATCTGCAGCTACTGTGGAACGAGAGGAGAAATCCTGCAGGAGAGCTGGGTACACCCCCTGTTTATCAGATTTCACTGCTGAAGCTTGCAAGAGGTTGTAGCTGTGTCACAATAGGTGCTGCTTGGTCTTTTTAGGTCAAGAGCAGCAAAAAAACCTAAAAGCTTTTGGTAGCACTGTAAAGGGATTTATTAACATATTGTATCAGGTCCTGGCTTTTTTTTTTTTTTTTTTCCTTCAGCACCTTGGGTCCCTTTTAGGCCATTCAGTGAAGTTTGTTGTGTGCCCTCAGGAAACGAGATCATCTTTTTGCTTTCAGGGACTTTTCCAGGCTTGTTTTTTGTACCAACTGAGTGGGCAGAAGGTGTAAAGGAAAAGTTTATTGTGGGAAATCCTTGTCCCTGGGTTGAGCACCTCAGTGGCTGTGAGGAGGAAGAGGAGGAGGAGGAAGATGTGCTGCAGGAGGTCACCTTTCCAGCCACTGTATTTGGGTTTGGTTAGGGTTTTTTTCATGGTTTAATCAGACTGTGATCTTGTATTTATGTAATGTAGTGTGATACCTGTATTCTGATAGTGTGGGCACACAGAGCAGTTTCCTAATTTCAGGGTTTAGCCACCCACCCATGCTGTAAATGAATTAAATTGATATGGTTGCTCACTTAAACTATGATTTGATAAAGCAGACAGTTTACCTTATGTTTCAGGGGGTCAAAAACTGCATCAGCTCTTACAAGGGACACTGACAGCAAGATCAGACCTCAGGATGCCTGCCAAAGCTTCCCAGGAGTTGCAGGAAGATCATTTTTTGGAGGGTTTGCTCTGAAAAGCTTGAGATTTTCTACAGGCCAAGATCTCACGGGGGGATTTTCATCCATTGTCAGTTTATATCTTGCTGTGCTATTTTGTCACTTCCTGGCAAACCAGAACAGGTCACTTCCAGTTCTCTTTTTTCATTCAATGAAGGTGACCCAGGAGGGTGTAGATTTGCATGTTTATCATACAGGATCACACTGTTTTTTTCTTTTTATCTTTGTTAAGGCTTCTGTTAAAAGGCAAGGGAGTAAAATCATATGTATAGCAGAACTAGGAGATAAGTTATGAAGTGTGTAGCTTGTCATTTCTTTAAGATTTACATAGCTGCAGTGCATAACATCAGTTTTATGCTAAGTTTATAAGGTGAAGCAGACAACATGCAGTGTTGTTTTGGGACCTGCCAGCTGTTTGTTCTTTGCAGTAGAGTTGACTGTCTTGAAGGTGCTTTACTTCAAGGAGCTTTTCCCCTTCTGGTGTTTAGTTTAGGAGGTGGAGAGGCAGCTCTGTTGTTATTTGTCTGGGAATTTTCTCCCTCTACTTCTTGCTCTCTGTGCCTGCCTGCCAAAATTGCAGTGCAGAGAGTCACTGTTTGGTAATGTTTAACTGTTGGAACACCAAATGCCAAGTGTGAGCCTTGTGCTGCCTCATTCAAAGAAGAATAGAAACTTAATTAACCAATACAGACAGATTTTGTTTCCTTTACCTTTTAAAAAAAAAAAAAAAGCCCTGTGATGGTTTCTTTGTGGTGCTGTAATATTCATAGCCCTTTTTTTGTTTGTTTGTTTGACTGGACAAAGGACTTTTAGCAGTGCTGTTGGGTACTCAGTCCATTGCAAGTAGGCATCATTCCTGATTATTTATCTTTTTTCTCCTGAAGGAGTCAAGCCAGCTGCCAGTTGCCTGCCCACGACTCCAACATCCCATTCCCTGCCCTGGGAATTGCCTCTCACTGCTGGGTCACAGTCTTCAGTATTAAGGTATGAAACCCAACCCAGTTTTGCTGGGTGCTTCTCTGCTCAGTGAAACCCTTTCACTGCAGGTCCATGCTATGGGATATTCCCTGCTCCCTGGATGCAGCTGCCTGCTGGATCAGGGCTGTAACTCTATAACCAGCTCCCTATCAGGAAGGTTATCAGCCCAATTTCTGCTTTGCATGAGTCAAGGGGGGTGGTTACTCTGTCCCTGTCCCCTCCAGAGGAACTGAGATCAGCTCTGCTGCTCACTCTCCCTCTTGAGTGGGTAGTGGAGAGGCAGCTCTTCCCCCAGGGCTGCCAAATGTCCTGGGATGGGAGAAGGGAGGAGCAGAATTCCTGCCCCAGGTACTGGGGGGAGAGTGGGAGTCAGGGCTGTGCCTGTGACCCAGCAGCTCAGCAAGGGGAGTGGTGCAGAGCTGGCCCTGCCAGCTACTGAAACCAAACTGCGTGGGTTTGAGGAGTTGTCTGTGTTGTTGGAAGCTTTAATCCAGATCCCTCTGACTTAGCAACTGATTGGGGCTTAAATCAGAGATTGGTGGAATGGGTTAGTGCTGTGCCTTGCCTGAGTGAACACAGAAGGAAGGCATTGGCACTAGTGGGGAGCTGGTGTTCAGTTCAAACAGTGCTTTCAAGATAATCTACTGCTAAATATTCATAGGAAAATAGGCTAGAAAGCACCAGAAGAAGTCATCTTTTTTATTTTTTCTACCCTGAGGTGAACTCAACCTAAACACTGTTTTGCAGCCTTCTCTTAAAACCCTTTAGCAATAAGTACTCCGTATCATCTTGGTAGGTAATTCAGTGCAGCCTTTAGCTAGCCTGGCCATCACCTTCAGGTTTAATTTACTCAAAACAAGAGAAATCTGCAAATACACACCTTACCCAACAGCTTGGAATGATTCTGCTGTCAGCTGAAACCAACCACTTGTGTTGCTGGCTCTGTGCTTGGAGGGTTGTGTGTCCAGCACACCATGAGAGGGAACAGATAAAAATAAAGCTGAGGAATTGCAAAAGTTTCTTAGAATAGCACATTGGAAGGAAGTGCTGGTGTTTTGAGTTACATTGGTTTTGCTGAAAGACCCTTTAAATTGTCTTTAAAAAGTTGAAAGGTCACATTATCATCAAGAGCAGAACTTCAGACCTTCCTCAGTTTGGGATCATCACCTTTCCTCATTCCTGAAAGGCTGCCTTGGATTTTACAGCACTGTCTTCCAGAAATGGAAGAGAGTTCTCAAATCTTCTGGGTGAATAGATCTAGTGGTAAGGTTAAAGTCTCCTGATTTGGCCCTGTACTTTAGCTCAACTTTATTAATATTGTTGCCTGTATGGTAGAGGTTTTTATGGTTTAATAACAGCAGTGTTGTTACTTCTGTGATGTGCTGAAATGAATGTCTTGTATATGTGATGTTATGGCTTGTGTAGTTGATCATGTTTCATTTTTAAAGTGTTCCTGCTTCCTTTTTATAATAATCTGGAGTATTGGCTTTTGTTCAAAGCTGATATTATGTCAAGAAAAAACATTGCATAATTTAAATGTGGTGCATTCCCTCCTCTCCCCAGCACTGGGTGATGTTTTATAGGCAAAGCCTTTCCTGTGCTGTCCTGTTGAGAAACCAGAGCTGGATAGGAGTCCCAGCTGGATGTACCTTGCAGTGACTCCTCCTTTTGGAAGGTGTTTGGCACGTGCAGCTGTGGGAGCACGAGCCAGCCTGGCTCTTTCCAAGCCCCATTCCCAGGGAGCTTCTTCACTGTTTTTTCTGGTGTGTTGTAACCCTGGATCCCTGCGTGCTGCCACTCGTTGTGCCTCTTGCTTCAGCAGGGCCAGGCACACAGATCAGCAGTGGTTTTTCCATCTGCCACATCTTATTTTTGTAGAAGAGCTTTCAAACTTTGTGTGTTCAGCTCTTGCCACTGGTGGCAGCTGCTGGTTCTTCATGGGGTCAGAAATGTGGGGACAAGGTTTGTGTAGGGCTTTGATGGAAATGGGAAAGGCTGTGCCTTGTTCCCCAGCTGGGAAACCCTCTGTGGGGGGTGGTACAGTGGTGGTTGTGTCAGGCTGTGCTCTGGTGACCACAGTCAGACCTCCTTCACACTGTCAGGAGTCAGGTGAGTTCCCTTGGCAAGCCTGAGGAGCTCTCATTGCTTTTCTGAGCACCTCTAGAGCTTTGGTGAATGGGAGATGCAGAAAACAGATACAGCAGCAAGTCCAGGGCTTTAATATTAAGGTAGAAGAAGAAACCCTTGATCTCAAACCCAATTAAGAAGTACAAGTAATTTTTGGCTGCACTTTATGAGCACTTCTGTATTTCCAGTCATGATCTGCCCATGTGCTTCTTAGCCTCTGTCTAGTGAAACTCTTTCTAATTTTAAACTGTATTGGAACTAAATCTGATCGTATTGCATGAAAGGAGGCTTGGCTGAAAATATCTGTGTTTATTTGAACAGCTCTTAAAGAAAATGTACAGTACCTCTAGGTACAATCTCTCTGGAAGCAATTTTGGGGCATTAATGTGTCTTATCAAAGGTTTGTTTTAGAATAAGATAGCACGGGGCATAATGCCCTGCAAAACAAGTGCTGTTGGTCTGCAGCATGGAGCCAGCCTTTCAGTGTGGCTTCAGCCATTCTGAGAGCTGATGGGACCAAAGGTTTCTGTTGTAGTTCACTTCAAGCTGTGTATGTTCTGGTTTTGCTCTTTCTGGTACCTCAGACTGCACTAATGGAAGGAATGAGAGCAGCATCGTGCTGGTGTGTGACTTCCCCTCCTCCTCTGCTTGTGTTTCCAGCACTGTTACTAAATTCATATAGGCCCTTTATTTATTCTTCTTGTGAAACTAGTTCTTGGTTGCTAGATTGTTCCTTCTGATTCTGGCAGGATCAGGTGTCTGGCACTTATTGCTACACAGAGCTCATTCTGTAGATATGCAAGTGTGGCTCTGCACATTTTACTTTTAAATCAAGGGACAGGCTCCCAAAACAGAACACTACACTTTTGAGAGTTAGCTCATCAGACTGGAAGTATCACAGAATGCTGGGATTAGTATTTATTTTAAACATTCACTTTTCAGCTCTACAGATCTATTTTTAATTCTTCAGGCATCCAGAGTTTTGTGCTAGGTGCTACAGCATCAACTTTTACTCCTTGCTAGTAAGGATGGTATCACAGAATCAGAATGGTTGTGGTTGGAAGGGGCCTGTTTGACTTTTTTAAAAGAGGAACTGCACTTCTTTAACACTCTTCCAGGAATTAGCTTGTGAGTCTTGTGGGATAGTGGATGTTGTAAAAGTAACAGCACCTTAAGAATAGTTGAGAGTGGGGTGTTTGGATGTCTTCAAATGCTGTGGATGTGGTAAATCTGTATTTGCATGCTGGGAGAATCTGGGAGGGGAAATTTGGTTGTGCATTGGTAGTTTTCAGAAATATTTGTGTGTTACCCTTCTTTGTAGCTCTGCTCCAAGGACACTGAGGCAAAATGTCGACAGCTTCTGTTGTAATTTCTTTTTAGCCTCTAACTTACTTCAGATTTATCCATCTTTCCAAGACATTTGGATGGAAGATGCTTGTGACACAATGCTGTGTAAAACGGGCTCTTTCCCCTAATGTAAGTCATGGGAATGTGACTGTACTGTATGCAAAGAATCTGACATTTCTGATATCACCAGGGTCTGTGGCACTTGATGATGCTGCTGAGTTATTCCCTTTCATTGAGAGCCTCAAGGCTTTCCAGCACTTCCCCCTGGTATCCACCATTTGCATATCCCTTCAGATATTTGGATAAATTTCATTTAGAGCTGCTCTCCACCCAGCTGGTTTTGTTTGGCTGACTTCTTAGTCAGGCCAGCTTGGGATTAATTTAAAAGTGGGCACGTCAGAAGCTGTGACATGACCCTTGGTGGGGGGGAGGTTGTTCCCCAGTCCCTTTTCCCAAGCTCACTTGGCTGTGCCTGGCAGCTGCTGATCTCCTGGCTCTGCTGGGCTGTTCCTGGCTCTTGGTTTTCCAGCTGAAGAGTTCTGGGTACCTGCATCAGCTGGAACTGGAAGATCAGAGGTCTTGGTTTTATTTGTGGTTATTCTGTAGCTGGTGTTTTCAATAGCAGGTTCTTGCTCAAGCATGTAGATGGTGGGCATCCAGGGGGAGACAGCTTCATTTGGCTGCTTCCCCCATCCCAGGGCATTAAAGAGAGAGCACCAACAAGCATCTGTTTAAAAACAAAAAACAAATCTTAAAAAATCCCCAACAACAAATTAACAAGCAACAAAAAAGCCCACCCACTGACATGAGTGATGTCTTCATGCTTGCTTTGTGAGCTCTGAAATGAAGCTCTTAAGTGTTTGTCAGCTGCCACAGGACTTTTTAAGTTTAATGTTTGTAGAAGGTGTTCTGCTCTGGTGAGCAGAAAAGCTCTAATTGCCAAGTGTTGATGTGGTGGTTCTTGGGATGTGTTTGTTAATCTGCCCTGTAATCACCTCCAGGCATTTTGTGCGTTGGCCTCAGCTTTTTGGCCTTTGGTTTCTTCTTCCTTTAAGTCTGAAAACAAAATGTTCACCTTCATGGAGCATATCCCAAGCTGTGTGGAATGGGCTGGCTGTGGTGGAGCAGGTGTATCCCAGTCTCTCCTGTCCTTATGCCCTTTTTCCTTGCTGTATTTTTTTGGAGGGGGGGTTGCTTGGTTTTACTTCCCTGTGTCCAGCCCAGCAGCACGGCCGTGTCGTGTCTTACCTGCAGGTGAACCTCCTCACCTTAGGTTCTCCTGCAAGACCATCTCCTTGTAGCCCTGTTTGGACGTCACAGGCAGCTGGCACTCAGCCTGGTGGTTCTGATCCAAGGGCACCCTGCTTTGTTCTGCTGCAGCTTGGGGCACACCAGTGAGACCACAGCTTTTGTTCAGTAAGTTTTGTGCAGAGCAGGAGTTGCAGGGTGCTTGTCCAGCTCCTTGCAGGGAGTTGCAGGGAGATGGAGCATTGCTGCAGTCAGCAGGTTCCCTCTCCTGGGGACGTGCTTTGTGGCAGCCAGGTGACAGGGAGATGGAGCTGAGCTCCTGATAGTCAGTGACAAGCTGGTGCTGGAGCATCCACCTTCTGCTTTATAACTTTGGAGTGGCCATGCCCTGCCTCATGGGAGCATGGGGATCCTCAGAGCATCTCTCACCTTCTCCAGAGGCTCGTGGAGGAAATCTTTCAAAAAGAAAAATTGGAAGTATAATGAAGCTCTAATTATGCAGTTTCCCCTGCAAACTGCATATCAAAAAGGACAAACAGGTTTAGACACAGATAATGTGAAATCAGAGGAACTTGGCTCTCTGTTGGCTTTGGTGGGCTTATCTTTTTCTGTTCTTTGGCACCAATTCTGGTAGGAGGCATTCTTAAAAGCAGAGAAAACAGCTTCCCCTTGGATGAAGGAACTTACCTAATTGCCCAGGAATGGTTTGCTCAGTACAGTTTGTCTCCAGAGCACACGCTGCAGGTTTGCATGACATTGGGTTTTTCTCTTTTCCTTCTCTAATGCTTGCAAGCACCTCCAGCACTGCTCCTGTATCTGGATTTTAATGGGAAGAAATTACTTCAGTAATGTTCTCAACAGTTTTAGCCTACTTAGGCTTTTATTTTGGAGTTTGTAGTGATTTCATTCTTTTCTGAAAATCAGCCTACTGGTGACTCTTTTCTACTGTTACTCCATTTCCTACCAATTATCCCAGTGAGTTACTTAAAGCAGCAGTTGCCCCGGGTTGAGCCTGTTAATTTTACATTCTGAAATCAGTCTGATGTTTACCTTGAAGACAGGAATTGTTTTGTATTCACTGACAGGACTTTTTAAATTATAGATGACTGGAGTAAACCATTTCTAGCTCTTCTTGAAATCTGGGTGAATACCACAGAGGAATATAATGCAAGGCATTGGCTTTGGCATGCAGCAGGGGGTAAAGTGGTGCTGGTGGAGTTTTCTTCCTCTCTGCTCCATTAGCTTTTTTCCTCTTTCTTTAACCTGTTGTATCTTAGGGTTATGTAGAGCATTATATTCCAGTACAGCATTTAAGTGGGTTGAATGCACGTAATTTGTATTTTTTAAAAAACAACCTTAATGTGATTTGGCTCATCTTCAAGATGAACTGCATCTCCCGTTACAGAAAAGACCCTGTCTGGTGTTAGTGTTGAAATATTGCCAGTACAGAGCAGATTTCAAGGATTAGCTTTTATTTATGTGCCTAAACTATTTTTTGTCTGTCTGACAGTGCAGATCAAGGGAGGGAGAATCAAATGCCAGTTTAAGTCTTCCATTAGAATATTTATCTCTCTGTATTTTCTTCTAAATACTTGAACTATCTTAAGTTTTAGGCAGATAATATTACAATGTGGAAAGATGTTGAACAGTGACAAGTAACCTGTCACTTATTCCCACAGGTCCCTTACCTGGAGTTCTTCCTGTCTCCCAACTCTTGCTTTGAGACTGAAAATCCCATCCTCTGACCTCCTTTTTGTCAAACCCTGTCAAAATCCCCTTTGGCTCTTCCCATGCCCCCTGTGTCCCCTTCTCAGCTGATGAAAGAGAAGTACAACCCCTCAGAGTCAGCCCTGGGAAGGGTGGGCTGCAGGAGGGGACAGTCTGATTGTCTGACTGTTGATTGCTTTGATCTGTTAATAAGATTTTCCAGATCCTTGTTGCTTTGGAATGGGAGGTTTTGAAAAGACTGGCAAGTGGCCACTGCCTCCTCTCAGTCTTTTGGTGTCTTGTAGGGTGTTGTGGTGCTTCCTGGTGGCTTGAGGAGGGACTGAAGTCACCCTTGAGGCAAACAGGGGTTGTGGGTGTCTGTGGCAGAGCTAAATCTGCTCTGCTGTCTTTTTTCCATCACATGGTGACACACAAGTGTCCCTGTGTATTTTGAGCTTTCCCTGTGGAAAACATAGTCCAGTTTCCCTCTGACTGTAAGTGGAGAGACACAGAGATTTATTGTTTGTGTGTGGTGTGTGTCTCTGGGTCTGTCACCCATGGAAACTTCAAAGCTGCTTTGGGTGACCTGGGAGCTTTTCAGGTTGGTAACTCACAGCTTTCCTCCTCTTCCTTCACTCCAGAAGCCACCAAGGTGCTTCCAGCTGATGGGAAGCACCATGTCCCATCCCGCCAGGTTGGGTCTGAGCAGGTGCTGTCTGTGTGTGTCTGTCTGTGTGTCTGTCTGTGTGTGTCTGGGACATCTCCCCTCTCCTTCCAGGCTGTGATCCCTGTTGGGAATCCTGCCACACGCTCAGGGGAAGGCAGCAGGGCTGGTCCTGGTGTTCCAAGGGATCCCAGAGTTGGGTGTCTGACTTCATTTTTATATTCAGTCGAGCTGGCTTAAGAGTTCCTTGACAAAAAGGCAGGACTTGATCCAGGGGATATGGGGGGGAAGGAATTGTGCCAGCTGGACCTTGGGGTGCACCCTGGCAGTGCCACCTGGGTTGGCAGCACCTCGGTCACCCCAGGACAGGGTTGATCAGTGCTGCCTGTCCTCACCTCCTCACCATCCTCCCTGCAGCATGGGGTTATAAGGGGAACTCTGAACCCAGTTATTGTCCCTTTGTTTTCACTTTATAAGTTCCTGATGACTGCTGGGCCGTGCTGTAAGGAAAACCATTTGCAAGACACAAGTCTGAATGAAACCACAGGCCACATCCAGTGTAACAGTGACTGACTGCCTGACATCTGCAGTTGCAGAACACTAAATGACAGACAGAAAAATTGTTTTCAATTAACAGATTTGGATTTTTAATCTTACTTTGTGCTTTTGGCATTCTGCACTATGCAGACTGTTAATTTCTCTGGCTGATTATACCCAAAGATAAAAGGTAAGTGTAGAGCCACAAAACTGACACCTTTCAAATAGGCACAGGGGCAACTGTAATTATTGTTAGAAATAATGTTGGGCTCAGAATGATGTTTCAGCTTGGGGTAGGGGGTTTGTTGCCACGTCTTGCACTGTTGGCTGCAACAAGCAAGGAAAAAAGTCATATAATGGGCACACACTGGAGTGTGAGCTGTGGCTGGGCATCAGTGTTTTGTAACTCCTTGGGAAAAGGCAGAGCTCTAACAGGGAAATCAGAAGACTTATTTTTGCTTTCAGCTGTTTTCCTTGTGTTCTTTTTTGATCTTTGGACAAATAAATAAAATTTAAAAGCAACCACTCCAGAGGCTGTGAGTATCTCTGCATTGTTGCTGGGAGCCCTGGACCTGACATATCTTTATTTTGACAGTTTTCCAGAGCTGGAAGGGCTGGCCCCTTCCCTTCCTGTATTCCTGGGACTTGCAGAGAATCTCTGAGAGCCCTCACCTCCTGCCTCGCTCCCTCTTGCCCTTGCTGACTCTTGGTTTTGTCTCTCCCAGCCACCAGGATGTCCACAGATGGTGGCTTTGGCACAGCCAGCAGCAGTGATGCCCAGCAGAGCCTTCAGTCCTTCTGGCCCCGAGTCATGGAGGAGATTCGGAACCTGACAGTGGTGAGTGCCTCAGCCTTGTGTCTGGGGAGCTGGCACTGACAAGTGCCTGGGAAAAAGATAAACCTCAGCTTCAACACCTTCCTTCTGCTTCTGGGATCCAATCGAGTTGGCTGTTTACACACTGCAAGGGGGCCTAAAGAGCTGGGGAAGGATTCAAGGCAGACTTGGCTGCAGCTGCCAGGAGTTGAGATATAACTTGAAGGCAGCTGATTCATAGTGCAGTGAGATGTGATGGGCAGACCTTCAGCTCTCTCTGGACTAAACAAGAAGATAAAGTTGGTTCAAAGGTTGGTTCAACTTCAAAGTAGATACAGCAGGCTAAATGATGACTGTGGATGCTTTCTAGAGAATTGCAGAGGAATTACCTTTGGTTTAGAGAGGAAAGGGAAGTGATTTTAAAACAGCTACAGGTGTAAGCATAGCTGCCATAAGCTGTTGTAGCTAGCAGAAGGTTGAAGGATTTGAGAATATATTCACATTGTACTCTGTGGACTGTTTAACTACTACTCAAATTCTGTGACAAGTGTCATCAGCAAATTCACAGATGACACCAAGCTGGGGGGGAGTGTGGATCAGCTGGAAGGCAGGAGGGCTCTGCAGAGGGACCTGGACAGACTGGAGAGTTGGGATGATCCCAATGGGATGAGGTTCAACATTCCAAGTGCCGGGTCCTGCACTTTGGCCACAACAACCCCATGGGGAGCTCCAGGCTGGGCACAGAGTGGCAGAAAGGGACCTGGGAGTCTGGATTGCCAGGAAGCTGAACAGGAGCCAGCAGTGTGCCCAGGTGGCCAAGAAGGCCAATGGCATCCTGGGCTGTGTCAGGAACAGCGTGGCCAGCAGGTCCAGGGAAGGGATTCTGCCCCTGTGCTCAGCCCTGGTGAGGCCACAGCTTGAGTCCTGTGTCCAGTTCTGGGCCCCTCAGCTCAGGAAGGAGATTGAGGTGCTGGAGCAGGTCCAGAGAAGAGCAAGGAGGCTGTGAAGGGATCCAGCACAGATCCTGTGAGGAGAGGCTGAGGGAGCTGGGGGTGTTGAGGCTGGAGAAGAGGAGGCTCAGGGGAGACCTCATCGCTCTCTCCAACTCCCTGAAAGGAGGTTGGAGCCAGGGGGGGGTTGGGCTCTTTTCCCAGGCAACTCTCAGCAAGACAAGAGGGCAGGGTCTCAAGTTGTGCCAGGGGAGGTTTAGGTTGGAGATTCGAAAGAATTTCTTTCTGGAGAGGGTGATCAGGCATTGGAATGGGCTGCCCAGGGAAGTAGTGGATTCTCCGTGTCTGGAGATCTTTCCAAAGAGCCTGGATGTGGCACTGAGTGCCATGGGCTGGGAACCACGGGGGGAGTGGATCAAGGGTTGGACTTGATGATCTCTGAGGTCCCTTCCAACCCAGCCAATTCTATGATAAGCCACAGCAAGGTGTTACTGTTAAAAATATCACTTCATCTTTTTCCCCCTTCATGAATTCAGACACCTGGCTGCTGCAGACAGTTACAGTTTTGTGAATGAAATTTAGGGTTTTAGACTTCTGCACAGAGCTGTTGTGCCCTCTTTCAGAGCACTCTCATTTGACAAGCCAGGAATTTTGAAGATCTCTTGAATGCCAAGTACATCGTTACCACATGCTTTATTAATTTAAAGACATTTGATTAAAAAAAAAAAAAAAAGATGCATGGGCTGAGAAGAAGATTTTTACTAAGTGGCTTCTATTTTTTTTCCATCCCCAAAAGAGATGTGCCTGAGAACAAGGGCATATAATAAAAAATGACTTTTCAAGAGAGATTGATAGATTACTGTGATACAGTCCTCCTGAAAGCACAACTCCCCTGCTTTGAATGGAGCTGAAAACAAAAGAACTCCAGTTGAAGACAGGCTGTTCAAAATGAAAACCCCAATCCACCAGCCTGAAGATAAGCTGCTTTTTTCAGCTTGTGTGCAGATAGTTGATTAAAGAAACAGATGTAGAAATTTGTATGCATAACCAGAATTAATTACTTTCCTCTTTCAGCACAGTGAATTCTTGTGTTCCAGAGCTGTAGTTTGTCTTCATCTCCACATGAAAGGGTTTTCATTCTGCAGCTTATCGAGTACCAGCAGCTTCATTTTTAACTGGTGTTGTGAATCTATTTATTGCATTGCAAGCTAGTAAGTCATTGAAAATTTAACTGAGGACAGTGAAGGGAGCTGGAAAGGAAAAGGGATAGCTGCAAAACATTCCTGTGCAGTTGTCCCTTGAGCAATCAAATCCTGAAATGGATTTCATGTCATGGAAAGTGCTCCTCTGGATGTGCATGTAAGTAAACTTATAGCTCCTCTGCATGTACTGCAGAGCAGAGGGTGGAGCAGCTGCTGGATGAAAAGCCTGCTTTGGTTCCCTGCTTTTTGGGGCTGTTCTGCCTGCCTGGGTTTATGTGTTTGTCTTGTGCCACTAGTATCTGGAATTCAGGGGGAAAAAAACAAGGGAGCTGCTTGAGAAGAACAACCCAGAGCTCCCTCTGCTCTGCCCTGTATCACAGGAAGGGCTGTAGCCTGGGCTTGGAGAAATCAGGAACAGGACCAGGCTGAAACCAGCCTTTCAGTTCCACAGTGAGTTAGCAGAGGCCTGTGAAAACATTGAGACCTAATTTGGAAAAAAGAAAAGATGAAGAATTGGTTGTCTGAAGCTTGTTCTGCTGGGCAGTAGCCAGGACTGGTCATGCTTCCCTTCACCATGGTACCCACGTATTAATTTTGATTTATGTGGCATTTGCCTGTCTGCCTTAAAGGAGTAAAGAAGCTTGAATTTTTTTCTTATTTTCCCACTGTCTCTCCTTTCTAAAGATGTTAATAGTGTTGTACTCATGCATGTCTACTTGCAGTTATGCTGTTCACAGAAGTTAATGTACTGAAGACTGTTGGAAAGTTTTACAAATTAGAAGTTTTGCCCTTATCTTCCTTTAAGGCTTGCTCAGAGCTCCCAAAGCTTGTTAAAAAGGAAAGAGCTTTTTAAAAAAAGTTACAAAATGCTATCCTGAGCACACTGTGTGTCCAGGCACAGGTCCCAGCCCTGCTGCCCTCTTCTCCCATTGCCCCAAATCCTTCCAAGTGTTCACCAGCAGGATGCAGCAGCCCTGGACACTCCTTGCAAGGAATTGCCCATCCCTCAAATGAATTCCAATTTGCAGCTCTGTGTTTCCAGGAACACCCCATTCAGGTTTTTGTACAGAATGAAGGCACAGGGTTGGGTTTTAATCTATGCAAATATAAAATAATGTAGCTAAATATATTTTTTTAATAACTAAATGAACAAAAATGCTCCCTGCTGGCCTGTGGGCTGGACCACGCACAACCTCTGGGTTTTGCTTCAATAGAAAAGAGCATTTTCAGCATTTTTCCCCTCTTTTGTTTCTCTAACAAGTCTTGCAGTGCTTTCTTCCCCAGAGAAATGAGTTTCCTTTTATTTTCTGTGACATTTTTGTTAAGAAGTGGTTTCTTTAGCAGCCCCTTATGGGTAGGGATTCTGTGTTCCTGATGCAAGTGTGTGTACCCTCAGCCTTTCTCCCTTTTTAAGAGGCTTCCCATACCAATACAATGTATTTTTATTTATTTGTATTATTATTCCTCTTTCCATCTTCAGAGAAGGAGACCACAGTTTGTAGGGAACCTCAGCTCACTGACCCCAGGAGCTCTTCTAAACCAACCTTACTCCACGTTGAGTCAACAGTTCTCTTTGCTGGGAAATGGGAAGAAATCCATCTAAAAACAGGAATAGAAGAGATCTTTTCTTTTTTTTAACCAAGATTCTTCCAGGCTTTTTAAAACCAAAATTGGTATTGGGCAACAGGGAAGTACAAATAAAGCAAAGAGGATTTCATCCTGTGGCCCCATCCAGCTCTTGTTTGCCTTCATTTTCTCTTGTGACTTTCTGTAAATTCCAATGGTTTCTGGGTCCTGAGACAGCTAATTGAATTAGTTGCCTCAAATATAAATAGATGCAGAAATGTGTGACATTAGAAACACTCTGTTCTGCAGAATGGCTTCAACTTTGAGGTGAAATAGTAGATACAAGTGTCTGATAGGAGATTTAACTAGAATTACCATTATAAAATACAGAAAAGTAGCTAAGAATTGGTGGGCCTGAGAGGAAGCTCACAGAAAATGAGTTATTTTTATAAATCTCATTTTAGGCAGTTGAGTTCTGACAGCACAGGCCTGATTTAACATCTTATCTTACCTGTGTTTTCAAATAAGTATCAGTAAAGAGTCTTTTAAATGTGCATCTCTCTGCAGAAAGACTTCAGAGTTCAAGAACTCCCTCTGGCTCGTATTAAGAAGATAATGAAGCTAGATGAAGATGTGAAGGTACTCTCATGGGTTTGTTCTTAAGTATTTATAACCCTTTTGGTGGATACTGTAGCTGTAATTCCTTGCAGTTCATTACTTATCATAATATATTGTTATTTTAAAGCACATTTCAACAGTTGCCCTCAGCACAGTATTAGCTGGCCTTGTACCATTGAACTGAGCTGGGAAAACAAAATCATGTAGGATCTTTGCTCAAGACTTGTCCAGTTTTGCTTTTTTTCTGGTAAATACCAGTCTAATGTATAATTCTTTGTGTTCCCTGTGTTTTCTAGTCCTCAACTCTCTTTCCTCATTTTTCCTCCTTGTTTCTCTCTCAAAGCTAGAGAGTGTTTAGTATGAAGAGTGGTATCTCTTCAATGTGTGCTGCACTGTTTCAAGCTTTATGGTAAAACAAAAAGAAGTAATAATTCAGTATTTGAGCTGAACCCTTGACACCTGACTGATGATGAGAACACGTGAACTGACTCATCAAAACTTACTGACATAAAGGAAAGGAGAAGGGAATCACCTGCAGGGTTTTACTCCTGTCCTGCTCCAGTCTCCCTTTGGTTTTTAAGTTGGAAAACTGTCAAAACACTTAACTCCTGAGGGACAAGATAATAGTTTGCACTTTCTTCTTGTTTTTCTCAATGTGACACCATCCTTCTGTTAGCACAACCTTTAACATTTAAATGAGACCCTGGAAAGGTGTGTGTTTGCCTTCCTGCACAAGGGAGCCATTCATTCAGCCTGGCAGGGGAAGGAGCCAGGAGGTCCCAGGTCAGTGTCTGAGCTGAACAAGTGCCAGATTTTTGATGAAGAAGGGGAAGATGAGATTTTCAGGCAGGGCAAGGGGCAGAGGGAAGGCTCTGGCTTGTCTGGCAGGTTATAGAACAAGAAGGTTGTGCTGGGGAGTAAGTGTTAAAGCCAAGGCAGCTAATGGTGAAACTGCTTAATCTGAGTAAAACTGGACTAGATACTTTTTAAGGAAGAGGAATTTGGTGAGGCAGCCTTTCCTCATGCCTACAAACCTCCTTTGCAGCTTCAGCATTCATTGCAGATTCTGTGCATGTTACAACTATAAAGTGAGGACCAGCCTTAAAATGAGCCCTAGCCCTGTCCTCTTCAGTTTCCAAATTGTTTCTGGAGGTGCCAGGGCACTGCCCGGAGAAGCTGCTGGTTGGCAGCCCCTAGAGGAATGTGAGCTGATGTCACCAACCCTTATCCAGCACAATACAGAGCTGACATCTGAGTTCTGAGACAGGTTTTAGGTGCCCAGTACTGGTAACACTGCCCTGAACCTGAGGCAGGTGACTCTTAGGACTCTCAGACCCATGTTCTGATGCGGAAACTCCCCCAGGTTCCCTGGTGAGCAGTGCAGCTTCTCAGATGGGATCAACACCATAGAGTGACAGCCACTCCTTTGCAGTGTTAGAATACTGATGGTGAACTTTAAACACAAAGTGTGAATTGAATTGCAGATGATCAGTGCTGAAGCCCCTGTGTTGTTTGCCAAGGCAGCTCAGATATTCATAACAGAACTGACCCTGAGAGCCTGGATCCACACAGAAGACAACAAGCGCAGGACTCTGCAGGTAATGGAGCTGCTCCCTCCTTCAGGAGCTCTCCAGCTTTGTTGCCACAATACCATGTGGCATGTTTTGTAGACAGGAACTTTAGTACCTGTGTTTATTGCTACAGGCCTCTGGAAAAAGCATGGTGGCCACTGGAACTGAAATGCTTTTTTCTTAGTTTGTGTTCAGAAAACCCCCCAAACAAACAGTAAAACAAATGAACAAAACCCAACAAAAAACAAAGCTGCAGCTGTGAGCTACCTCTGACCTGCTCTAAAGACTGTAGCTCTTGAACTTCTGGCTGATTTCTGTGGAGTAGCAGTTCTAATCTAAACTTGTAGATGTTAGTTTGTTTTGGTAAATGTATAGATTAAAACCAAAATACCTCCTCCAGACCAGATTGCTGGTTTTTCTGTAGTGGGAGGCTCTCAATAATAGCCTTTTTTTTTTTTTTTAAGTAGTTCCAGACTAAACTGTAGACTTTTTTACAGTTAAAACTAAAAAGCTCTAACTTATCCAGTGACAAAAACACTTCTAAAGCTGAAAAATTTTTTTTTTTTTTTTTTTTTTCTGCAGAGGAATGACATTGCCATGGCAATTACCAAGTTTGATCAGTTTGACTTTCTGATTGATATTGTTCCAAGAGATGAGCTGAAGCCTCCAAAGCGCCAGGTGAGACATGATGATTGCCTTGGTGTCTGCCCTTTCCTTGGAGTGATATCATTTCCTAATTAAAAGAGAGGTGATAAAACAATACAGATTTAAACACAAGGTTTGTGTCTGCCACTCTTGCATGTTTATTTACAGTGAATTTCCTTATGGAACTAGAGCTTGAGTGGAGATTGACAGAAGTCTGATTGAATTGGCAAAACCATCACTGAATAGCTCTGATGCCAAATGTTGGCAGTGATAAAAAAACATTAAGAGAGTGTGCTGAGTCTGCATTCTTTGACTTGTAACAGGAGAAAGAAGCTTCTTTGCTTCAGAGTCCCCTCCCCTGCCTCCTTTGGGGCAGTCAGTGCTACTGTAAACATCCTTGACTGGAAGCTGGAAGGTGCTGGAAGGAGCTTTCAGTCGGATGTTTACAGCAGCAGGCTGCTGCACTCCTCTGAAACTCAACAGGCTCCTGTTGAACAGAGCACTTCTTGCCCTCTGTGTTTGAGATGGGGCTGAAAATGCCATGAGGTTGGGTGGAAGCTCAATCTTGATGCCTTAAATGCACAGAGAAACAGATCCAGCACCTGGTAGGCTCATTTCTGACCTTTACCTAGAAGGTTGGTGCTTTGGTGCTTGGAAGTTGATCTCCTCATGAGAAGGTGCTGGCAGGTCTGGTGTCAGGGCTGCCATCAGTGCCCTTCTCCTGGGGAGCAGCTGTGGGGATAATGCTGCACCTCCCACAGCACCTCCAGGAGTCCCAGATGGAGCCATTCTGTTCTTTTAAGTGCCTCATTCAGTTATTCTGCTGTGTAGTACTATTTTCAGAAGTTCTCAGTGTTTGGGAAGGAGAACACTGTCCATATCTTTTCCTTGTGGGAACCTTTCAGTTCACATCAGAGTATTCTGATGACAGGACATTCAAGTTCTGTAATCCAGTGAAGAATTTGAGGTGTGTTCCATGCACACAGGATGCTCCTTTCACTTGTGATGATCCATCACACCAGAGCTATGTCTTTCGGGTTGCACAGCATCAGCAGTGAAACCCTGATGGTTTTTGATTTGAAATAGGCTTTAGAAATCTGTCTCTTGCTGGTACATCCACTGCCTGTGAACACTGCAGGATCACTAGAAATGCTTCTTGGGGCAGGAGAAGTTTGATGGAGAGCTGACTGCCTGAGCAAAAGGTAGGTTAGGACACTGCAGAGGAAAATACTCCTTTGGTTGAGCAGTGTTGCAAAGTGGCTGCCTGGAGGCTGACAGCCTGCACTTCTTGGCTGGGGGTACAATCTGTATTTTATCTCTACCACTGTTTGACAAGTTAGTTTTGGTTACGTGGAAGAGCTGGGAATGGAACCATGACTGTTTTGTTGCTCTGGTAACCAGAGCTGGGGCTTGAAAATAAAAGATGGCAAACGATGTAACCCAGTTCAAGCAGATTTGTATTTAAATCCTGGTTTGCCTGTAGCAAACACAACTTAACCTGGAATAGATACAGAAGTACTCAGCTGCTGTAATTGTTTCAGGATCAGCTAAGAACTGAGGACTAGAGGGTTCTAGAAATAACATCCAAGGTCTGGGCTGTACAGAAACCACTGCAGCTCTTCTGTGTGTGCAGTGTTATGGTTAACTGCAGCCATCTCCTCTTGAATAGATATTTTACTTGTTATTGATCCCTCTCCCAAAGGATTTGGTGGAGTGAGTAGCAACTACCATGTGTAGGAAGTGCAGTAAGAGTTTAATTGCAGTGCTGTGGGATAGTGCTGATGTTTGTTCTGAGAGCCAGGCTCAAAAGTCCCTTCTTGATGACATCCAACTGTGAACAGCTTCGTCCTTGGGGGTAATTTTCTGGTAGGCTAGTGAGAAACCTCCCAATAATCAGTGTTTTCTTTAGTTGCTGTCCCTCTGAGCCACCAGCATCTAACCTGAAGGGCTCCCATACTCCAGCCTGATGCCCATCTAGACAACAGTGATCTTGTTTAATGTGAATCTTTCTTTTCCTGTCCAGCTGGATGCACTGAAGGTAATCCATGAGCAGTGTAACTCAGGGGAGTCGAGCAGACTCGTGTGAGTTGGAATCCACCATGTTGTAGCACGTGTAAACATCCTACACTCTCAGCTGTGAACTCGAGGTGGCTGGGAGAGGATTGTTTACGCCTTCTGCCATGGGGTGAACATCTGGTGAGCTGCATCTTCCATAAGGTGCAAGATCAAACTGCTCCCTCTGGGGTGCTGCAGAATTTTGATTCTTGAGTCCTAACAGCTTGCCACTTAACATAATCTCTGAAAATCCACTTCTTTGCCTGAAATATTGTTAATCAGAAGAGGCTTTTCTCTCCTAAAGACAGGCTTGGAGAAAATGAAACAGCAGTGTCAGAGCCTGTGCTGCTGACAGTGAGCTAGAGCAGAGCCTTTTGCTGCTTCACACTGTTGAGATATTCCTGCCACCAGCAGAATCAGGCTGTTTAGTTCTGGAAAAGCTGGATTTAAATAAATAAACAAACACAAGCACGACAGTATGCATCACATCTGTGGCTTCTGTTCCCAGGGGTTTAACATCAGAGCTAGAGTGAAGTTTGTGTTGGGCACATAGGCTAAGAGGGGTTTGGTGGCAGATGAGGCTTTGTAGGTCTTCCTGGTACATTTGTTAAGATAACTCTGTTAAGATAACTGGTGATGATGGAATTCACTGATGCAGAGTCGCCTGCTTTTCAGCTAGGGTAATTTTCCTCATTTGTTTTTCATAATGAAATTGGTGACTACATTATTCCACCTAGGGCATTGGAAATGGGTTTTATTTCCCTGTAGCTGAATAAATGAGGAAACCCGTTTGGGTTTGTCATTTCACATTTACTTAAACTGTTAGGAACAAAGTACTTCAGATACTTTCCCATGGAGCATGCTTCTTGGCGGGGTGGTGGTGGTGTTCCAGCTGGGGTTGGGGTGTTTGGGTGTTGACCTCTTTCCTCCCTGTTTACCTGTCTCTTCTCTGTGCTGCAGGAGGAGGTGCGCCAGGCTGTCACCCCAGCTGAGCCTGTGCAGTATTATTTCACCCTTGCACAGCAACCTGCAGCAGTGCAGGTGCAGGGACAGCAGCAGGGACAGCAGACCACTACCTCCACAACCACCATCCAGCCAGGACAGATCATCATTGCCCAGCCACAGCAGGGGCAGGTGAGCCACCAGCAGTGTCCCCACCACCCGTGACACCAGCAACTCACCCGTGCCTAATGTCTTGCAGAACCCTGCTCTTACTGCTCAGAACAGTTAAGAATCACATAGAAATGTGTTTTCTGGTCATGACCAGGTGCTCAGATACCTTAGAAACAAGGGTCATCTAGGTCCTGGATTCCCCCTGTGCTGATTTCAGCATCAACACGTAGCAGTGGGTGTAGGAAGCAGTCTGTCTGTTACAGTCTCTGTATCTTGTGGCTGTTTCACCCGTGTTCAGTCCTGGCTTGGTCCTTCTCCCCGTTCTGAATGCAGAGCACCCCCGTGACCATGCAGGTTGGAGAAGGCCAGCAGGTACAGATAGTGCAGGCCCAGCCTCAAGGACAGACCCAGCAGGCTCAGAGTGGAACTGGGCAGACCATGCAAGTCATGCAGCAGATCATCACCAACACAGGAGAAATCCAGCAAATACCGGTAAGATTTTAGCAGTAGAAATGTGGACCAGTCCTGCCAGCAAACTGTCTGCTGGTGTTCTGGCATGAGACTGTACATGGATGCTTCTCAAGTGTAAGAGGAAGTTTGGATTGAGTGGTGTGTTTCCTGCACATAGAGAGGAAAACTAACCAAGTGTGACATGAAGGAGGGAAATAAGTCCAACCCATCTAGTGTAGACTCCTTGCCCACACCAGCCACTCTCCCCTGAGTGATGTAGTTATGAGTAGCAAGCACTAAATAAAATACCTATGTCATAAGAAATATTTCTACAAAGTGTTTTGAGCTGGTTAGAGGCTTTGCAGAACCAAAAAGTAATTCTTCACTTTCACATCAGTGCAGACTTGCTGTGGCCTTAAGAATGGGATTTTGAGGACCCAGCACCAGCAGTGACATTCTGGCTTGTGTCCTAGGTAAACACATGGGGCAAAAAAATGTCCCCTCTCTGTAGCTTATAGTCACAACAAAGCTGGGGCTTTTGGTTCCCATGTGGAAAATTTCACACCTCTTTAAAGAAAAAAAAAAAAAAATCCACTTAGTGCTGTGTGCTTAACCAGCAACCCAAAGGTCAGACCAAGTGCCCAAGACAAGCATTTCACTTCTCTTTGATTCCTGTTACTGATTGTACCAGCAGCTGTGACAAAGTGGATCTTTCACACAAGTTTTGATTTTCAGGATTTGCTAAGCTTCCCTCTGTACGTCTGGCAAATGTTTGTGCTTTGACATAGCATCTTAAAAAGCTTTAGATTTGGGATGTTGCCAGATTTTTCCTGTTCAGTTCCAGATTCTTTTCATCTCTTTAAATCTTCAGCTGATTCCTACTCCTTGGTCAGAAAGCAAGTGTACTGCTTGCCAAATATTGTGGCTTACTACAAGCAACCCCTTTTTTCTTCTCTGCATTCTCAACAACATCTCTTTTACTTTTTTTTCTCTTTTTTCTTCCTTATGAAAGTCTTTCCAAGATACTTGTTCTTCAAAATGCTTTGGAAGAAAATCTCCACCTCCAGCCTAAGTGAATCCATTACAATACTGAACATTTCAGCTTCCTCTTGGTTCTGCAGTGGAAGAGCAATCCAGACTTGTTTTCCAGTTGCTTCCTGTGGATGCTTCACTCCCAACAAGGAGGGGAGGCTTGGAGATAGGATTTATGAAGTATCTGTGAAGGGGCCCATAACCTTCTGCAGAAAGCACTGTTCTCCACCTAGGTGGATCCTGATGCAAATGCTCCTGTGTTTTAGCAGTGTGAGAGTGGAGGCTTTTTAATTTGTCTGGTTTTGGCCAAGCATCTGCTTCTACCTTCCTCTTGCCTGGGAGCACTGAAGAACAGGGACCTGTGCCTTCTCCTCAGAAAACTCTTATGCTGCAAGCGTGAGACAGTGCTGACAAGTGCCTGGGTCTGGGATCTCCTGTCTTTGGGAGCACTTGGGTCTCTAAGAAGTGTAAGACTACAAAACAGAGAAACTTGGGATCAGTGCTTTAGTAAAATAGGCACAATTTGCATTTCTGTACCTAGCAGAGATCCTGTTTAGACTGTAATTAAGAGAATTCTTAATCTCAGTGGATTGAAGAACCACAGTTGGTACTGAAGAAGCATCTGTCCCCTTGCTTGCTTCCAGCAAGTGAAGTCAAATAGAAGCTGGAGCCATGTACTCACTGCAAGAGCTTTTAGTGCCCTACCCTGGCAAGCACGTTTTGTTTGGTTTCACTGAATTCCAGGCTTTGGTCTCTGCTGTCTGTTCTGCTCCCTCTGCTGTGCTTTTATTTTCCCCTGGAGTTCCCTTTTTCTCTGGATGCAGTTAGTGCTGTGTTCTGGTGCTTCCTTTTCACTCTGGGATCTGTTCAGCAAAGAATCTTTCAGAACACAAATGTGACAGCTGGAAACACTCTCATGAAACTGGTAGTGCCTTTGGCAGTTCTAGGAGTGTTGGGAGAATCATACTTACATTCTCTGCTGCTTTTTCACATGTCCCTGGTATTATGTACACTTTTCTACTGCAATTTACTGTTGAGGACCATGGGTTGCCTATGGAAAGCTGAGTTATTTCTTATAAGCTGAGAAAAACTGGAAGAATGTGTCTAAATCAATTAAATGGTAATTACTTGTTTTTCCACATTAACTTTGTGTTGCTTTTAATTTGTGTCTCAGCTAGACTGCATTGGGCAGGTTCTTTGGAGTTTCCTCTCATTTTTGGAAGAATGCTCTTAATTGCTTTCACCCATTCAGTAACTAGTGTAGTTAAAATGGATGCCCTCAGTGTGGCAAACATGATGTGCTGGCAGATCTCAGTGCATTAACAGATTCCTTATTGAGAAGTTTATGCTCATGTGGTGTTTAGTTTATTTGCTCTTGAAATAATAGTGGAGCTTTTAGGCACAGTTGGTGAAGTCCACAGGGTTTGTGTAAATGCCAAGACCATGCTCTAGGCACTTGAACCTTTGTCAGTGAGCAGTTTCCAAGTACTTCATATGTCTGTCCCCTTTTTAAAAAGAAGAACCAAAACTTAAAACATTTTTAATGCAATTAAGGCTGTGAATCTAAATGTTCTAAAGTCAAATTAAAGAAAATGCAAAATTCAACTGTATATCAATCATACTGTGACATTTTATTGCTTCTCAGATGTGTATTACCTGTTTATATCACAGAAAATGCAAGCTGAGAGTTGAGGTTACTGTGATGACGTTGTCTTTGTATCCCACACCTTTAAGCATCTGATCTTGCAAGATCAGGGTGCAGGAAAAAAATCCCTGTGTGCTATAGACAAAGTACTGACACAGGAAATACTGGCCAGGTGAGGGTTGATGATTGTTGTCAGGGAGTTCCATTAAAAGCTTCTGAATGTATCCTTGGGTTTTGTCATCTCTGCTGCCTTTATTTATGTGAAAATTTCCCATATATTCTTTAATATTTTGGGCAGGATGCAGCAGGAGTGCCACTGTGTGCAGCTACCTCCTCACAGTTCTCTTTACCTGAAGTGATCCATCAGAGTAGTCACTGGGTTCTCGTAACCACAAGGAAAAACCAGTGTTCTAAAGCTCTCAGAAATGTATCAATTAATATGCTTCAGCTACTAACTGCCCACTCCCCATCTGCAGAAAGAACCCACAGCCGTGGTTCCTCAGGGTTTCACTTCAGGAACCCAGCAGAGTTCTGTGGTTGAGGCTTTGGCAGGGCTGTGGTCGTTCCTCCGTTCATCGCCCAGAGCTTCCCCCGTGCCCTCTCTGACTCTGGCTCCTGGTGTGGACACAAGAAGGCAAAGGTTGATGTGTGTCAGGTTGCAGTTACCTGTTTAATTTTCTTTCCCTGCCCCCTCCGCTTGTCTCCAGGTTCAGTTGAATGCTGGCCAGCTGCAGTATATCCGCTTAGCCCAGCCCGTGTCAGGCACCCAGGTAGTCCAGGGGCAGATCCAGACGCTTGCAGCCAATGCACAGCAGGTAGGCACCACAACAGCAGGGCTGACATCAACTGGTAAAGTGTTGTTCCCTAGCTCCTGAAACTGAAAATTCCAGTCGGATTTACACCAACTCTTGGGCTAGGATTCCCACGTTTCTTTTCTTCCTCTGACTTCCATTGGAATAACGAAGCAAGGAGCCTCCTTTACCTGTCCATGAAGGGTGCATGCATATCTGTGTGTGTGTGTGTGTGTGTCTTGCTGTGTAAAGCTCACGCTCCTGAGCTGACTGCAGGTAAAACTTGAGCTCATCACCCTTCTCTTTACTTCTGCTCCTTCTGGCTGGGTGAGGGAGGAGCAGCCACGCAGCAGGTGAGAGTCCAGACCATCGTTGCTGCCAGCAGGTTGTGACCAGTGGCTAAGGGATTCTTCTCTGCCTTCAGGGGACAGGAAGGCTCCTGCTTTTCCTGTCATCCAGGAGGCCACCTCCTCCTGGTGGATGTCAGGGAGAGGATGTGTCTGTGTTGGGTTTGGAATAGCTGAACCCTGCCTTCTTTGTTCTTGACTTGTGGTTAGCACCAGCATGGCTGCAGGCCGGCAGCACAAGCCGTGTCTTACCACACGGTGGGGTAATGAGGTTTGAAAGAGCCTAAAAGCTCTTGAAAGGCAGCAGCAGAATATTGTTAGTGGGCTTCTGGTTCTCTCCCATTCTCCCATGTGCTGTCAGTGATCATCCCTCTCTTATCCTTGCAGATAACACAGACAGAAGTCCAACAAGGACAGCAGCAGTTCAGCCAGTTCACAGATGGGCAGGTAAGAGCTTGGAGTTTTTGAAGCCAAAGACTCTTTGAAAGTCTGCGTGGTCTGGAAAACTGAGTTCTCCTGATAAAGCACTGCTACTGCTGAGCCTTAACCAGGAGCAGGATAAGTGGGTGTTGTGCAGCTTTTCAGGTGAATTCGTTGTGTTTTGGCTCGCTCACCCCAATTTAATCCAATCCCTTGCACTCTGGGTGGGATCTGTTTTAGTCATAAGCAGTTCAGGAGTAAAGGTTTTAACATCTGGCTGCTGCCTGGTGCACAGGTAGCCTGAGCTCTGTTTGGGCATCAGAAACTCACAACATTACTTATGATTTAGCAACAGTTGTGTAGTTGCAATTCATGGTCCGGCTTGGGGACAGATTTTATTTGGACCTGAGAGCTGCTGTTAAAACACCACTAAATTGCAGGGTTCAAGCACAGCGTGTGCTTAGAGGGAGCTGGTGCTGGGTGTGATGAGAACTGACTTGAGTCCTTTCTGTCCCCTGCTTCTGTCTCTGCCAGCAGCTTTACCAGATCCAACAAGTGACCATGCCTGCAGGCCAGGACATCACCCAGCCCATGTTCATTCAGTCCACCAACCAAACCTCAGATGGCCAAGCCACACAGGTGACAGGGGACTGAGTGAGTGGGGACGTTGTAGAAAGTCTCAGCATGGAAAAGAACATGGACCAGGCTGGCCACACCAACCTGGCCTGGTGAATACATCTGCTTCTGTGTATCTGTACTTGATATCAAGCCTATAGTAGGCTGCAACCTCCGGTGCACTATACACCTTCCTCTGGTGGGTATGAGAGAATATCCAGCAGACACTGACAGGAATGCAATATTTTAATTTTTATTTTTAGAAATCAATATTTCGGTGTATTCAGCTGCTTGTCCAAACCCATAGAATGGAAAGAGAACTAATCAAAAGGAATTTGTAGCATCTCATTGAACAATGTAAAACATTTTTATCTAGTAAAATTATTAAAGGGTACTGCATCTGGTTTGTTGTAAGAGCTTTATTCCTGGTATTCTGTTTGTATTTTTTTTTCTCTGAATAGAGCTAGATTCAGTCCTCCCATCTCAATGGTTTATTAGGGGTGGATGGGGGGGAAGTGTGTGTGTGTGTGAGTTAGGTTTTCCTCTCCTACCTCCTTTTTTGGTAAGCTGGAGCATTGGCTATATGCAGCTCAAGGGCAGGGAGTAGGGGAGGAGTAATTAAAGTGAAAACAAAACAAAAAAACATTCCTTGTATGATGACTGTATTTTCTAAGGGCAAAAGTTTCTTTGATTTGGCCTGGTTTATTCCAGAAACACTGATGGAAGTCTGGACAAACCCCAGCCCTGCTGTTAACTCTTGTACTGGCTTCAGTCAATGCATGTAATATAAGCTTCATAAAATGAAATAAATTCACTTTGTAAGATAAGGTGTGTGCTTTCTGTGAGACCCAGCACCCGGCTCCCTGCCAAGCAAAGAGCATCCTGAGCCCTGGGAAAACACAGCACCCCTCAGCAGGGCTTAAGGAGGGGGTGTTGAGTGTGGGGAGGGCTGTGGGTGGGTGCCTGCACCACGGGGGTCTCCACACCCTGCCAGGGGCTGGGTGAATTCAGCTCTCTGCTGCAGGAGGCAGTGAGTTTGTCCCCATGAACCTTGGTGTGTCCAGGGTGGAGCAGTGTGACACAGTTGGCAGTGTGTCCAGGAGCAGTTGGTGGCTTCGTGCAGTGCCAGGGACAGTGCCAGCACTGCCACTTGTTTTCTGCTGGCAGAAGCCCCAGGTTTGCCACCACCTCACCATGAGGAGTGTTTGGATGCTCACATAACCCTGTGCAGGCTGCTTGGCTGCTCTGAGTGCTTCCCCTGGCAGTGCCCAGCGTGGCAGCAGCATCAGAACCACCCCCAGAACCACAGGAGGTGGCTGCTGCTAATGGGGAAAGAAAACTCTGCTTCAGCATTTGCCTGCTGCCAACTGCTAAATCTGGGCCAGGTTGTTCCAGTCAGGTAAAGGAGCTTGCTGCATCACCTGCCCCTCCTGCCCTTTCTAAATACCCATTTCCTAATTCTTTTTTGTTTGTTTTTTTGGAGCCAGCAGTTACTGCAGCAGCACCAGGGGGGCAGCACAGCCCAGCACCTTCCTGACCATCAGCCCTGGGGTGGGCAGAGCTGGGGGTCCTCACCCAGCCCTGGAGCAGCATCTGCTGCCCACGGGAAAGGCAGAGGGGAAAAAACCCTCGGGTGATGGCTCCGCCTGTGGGCCGGGCCAGGGGAGGGACCTTCCCCGGGGCCAGTGTGTGGCCAGTGTGTGGCCAGTGGTCCCTGTCCCCAGCAGCCAAGTCCTCTCTGTCCTCAGCTCCAAGCTGCAGTTGGTCCCTGCAGCTGAATCCTCACCCTCAGCTCTTCACCCTAAGCAGCTGTGTTGAGATATTCAAATTTGAATGGGAATAAATTGATTAAATGTTGGGTCAATGGGAGTGAGACTGCTCCTGAGAGCAGTGCAGGTACCAGGTACCAGCTCCTGCCTCCAGGCGAGGGGGATACTGCTTTTGACATGCTCGGTGTCCTCCCGATGCTTGCCCAGTGAACACGGGAGCTGATCACCCGCAGCTAATGAGCTAATGATGGGGATGAGGCTGGAGCTGTGCTCCCCCCAGCCCCGGGAAGGACTTCTGAAGCACACGGACTTTGTCACACACCCTGCAAACCTCAGACCTTTATAGGAGCCAAAATCTTCAGCACCAGGGGAGCTTCTGAGGGTGCCCACGAGCAGCGTGGGTCGAGGGCACCGTGGGTTCCCGGGGCAGCTCAGTTAGCGTGGGGGGTGATGCTGTGTGAAGGTGGCAGAGGGACCCGGGAGGGTGAAAGCTGAGGAAGAGGAGGAGGCGGCAATGCTTTCCTCCCAGGGCTCGGGTTGAGTTTCTGCTTCTCCTCGGGGGTGATGAGCTCAGCACAACCCTCACGCCGGGGAGCTGGCGTGTTCCCTTCACTGCAGGGTTGGCTGCTGACGGCTGCCCTTCCCCGGGGCTGCCATCTCCTGCCACCCTCTTCCAAGGGAAAGCTCACTGCAGTGAAGGTCACGGTGACATCATGGGGAGCAGGAGCCCCGAGGGCCACCAAGCGTGCAGGGAAAAGTGGCTGGGATGGAGCCTCAGCCCCTCCTGGCACGGGCTCTGGGATCACCATCTGCAGGGAGATGGTGAAAACCTTTCCCTGGGGACCAGATTTGGTTCTTCTCCACTGTGGGACCCTGCTCCATCTCCACAGGGACCTGAAGGCATGGTTTTGGGCCATCCTGGGCCAGGGAGTCCAGGGCTGCAAAGCTCTCTGGAAGTGCTCGTCCTTTGTCCCTTCTGCTGGCACTGGGGCAGGAGCCTCCCTGTTCCTCCCCCGGGGCTGTGCCGGGATGTGCCCCGGTTCCCGGCAGTGATGCTGTTGCTCTGAGCTCGGGGTCAGGGCAGGCGAGGGGTGGCACTGTCCCCCTGCAGCTCCAGGACCTGGGCAGGGGGCTTTACCCTGGTTTGGGGGCAGAGCAGCCCCCCCCCTCCCCAAGTCTGGGGGGTCCCCATCCCGCAACGGGTGGCAGGAGGAAGGAGGGAACTTCCGAAGCGGGGCCAGGGTGTCCCAGACTTTTGTTTGTCACCAGCAGCCAATTGCTCTGGGCTGAGGCCAAACCTCCAGCAGATGCAGGTGCTCTGCAGCCCTCTCTCCCCACGCTGCTGCTGAGTGTCCCCAGTGCTTGCCCAGCTCCTGGGGCAGAGCCACCCTTGGGGCCCCTGAAGCCATCACCCTACACACACAGAGTTCTGCCTGTCCCAGCCACCAAAACCCAAATCAGGCTCCCTCATGCACAGGGTTCTGGTTGCATTCTCCCCTCCAGGATGCTGCCCCGGTTCTGCCCAGGGCTCCCCAGCATCCAGGGAGCCAGGATGGGGCTTTACTCCAGGCCCTGTGCCCAGGCAAGGGGTCCCGCCCCCCCCGTCCCTCCTGCTCCTTTCCCCAGCCTGCAGCCCTGCAGCTGCATACCAGGGCTGCAAAACTTACTGGAAATCCTGTAGATGCAAATCCTGGCCTTCCATCCGTGCCAGGAACTTGAGCTGCAATCCCAAGAGGGCAGCAGGCTCCAAGCACGCCCCGCTCACCATCGCCTGCCCACGGAAATCCTCTTTAAAGTTTCATCAGGGCTGGAGGACATGAGAAGCTCTGCGGGACCCCTGGGGCCAGCTGGGTGGGGGGCAAGGCTGGCAGAACCTGGGATTGCTCCCCAAAGCCTCTGCCTGTTCCAAAGGGTGGGTCAGTACCGTGTTGATACAGACTCCCTGGCTCTATCCCAAAACCTCTGAGGCTGACGGAGGTTCCCAGGGCCCAGGGGGGTGACAAGGCACAGGAGGGACCTTCCCCATGTGCAGTGACCTGCAGTGCCAGCTCCCAATCCCTGTTAATCCACCCCTGGGTGCTCAGCCCAGCCAGGAGAGACCCCAGATGCCCACTTCTACTGCCTTGCCTTGCAAAGTTTCATTTGCTGATGGAGGATGCTTGGGGTCTGACCCCAAGTAACAGCAAACCTGCAGGAGGCCAGGAAGCAGCAGGGGGTGGGGTGGTAGCACTCCTTCACCCCTAATTTATTAGCAGCTTGCTGATTCCAGCAAACAATTTAGAGAAGTGATGTCGTTAGTTTAAATAATAATAATAATAATAATAATAATAATAATAATAATAATAATAATTAATAAATCAGCAGTTCTTCTTCACTTAGAACCACAGCTTTGGTGTGGCTGCCCCGGCCAGCCCAGGACATCAGCCTGGATGTTCCCATCCTGCAGGAATGGATCACCTCCCATCTGCCCAGACCTCCTCCTTGAGCACCCACCTTGGCCCAAGTCCTTTCCAGGTCACCTTAACTCTGGCCCCGCCGCAGCTTGGAGCCTTTAATCAATCACCAGGTGAAACCCAAACCTTTGCTGCTGAGGGGAACACACTGAGGCAAAGGGCAGCAGATGAAGGTCAGGATCCTGCCATGGCTGCTGGGCTGTGGGGAGCCTCTGCCAGGGGGGTCAGACCCGCTGGGGGTCCCGGGACACAGCCAGGGCCATGGCCCAGGGGGTCCTTGGGGGGCAGAGTCAGAGGGGGGTGAGGGCTGTAGGGGAGCATGGAGGAGGCACCACGGATTCCCTGGGGAGAATCTGGTTTGGATTTAAAGGATTCCAGCCTCCAGGGTCACAGCTCATCCTTGGAGGGGGTTTGCAGGGTCAGTTTTTACCAGCATCATTTTTCCCCCTTGCCCAAGTAAATCAAATCATGTATTTATTGTCTGTGTTTCCCCAAGACCTACCAAATACCGCAGTGCTCACGAGGGCCCACACCAGTGCCAGGATCTCCAACCACCACGCTAAATAATTCACTGCCCAAAGCCTCTCTCTCCCTCTCCTCACTGGGAGCAGAGGCCCTGGGGTGGGGTGGGGGACACTCGGAGTGAGGGGACAGCTGGGACACCTCTGCCCCTGACTTCCCTGGGGAAACTGTGACTCCATCTGTCAGTGGGAGGTTGTGTGGAGCTCGAGGGGAATAAGGTGGAGGAGCAAGAAGATGGGAAACATGCCTGGAGCCCAGCTCAAAGCTGAGTCTGCAGAGGATGGAGAGCTACAGTAGGGGCTGTGCCTGCTGCAGGACCCCGTGGGGAAGGGGTCCTGGCCTGGGGAGGACAAGGATGTGTCCTTCCCTTCCAGAGCAACGTGAGCTCTCTCTGTAGGTGTTTGGTGTCCCTCTAAACCTCGGTGCCACCAGCAATTCCTGGAGCGAGGAGAGGAAGAGGGGATGCCAGGCAGCCTGGGACATTTGGTTCTGGCTGACTTGGGAAGATCCTGCCTGGGATGCTCCATGCCTGGTGACCAGGGTCATTTGTTCCAGAGATGCTTGGTACAGTGTTTGGGAGGTTTGGGATGCTCTCCTGTGGGATGCTTCATGAACCCCTCTTTGCTCATGGGATGCTCTGTGATTTGTGATGCTCCCTCGTGGGATGCTCCACGCCCCCCGGTTTGGGATGGCTGCTCAGGGGATGCTCTGTGATTTGTGATCCCTCGTGGGATGCTCCACATCCCGGGGCTGGGACGCTGCCCGCCGCTGTGTGCAGCAGGAGGTCCCCAGTCCCCAGGGACCTGTCGGGGATAGAGAGTGTGACACCGCTGGAAACAGCAGCCCTTCTCTCCTCCCCTCCCCGGGGACTTTCGCTGCTGCGGGCGGTCTCCTTTTCCCCGTCTCGTCCCCACCCTCCCGGTGCCAGCGGAGCCCCGGGGGCGGGGGCCAGGTACGGCGGGGCGGTCCGGCCCCGGCGGGGGAGGGCCCGGAGGCGGCGGGCAGCTAAAGGCAGGTGGCGACGGAGGAACGGGCCCGGGCTGCGGGGCGGAGGGTCCCGCGGTGGCAGAGCCCGGGGGGGTGGGGTGGGGGGCGGCCATGCGGCGGTCGGAGGGGCCCTGAGCGGGGCGGTGCGTGGCCATGGCCGTGGCCGGGGAGCGGCGGGGAGCGGCGGCCCTGACCGGAGTGAGCACCGAGGGCGCGGGGCCGCCCGGCGGGACCCCCCCGCCCCGCCGCCGGGGGCTCCTGGCGGGACCGCGCCCCGGGGCCGCCCCCCGCCCCGCCGGGCCCCAACGCTGCTGCCGCCGCCGGCTCCAGAACTGTCTGTACAACGTGCTGGAGCGGCCCCGAGGGTGGGCCTTCATCTACCACGTCTTCATGTGAGTACCGGAGGGGCGAGGGGTCCCGGGGGGCTGCCGGCTGCAGTATCCATCCCCCGTGGGTCAGTCCCGGGGTGGATGGTGCCGGTGGGGCGCTGGGGCGCCGGGTGAGCTCCGGTCCCAAGGCTCCACTGGAGAAGTTTCTCCGCGAGTGTTTGGTGGTGGGGGGGTATCCGCTCCTGTCGCCGGTCCCGGTGCGATGCGAGCAGCGCTCTGAGTTTGTTCCGACACTGGAGGGGCGAGCGGGGCGCGGGGCTCCGGTGCGGGGCGGTGAGCGCGTCCCTCGGGGACGGGATCGGTCTCCGGGGTGGCCCGGGTGCTCCTGAGCACCTTCCCGGTGGTACCCGCACGGAGCCCGAGGGGCAGACCCGCTGTCCCCTCGCTATGTGTGGCCGGTGGTCGGGGCTGGGGTCTCCGAGCTTCAAGGACCCTGAGGCGGTGACAGGACAGGTCCCTTGGGTACCTGTAGTGGTGTCGGGACATCTCTGTAGTCCCATCCCGGCACCCCCGGAGCTGTGCCCGGTTGGGATGAGGCGAAGCTCTTGTCCCTGGCTAAGGATGGTCCCAGCGCGGTGCCCACCCTGGGAGTGCAGCTCCTCTGAGTCCCCAGTACTGAAACCTCTCCCCAGAAATGGTCCCTGGGATGCTCCCGTGGCAGCTCTGCTCCCTGCCCTGGCTCGGTGCAGTTTCCTGGGCTGTGCAGTTCTTTTCCTTTCTGCACCTGCCCATCCAGCAGGTTTTACAACGTGGAATCCCCTCTGAGACGTGCGGGCTCCGCGCGGGGACGAGTGACAGATTCAGTGCCCTCGGGGGCGACTGCTCGAAGGGCTCTAACGGGGCTGGGGTGCGGGGAGAGGGGGAGGCTCCGTGCCAGGGGTCGTTTGGGGCTCAGGACCCCCGGTTGGGGTCTGGCTGCACCACTGGGACATTGCTGTGCATGGCCATGGGGACAAGGTGTTTTCCCCTCCTGCCCCATGTGTGCTCGATGTGTGTCAGGCATGTGCACCGTGTCCTAGCTGGGCACAACCCCGCTCCCTGCGAGCATGAGCCACAAAAACTGCAAAAACTGCCTCTGCCTCTGCCCCTGGTTGCAGGGAGCAGGAACACGGAGCTGAGTCTTTAGCGAGGTGTGAGAGCTGGAGCTCATTAGGAGGCAGAAAAGTGGGTCTTGCCTAAGTTAGCACATTGAGCTGGCAGGATGAATTTGTCACTGGGGAAGAGGGCACCTGAGCTCCCTGGGGAGCTGGGAGAGGAGCTGGGGGCCCATTTGTAACGCCTGCAGACACCTCTGCAGTGTGCTCCGGAAAGAACACCAACGCTGCAAATCCTGCCCTCGAAAGAGCTTTTCCTGCAAGGAATTAATGTTGGCAGCAGCCAACACCTCCTGCTGAACAAAGGGGGTGAGGTGTGGTTGTATCCACTGGGCCCTGGGATTGCTCCTGATTGCCTCAGGACTGAGCTCAAGTGTCCTCCATCCGTTCTTCCTTCCAACCTGAGCGTTTTGCCTCAGAATTAACCACGTTGGACCAAGAGGCTCCTGGTGCAGATTCTCCCTGCTCCCTCCTCTGCCACCCCAGCTCTGCCCAGCACCCACCACCCCTAGAACACCCATGTGGGCAAGGTGTGCCATGGGGCTGGTGGGACAGGGAGAGGACGATGGCAGATGGGGAGTCCATGGCAGGAGCAAAACCTCTTCAGCATTTAGTGGGATGAGGAGGCTTTGTCTTCACTTTCTCCCTTAGTTTTAGGGTTTCAGGGCATCCAGTCCTGCCAGGGACCCCCCTGAAGTCTCTGGAAAGTTGCTGCAGGGGCTGCAGGGTGCATGGGTCTCTTTTGGGAAACGTTTTCTGTAAAGGTTGCTCTTTTCTGGCTTCTTTGGAGTTGTTTTGGGTTGTTGTTTTGTTTCTCTCCCCCAGCAGATGAGAGCTGTGGAGCTATTGCAGGGCTGGGTTTTGAAGTGCTCAGGAATGATTTGTGGGTCTCCATAGATGAGCACTGTTTTGTTTTGTTTTGTTTTTAAAGGAGGGAGTTGTTACCCCTTACTTTTGGGGGGAAAATGAGGCATAGGGGAGATGAAGCCCATGGCCCAAGGTCACTGAAGGTTGGGGCTGTGCTGGTCACAGGACCCATCCTCTGAGTCCCGCCTGTGCCTCCCCCCGAGCAGCCTGGCCCTGAGACAGGGCTGAAAATTGCTAAAATGGAAATACCCACAGAGAAGTGAAGAGCTTCCCCCCCTGAGCAGCTTAATGTCCGGGAGCACGGAGCAGGGCTGAGCCGACACATTTATCAGACAAGTTCAGCCTCTTTCTATTGACAAAATTGGTCCCAAATGGTTTCCTGTCCCCACTGCCTGCTCCAGGGCTGGGCTGGTGCTGCTCCACCTTGGAGGATGCTTTGGTGTTGGGTGCCCACAGCCCTGCCCGATGGGAGCTCGGAGCTGCCAGGGGTTTGTAGCCCCTTGTGCTGGATGTGCCCGTGGGCTCCTGTGCTCCAGTGTTTGCTGAAAGCCCCTGCACGTGGCTCTGGGGACTGCTGCCCCATGGGAATTGGGGTCTGGGGGGTTGTATTGATGGTTATGAAACTGCGGGGTGCACCAGAAGCTCAGCTCAGCACTTTTCTATTTCCTGGAGGAAAGTTTTAATAAAGAACAGTTTGACCTAGAGCAAATTAGGCAAGACTGAGCCAGCAGCACCAGGAACAACCTGCAGCCCCCTATCTCCCTGTGCTGGGCCAGCTGGACACCTCCCTGCTTGCTCCTGTTGGGCACTGATGGATTGATGGGTTTGATTTGCCCTGTGATATTGTCACCCTGTGCCTGGGGCAAGGAGGAGGTGGGAAAGCAGAGCTCAGAGGGTGCCTGTAGGGCAGCTGCCCCATGGCACCCCCAGCCTTGTGCCTTTGGTCCCCATGAAGGTGTGGGTGGCAGCTCCCTGCAGAGCCCCAGGGCAATCCCTGAGCCTGCTCAGCACTGGGTGAGCTGTGCCAGGACACAGCAGTCCTGGGCTTGGGGCTGCCCAGGTGCCTCTGGGCCATGGGGAATCCCAGCTGGCTTGGGGCCATGGGATGCAGGGGTGTGATGGGTTCAGGGCAGCAGCTGGATGGTTCTGTCCCTCGGTACCTCCCCGCTCCTGCTGACAGAGTTTCTCCTGGAGTTTCTCTGTGCTTGGCTCCCTGCAGGGTGATGGCTCTGCTGTGCTTCCCCATCTCACCGTATCCCTCCGTCCCCACTTGGGATCCCAGGATTTGCTGCTGTGTTTGGTGCCTGCAGCATCCCCAGCCCAGGCTCTCACTACCCATTTGATGGGCTGGAGCCCTGCAGAGTTTGCAGGGAAATTCCTCTTTCCCCTGCTTGGGGCTGGCTCTCCACCCCATGCTTGGGAAAAAGATTGAGATCCATGGTTTTAACTTCTCCCTGGCATCTCCCACCGGGGAGAAGTGGCCTGATCACTGCCCAAACCTAAAGTGGATGGTGAGGCTGTGCCCTCTGAGGGAGGGGCTCAGCTCCTGGGGTCCTGCTCACCTTGTCTGGGCTTGGAATGGGAGCTGGGTCTGGGGGAAACGCCAGCAGCAGGAGCAGCCTGCACAGCACTTTGCCCATCCCGATGCGGTGTCACCGGGGCATGAAATTCAGCAACTTCGGCACAACATGAAACCTTGCATTGATTTATTTTATCCTTTGCTTACTCTTTCTTTCTTTCTCTCTTTCTTTCTTTCTCTCTTTCTTTCTCTCTTTCTTTCTCTCTTCTTTCTTTCTCTCTTTCTTTCTTTCTTTCTTTCTTTCTTTCTTTCTTTCTTTCTTTCTTTCTTTCTTCTTTCTTTCTTTCTTTCTTTCTTTCTTTCTTTCTTTCTTTCTTTCTTTCTTTCTTTCTTTCTTTCTTTCTTCTTTCTTCTTCTTTCTTCTCTTTCTTCTTTCTTCCTTTCTCTCTTTCTCTCTTTCTCTCTTCTCTCTTCTCTCTTTCTCTCTTTCTCTCTTTCTCTCTTTCTCTCTTTCTCTCTTTCTCTCTTTCTCTTTCTCTCTTTCTCTCTTTCTCTCTTTCTCTCTTTCTCTCTTTCTCTCTCTCTTTCTCTTTCTCTCTTTCTCTCTTTCTCTCTTTCTCTCTTTCTCTCTTTCTCTCTCTCTTTCTCTCTTTTTCTTTTTGTCTTTCTTTTTCTCTTTCTTTCATTTCATTGCATTCCATTTCACTTCATTTAATTTTTTTTTCCCTCTTTCCCTTTTTCCCTTCCTGCTGGATCCTCTCTATCCCCAAGCAGGTGATGCCACTTGTGTCCCTGTGCCCCAAATGTCCCCTGTGGAGTCCCCAGGTGCTGGGGGGTGCGGGTTGGCCCCACTCCCTCTCCTGGGGTGCCTCTGGAAGGCACAGGAGGTGCATCTGGAAACACACTGGTTTTCTTTCCTCCCCCTTAAGCTAGCTCCTTGCCAGATGATTCAAGAGCAAAACTATCTGGGCTGCTCTGTGTCTTGGCACCGTCCACAGGAGCCTTGTGACCGTGGGGACTGTGGGGCCGAGGTGCTGGGGGGCAGTGGGTGACATGGGGGTGCAGATGTGTGGCTGATGGATGATGCTATCTGCAGGCTGTGGCTCCAGCACAGAGGTGTTGGTTGAGGCCATCGGCTGCTGTGGGACATCACCTGGAGCTGCTGCCAGGTCCCTGCACAGGGCTGTGCCAGAGGGCTACAGGAGAGGTGCAGCCTGCAGAGGAGCTCCTCACCCCAATCTGTGTCAGGGTGCTGGGAACATCCCATCCTGGGTGGTACCCCTGGGTTTGAGGATGAGGAGGGCTCTCGGAGCAGCACCTTTCCTCTCCCAGTGCTGATAACCAAGTGGGTGCCAGGTTCTGGGGGGTTGCAGTGCTGTGGTCAGGAGCTGAGCACGGTGACACTGCCACAGTGGGGCTGGGGGACACCCGACTGGCTCCCTGCTCTGGTGATGATCTGGTGATGGTGGGGAAGCACTCGGTGCTTTTCTGCTTCTCTCTGTGGTGTGGGCAGGACCCTGCCATGGTTACGGGCACAAACAGGGCCGGCTACACCCCTGGTTATTTATATCCCCCGGAGCAGGCAGGCTGCGGGCTCCACCTCCGCTGAAGGGCTGGGGAGAGGGATGGGGCTTTATGCCGCCGGCAGTGCTCAGGGGGCTGGAGAGCCAGGCACCATCCCCATCCCTGTCCCCATCCCCTCTGGAGCTGGGCTTGGGCCGTTCTGGTCCTAACATCCCCGTGGGGACCTGGTACTGGGGCGGTGGGGCCGGGACAGGGAGCGGTGTTGCCGGGCAGGGGCTCTTGGATCCCTCGTCCCCTGGCTGAGCTGTTTATCCTACAGCCCGTGGTATTTTCCTTCCACTGAGTTATTGCCAGGCTGTCAGTAGGAACCTCCCAACGCTGCCTCTGCCCCCACCTCGGGGTTTCCTCACAGGGGGGAGTCTGGAGCAGCCCCAAGAGGGCACGGGGGTGCCCAGCATCATCTCCCTGCTCCCACTGGCTGGGCTGTGCCATCCTGCTGCACAGGCTCTGGGCATCCTGGACTCATGGGCACCGTGAGCTCAGGCCATACCGGAGGTGTTTGGGCAGGCACTGGGTCCCAGCACTGCTCCTGGGACCAGCCTGGCCCAGCTTCTCCTGAGCTCAGCAGCTTTCGCAGCTCACCTCTTCCTCCACCAGCAGCAGAAGCATATGGCAAAGTTGGCTCTAATGAAGATTAATGTGAGGAGATTCGGCTCCTCCAACCCACCCCCCTCTCGGGTCTTAATTATTATTTTGGGGAGGTGTATTCCTTCCACCAGGCTCTGCCCCTGCAGGGGTGAGAGCAGCCGGAGGGGTACGGTCCTGTGCCCAGGTTGTCCCCGTGTGCTGTCAGGATGTGTGAGGGCAGCGAGACCCCCTCGGGGAGGGGCTGGAGGGACTGAGAGGTGGGAATTTTATGGGGAGAGCTGATGCACCAGATCAGCAGCAACAGCATCTGCTCCCTCCATCCCCTGGGACCCCGGCACAGGGCAGCAGAAGGCAGTGAGGCTGCTGCTCCACTGCCTCTGCCCCATTCTCACTTTCCCAAGCAGCATTCTTTTCTTCTTGGAAGGGGGATGAGAAGAGCAGGGATTTCAGGAGGGGGAACTCCCCTCAGGGAGCCTGGCAGTGCTGGCACCATGCGGTGTGTGATGGAGAGGTTGGCCGAGCCCTCGGTGCGGCCGAGCTGCTGAGAGCAGCACTTCTGCTGCCTGCCCCGGGGAGGGGGGCCCTGGGGAGGGGGTGGTCCTGACTTTCTCAGCTGCCTTCAGACATCTGACCCTTTCCCTAAGCCGCTTAGGCGCTGCCGCCAGCCGGGACGGGGCGTTTGCCCAGGCTTTGCAAGTTAATTCCGAGCAGGTGATGTGTTCCCAGGAAGTTTCTTTCCCAGCCAGCCCCGCAGAGCTTGTATCCATCACCAAATCCTGTGGGATGCTGGCAGGGAGGGGCAGGCAGGAGGCATTTCCCCCTCCCGGGGGTGCAGGTTTCCATCCTGTAGCACAGCTCTGCCCTCCATCCCTGTTGCTCACGATGTGGCTGCGGGGACAAGTGACAAGCAGGGCCACCCACAGCACATCCCCGTGGGACCACTGGAGATTCACCCCTCCTCCAGCTCCACATCCAGGGTGAGAGGCACAAATCTTCCCAGGCTGGGAGATTTCTGCCTTCCCTTCTCCTTTGTGCTCCACTGCCCATGTAATTGCTGCTAAATCCTGATTGTATAATCTTTATTGCTGATGATGCGTGGAGCAGAAAGTCTTGGCCCTGGGGGGCTCAGCCAGCTCTTGTTTTGCTCCTCAGACAAACACAGTGGTCGGGAGGCTGGTGACCCGCCCAGTGTCCCCATGGCACCCTGCCCTGTGCCTGTACCATCACTGCTGGAGGAGGTACCAGCAGAAATGCTCTGCTGGAGCAAGGGGGCACCATTAATAATTCAGAGGGAGAAGGAACCAGCTCCAGCCCTCTGCCTGGCAGCTGGGAAGTTCCTGGGAGAGGAGCACCAGGGTAGGGTGGTGCTGGGGCTCTAACATCTCCAGCCCTGTCATTCCTCTGGCTGGCACGTAGTGGCTCCAGTTCTGCTTTCTCCATGCTCTGGAGCCATCCCTGCTCCTCTTTTCTGGGGTTTCTCTTCCCTCAGTCCCATCTCCAGCTTCCCCTCGTGGCAGTTTTGGGGAGGGTTACCTGCTGTTGCCTTTAGGTGGGTTTGGGGCTGTCCCAGGGCACTCTGCAGCCCCTCCTGAAGCTCCATGTCAGCAACAAGAGAAGATGAAAAAGTGGGGGTGTCCAGCAGCATCTCCCCAAGCCCCCTGTGCTCCCAGGAGCCCCATGGATGTGTCCCATGGGCATTGCTCCCTGTGGGGAGATGATGCTGATGGGGAAGGGGGGCAAGATGGATGCCCACCAGCTTGGGCACAGGGTGCCAGAGCAACCTTGTACTGCTGGGCTCAGCCTGGCCACCTGGGTGCTGCCAGCAGGGCCTCTCCTGGCACAGTGGGGCCCATGGGACTGGGGGTGCCTGGAGCCCCCCGTGCTTCCACACAGGCTCTGGTGGAGCCCTTCGCACATCCTCACACGGGCTGGTGGCACGAGCCCTCTGCTTTCCATTTTTAGAATCACTGGATCAGGGGAAAAAATATATTTTTGGAGTTTCATCTTCTTCAGCTTCAGAGTCTATTTTATTATATTTTTTTCCCCTCCTAATTTTAAATGGGCCAAAGCCCCTTCACCCAGCTTGGGGGGACAAGAGCAGCTCCCTGTTAACTCTTCTCCTGTATCAGGTGTTCCTAAGTGTCCCTCATGGCCCCAGCAGGTTTGGGGTGAGGGGAGTCAGTGCTGCCCTGACACCCACATCCAAATGCTCTCATTTCAGATTCCTCCTCGTCTTCAGCTGCCTGGTGCTCTCGGTCTTCTCCACCATCCAGGAGCACCAGAAACTGGCCAACCAGTGCCTCTTCATCCTGGTAAGTGGAGAGCAGGGCCGGGGAGTGCATTTTCCCCTCCTCACGTTACACCCTGAGGGACTCAGACAAGATCTTGGATAAAACCCCTCTGGCCACTTCCCCAGCCCAGAGATCATTCTAGACTGGGATGGAACTTCTCACTCTGGGAGAAGTGCTGTGGATGTTCCTGTGGCTAGGGATGGCCCATCACAGCAGCTGGGTGGCTGTGATGCAGGGAGGCTGGAAAAGGCAGGGCAGGAGGGGCTAAAAAAGGCAACTTTCCCCCAAACTGTCAGAAACGGCTGACGCTGGAGTTCTTGGGAGTAAGAGAGGCTAAATTGGGAAGGTCCTTGTGACTTTCCCGCGAGTAAGCAGAACGGGGGCTTGTTTGTGCGGGAGGGAGGAGGACAATGCTGACGGAGAGGAAAAGGACCCAGCTCGGTGTGAGCTTGACACAGGCAGGAGAGACAGGGTGCTCAGACAAGCTCGAGGCTCCCATCTCACTGCCCCAATTCCCCCAGGATAGCTCCAGCCGGGGCTGTGTCAGTGGGGGTCAGTCCCCCCCTTGGAGAGGGGGGACACCCTCACCCCATGCTCCCCCCCTGCACCATCTTTACCACCCTCAGTTCATTTTGCCACCCACCCCGCTGAGACCCCCACACCATCCTGCCTCTGCCCTGCCTGCCTCACCCTCCTACCCCTTCTCTCTCCCTTCCCCAACCCTGTCAGGAGTTCGTCATGATCGTGGTGTTTGGCATGGAGTACATTGTCCGTGTCTGGGCAGCCGGCTGCTGCTGCCGCTACCGGGGCTGGCGGGGACGCTTCCGCTTCGCCAGGAAACCCTTCTGTGTTATAGGTACCTGGGGGGTTCTGGGGAGCACAGGGATCTGAGGGGGGCACAAGGATTTGGGGAGAAGCACAGGGATTTATGGGGAGCACAGAGATTTGGGGGGGGGAAGCACTGGGATTTGGGGTGAAGTGCAGGGATCTGAGGACTTGCAGCATCACTCTTGCCGCCGGTGTTTGAGGCAAGTGTCCCCCCCCCTCCCTGACCCCTCGCTGTCCCCAAGATTTAATCGTCTTCATCGCCTCGGTGGCCGTCATCGCCGCCGGCACCCAGGGCAACATCTTCGCCACCTCCGCGCTGCGCAGCATGCGCTTCCTGCAGATCCTGCGCATGGTGCGCATGGACCGGCGCGGGGGCACCTGGAAGCTGCTGGGTTCCGTCGTCTATGCCCACAGCAAGGTCAGGACGCGGGACAGACTCCCTGCCACTTAAACCCTCTTCCCCTCCCCTTAAACCCTCCTCCCCTCCGCGCATCCCCGCTCACCCCTCGCTGCCCCGGCAGGAGCTCATCACCGCCTGGTACATCGGGTTCCTGGTGCTCATCTTCTCCTCCTTCTTGGTCTACCTGGCTGAGAAGGATGCCAACATCCAGTTTGCCACCTACGCCGACTCCCTCTGGTGGGGCACGGTAAGCTCGGCCACCGCGGCGCCCCAGCCCTGGGAGGGGACAAGGAGGGTGGGATGGGGCGGTGGGGAGGGAGCTCCCTCCAGGCCTCCCCCTGCTCTGCCCCCGCGCAGGTCACCCTCACCACCATCGGATACGGGGACAAGACGCCGCAGACGTGGCTGGGGAGGATGCTGGCAGCCGGCTTCGCCCTCCTCGGCATCTCCTTCTTTGCTCTGCCCGCTGTGAGTAGCATGGGGGGAAGGTCCCTGCACCCCCCACCCTGCAGAAATGGAGGAGAAAGGGGTCACACCCAGCCCTGTGCTGGGAGGGTCCCTGTCTCTCCTGGCTGTCCCTGCAGACCCTGTCCCTTCCCATCCCCAGGGGATCCTGGGCTCCGGCTTTGCCCTCAAAGTGCAGGAGCAGCACCGGCAGAAGCACTTTGAGAAGAGAAGGACTCCAGCAGCAAATCTGATCCAGGTAGCACGGGGCTGGCGTGTCCTGTCCCATCCCTGCCCGGGGACATGCTGCTGTCCCAGCTGCTCTGCCTCTCCCTGTCTGCTGCAGACAAGACCCAAACACCAAACCCCAAAGCCAGCAGCCAGCTTTGGGTCAGACTGCCCGTGGTGGCCAAGGGGGATGGAGGGGCTGGGGCTGGCACTGGGTGGGTGTTGCCCCCCAACCCCCTGAGCACTGATCCTGATTCCCACGGGCTCTGGCTCCATCCAGGCTGCCTGGCGTCTCTACTCGACCGACTCAAGCCGGGCGTACCTGACAGCCACGTGGTGCTACTACGACAGCCTCCTGCCTTCCTTCAGGTATTGGGGGTGTGGGGGACAGGGCTGGGGGAGCCCAGGGGAGGTCCCAGGCTGAAGAACAAGCTGGGCAGCCCCTTCCACGAGGAGCCACGTGGAGCTGCCGAGGTGTCTGTATGGCTGAGCAGCATGGACACCTCGCTCAGCTCCAGCACAGGGACTGCTGGAATGACCAACACCCATCATCACCACACACCCATCCCACCCTGTCCCTTCTCACCCCATCCATAGCCTTCCTCCAGCACCAGGGATGAGGATGGGACCACGGGCTGCAGGGACTCGTGGCTGGGGCTGTGGAGCTGCCACCAGCCAAGAGCTGGCCCTGAGCACAGGGGTAAAGAGGGACCTGTGGGGGGGGGTCTGGCAGGCAGCTCCCTCTCCCATCCCTGTAGCACCCCGTGGCCTTTAGGGTGGTGCCACCACAGGTGGATTGACGACCCTCCAGAGCTTTTCCAGATGCCCCTTGTTCTCCTGTCACACCCAGCACCGCAGTGTTCACCCTGTGGTCCCCAAGCCCTGCCCTGGCTCCAGCCACACCTCCCTTAGCAGTGACAAATCCCTTATCACTTTTTTTTTTTCTTTTTTTTTTTTTTTTTTCCAAAGACAGGGCTCTTAACAGCCACATCAGGGTCCCTCTGTGCCTCTGCTCCCTGACCCAGGAGGTTCTGCTGCCCCCACATCACACAGCACCCACTCTCCTAGTGTGGGTGTCCTGGGGGGCCTCCACCAGCCCCTCCTGCTCTGCCCAGAGCTGCTTCTCCTGCAGCAGGGAGTTGGGGCTGAGCTTCCCCCTCCTGGCTGAGTGCCCAGACCCCCGATCAGGTGTGACAGGATGATTGTCCTGCCTCTCCCATCCCTCTCAGAGGGGTCCAACACCCTCAATCTCTGTGAGACCCTTTCCCCACACCCCCCTCTCCAGCACTGTTCCCCTCATTTCCCAGCTGACAGTCAGAGGTTGTTAATAATCTTTCATTTGAAGAGAAGTGCTGCTTAGCTTCTCTTTTTTTTTTTCTGGTTTTGCTTTGGTTTGCACAGGGGAGGACCCAGCTCTGCTCCGCCTTGGTTTGCTCATCTCATTTGCTTTTGGAAAGTTTAATTTCTTCATGTTTTTATTTAACCCCGACCTTAGAGAGCTGGTCCCAATGTTTGAACATTTGCACCGAGTCCGCAACGGAGAATTTAGGAATTCAGAGGTGAAAAAATTGCCTGATGGAGCCCCACCACCTTATCATTCCTTCACCCCTGGCCAGAAAAGCTTCATCCCTGCTGCCTGTTCAGGGGAAAGGTAGGAGGGAGTAGGTCCCTGGCCCCTTGATCTCTCTCCTCTCTGCTCTCTCTCCTCCTCTTGTCTGTCTGCCTGTGATGCCACCATTGTGAAGCCTTGAAGCCTCTTGCAACGTCCAGCTCCACCTGGCTGCCCTTTTTGATGTGGCCACAGCCTAGGGACCTTTCATGCGGTGGCCAATGACATCCTGGTAAGGCTGGGGCTGCAGGGCCAGGCAAGGAACAAACCCCAGTTCCTACAGCCCATGCCCACAGCCGTGGGGAGCAGCCGTGCCAAGCTCTCCCTGTGCCACCAAGAAGAGACAAGAAGTTTGAGGGCTGCTGACATCCGTGGTCCCTCTGGACCAAGAGTGTCTTGGAGACCCCAGTGTGCCACCTCAGCTGTTGGGGCCCTGGGCTAGCATCAGGGTTAGGTGGGGAGAGGCAGCACTGCTCCTCCCTGGCATTGTGCCTCAGTTTCCCCTGTGAAGTCAGAAGCAGGAGGTTTACCACAGCGTGGGGATGTGCTGAGCCATGGGGCTGTGGTTGCCCCAGTGTGGGCGTGGGGCTGAGGGAGCCCTGAGGTGAGTATGGGTTTGGGGGGCTCCTCCTGGCAGCAGCACCGGCCTGGGCTCGATTTCCTGGTGAACAGTTGGGAACTGGCAGGGGAAGGACTGCAACCCCCCAGCCATCCCACTCGGGGGGGGCCGTGCCTCCCCCCATCTCCTCTGTGAGCATCATCTCTCATAACATCTCATCTTCTCTCTCCTCCCCTCTCCTGATCACCCTCCTCCTCTCCATCCCTCCAACTTCCCTACCCCCACAAAAACCTCCTGTGTCCCCCACCGCCCCCCAAGCTGGACGGAGGAGGACGTGCAGCCCCACAAGTGCTTACGCCTCAGGTAACGTTCAGCCCCAGCCGCGGGCAGGGGGTCCGCAGGGCCCCCCCGGATGTGCGCAGTGTCACCACCCTTCCCTGCTGTCACCCAATCGTCTTTGGCAGAGCTCCGACACGGAGAATCCAGCTGATCCCAGTGCGGGGCAGGCGCTGGTGTTTATGTAGGACCTACACAAACAGCTGGACTCGTGCTTCCTGAGGGGAGCAGCACGGACGGGTCCGGTGCAGCGGGAGCTGCTCCCGGGATGGGGTGCGGACATGCCCGGGGGGTCGGGGACACGGTGACCCGGGGTGCCCCGCTCCCTTCTGGCCACGGGTTAACTCTGCTTTTCTCCTGTATCTCTGCCCTGACCCTCCAGCCCCATCTTTACTGGTAAGAGGAGGCTCTTGCGGACGTGGGGCACCTGGAGATGGAGGTACTGCGTGGGGCCGGGCCCACCGGCGTGCATGGTGCTGCCTGCGGGTGGTGGTGGAAAGGCAGAGGAGGGAGAGGCTGAAGGATGAACCTTCTGCACTGCAGGGGTGGCTGTGCATGGCCTGGGCTGAGCTGGCTGTCCCTACTGTTCCTTACTGTCTCCCACAGTAAAAACTTCTGAAACCCTGCCTCGGTTTCCCCCTCCACACAGCCCTGGCTGGTGGCCGTGCTGGACTTGCCAAGTCCAGCACCAGAAAACTGAGACACTTGGATGAACCTCATCCCATGTCTGTCCTGCTGCCACATCCCCTGGGGTACAGCCCTTCCTATCCCCCAGTACAGCACCGTGTGCCACCACTGCAGGGTTGTGGCCACCCTGCTTGCCCTGGACCAGCTCAGCAGCAGCCTGCATGGAGAGGGTCAGGAGCCCGGTGTCCTGCCTGTGTCCCACCTTGTCCTGTGACTCCTGAGCCCCGGGGGGTTCTCAGCCTCCCACCCTGTTGTGCAGTGGGTGTGGGGGTTTGCTTCACAGCTTCAGCTCTGCTGGAGGGACTGTCCCTCTGCTTGGCCTCCTCGCATGTCCCAAGGTGTGCTTGTGGTCCCACCTCACACAAAAGGCAGCACCCCGTGGTGTTTTTGCGTAGGTCCTACATAAATGATGCTGGTTTCAGGAGCAGAGCTCATGTTAGGGCAGGAGCCTGGATTAGGTGATGGAGACAGGAGGAGGACGCAGGGTGCCCTGTGCCAGCAGGGATGGGGCAGGAGCAAAGTTGCACCCGGGGCTGGTTGTGCTGCTGGTGTCTCTGCTGCGTGTCCCTCCTGTCACTGTACCTCTCTACTTGTCTGGCTCTCTCCTTTCTCTGCTCTTAGATTAAAAAGGGAAAAAAGGTGTTTCCAGGAGTGACCCCAGAGCTGCATCCACCCGGGGAATGCAGCACTGCCTGCCCTGGCTGGGCTCACACACGAGCTCCTGGGCTGGGGGCTCTCAAGGAGCTCAACACAGCCACCCCCCTATCCTGCCCCCACCCTGGTGGGCACCGTCTGTGCCCACAGTGGGGACCCCGCTCCCTTCCCTGATCCCAGCCCCTCCCCCCCAGCCCCCGATGGCTCCTGACGCTGCTCCCCCACCTCCCACACAGCAACAAGATGGGCATCAAGGACCGGATCCGGCTGAGCACCCCGCAGCGGCAGGGCAGCCGGGGCAGGCAGCCCCTGGGGCCCCCCCTCCATCGCTCCCCCAGCACCGAGGACCTCCCCGAGGCCTCCAGCCCCACCAAGGTGCAGAAGAGTTGGAGCTTCAACGACCGGACCCGCTTCCGAGCATCCCTCAGGCTCAAGCCACGGACCCCGGTGGAGGGTGAGCCCTGGGGACTGGTGGGGACACAGTGGGGGGCTGTGGGTGGTTTTGGAGGGCACAGGGAGACAGCCCTCAGCTTCTGCCACCCACCTACTCTTCCACCCACAGCTGACTGCCCACCAGAGGACAGTGGAGAAGAGAAGAGCTCCCACTGTGACCTGACCTTCGAGGACATCATGCCAGCAGTGAAGACCCTCATCCGGGCTGTCAGGTGAGACTGTCCTCATGGTGTCCCCAGCACACATGCTGCTGTCCCCAATTCCTCCACAATGGACAACACCAGAGAGCCCTGGACAACACCAGAGAGTCTGGCCAGCAGTGGCCAGACTGGGCAGGGAACAGGGATGGCTTCTGGCTCATCCCCCTGTGGGGACAGTGATCAGGAATTTGGTGCTTTGCCCTCCTCCCCACACACACCCCAGCCCAGGCACTTTCAGTGCCCTGCAGCAAACCCATGTGTCCCTGTAGGATCCTGAAGTTCCTGGTGGCCAAGAGGAAGTTTAAGGAGACCTTGCGTCCCTACGACGTCAAGGATGTCATCGAGCAGTACTCGGCTGGTCACCTGGACATGCTGGGCAGGATCAAGAGCTTGCAGACACGGTGAGACACCCCAAAGCTGACAGGGGGGCTCTGGGCTACCCTCGGTCTCCTACCACTAGCCATACCCTCTGGGAGGAGTGCTGCCCATGGGTAGGATGTGTCTCCAGAATCCCATCCCCACCCCTCTGGTCTGCTGGGTGTGACGGGCTATGTCCCCTCCCTCCCTGCCAGCGTGGACCAGATCGTGGGCAGGGGGACCCTCACCACGGACAAGAAGCTGCGGGAGAAGGGGGAGAAGCTGGCGCTGGAGACGGAGCTTGTGGATGAGCTCAGCATGATGGGGCGTGTGGTCAAAGTGGAGAGGCAGGTCAGGAGGGGACAGACAACGGGGAGCGTGTCACCATACCTTCCCTGCCTGTGGGATGGGGTAGCTGGAACCCCCGGGACCCCGCCCCATGGGGAGGGACCTGCTCAGCCCTGCCCTCTCCCGTAGGTTCAGTCCATTGAGCACAAGCTGGACCTGCTGCTCGGACTCTACTCCCAGTGCCTCCGCAAGGGCTCCATCAACTCCTTCAGCCTGGCTGCTGTGAAGGTGCCATCCTGTGAGCCCGACATCACCTCTGACTACCACAGCCCCGTGGACCACGAGGACATCTCGGTCTCTGCCCAGACCCTGAACATCTCCAGGTCGGCCAGCACCAACATTGACTGAGCAGGATGGATTCTGCCAGCGTGCAGCCAGTGGGATGAGCTGCAGGGATGTGGGAACAGCGTGGCTCTGCCCTGCCCTGTCTCACCACAGCCCTCGCTGTGTTACTTGAACCAAGTCTTCCTCTGGGGGGGTACGGATGCAATGGGATGGGAGCCCGTGGCACTGCAGCATGGCCACACCACACTCCTGGGATTCTCCTGCCCTTCGTGGGGGGTGAGACCCCCCAACTCCTGGGGCCTCGAGTGCTCCCCAGCCATGGTAGGGATGCTCCAGGCTGGCCCCGTCTGCTGGGGTTTGGTACCCCCAGCCCTCAGGACATGTCCAGATCTCCAGTGGGGTCCTGTCTAGTCCCTTGTCCCCAAGCAGGGGTCACCGCCAGCTATGCAAGGCTCCATCTCCCTGCTGGGGCCAAGCAGGGATGTTGGGGCACAACCCAGTGGGGGTTTTCCTGCATCACTCTGGGGCCAGGCAGTGGCAGAGCCCCCCAGAGCGAGGTGCAGGGGTCTGTCCCCCCTCACCCTCCTCTGCCTGGGTTGTTTCCCTGCTCGCAGAGCTGCAGTGCTGCAGCCACCTCTAGAAGCACAGCAGAGCCTTCTGCCTGCCCCTGCATGCTCCCAGGGCAATATATATATAGGAGATACATATATATATATATTTATGCAATAATGTCTTAATATGCAACACCCTCGGGAAGAGCAACCCATGGGGCCATAGGCAATAAGCAAACCCCCCTACCAGCACACAGGGCTGGATCCTGCTGCCCAGGGGGGACCACTTGGGTGTCCCAGGGGCTCGGGGCTGGGTGACAAACATTTGCCCGAGGGTAGCCCAGGGGCTACAGAGGACAGAGAGATGCAGGCACAGGTGATGGGGACAGTGGTCCCCAAGGACTGTCCCTCTCTCTCGAGTCCCAGACCCTGCTCTTGCTTAGAGGATTCCTTCCAGGCTCGGTCTTGCTGTGCTTGGTTTGTCCCTCCCCATGTCTCTGTCCCTTGGGGAGCACGGGCCGGGTCTGGGGGGTGAGTGTCTGGTGGGGACAGTGTTGTTGGCCATGTCACCTTGCATGGGCTCACAGCAGAGCCATGGCAGGCCCTCTCCTGCCCGACTCCTGCCCAGGGTCGGTTCTAGTCCAGGCTGAGCCGGGCTGGGGGTGAACCTGGTAGTGCCAAAGTTTGCCGAGCTGGGGCTGGCGCCTACTCCTGCATGCCCGGGGGTCCTCAGGGGTCTCGGTGTCCTGGGGAACTGTCAGGGACTGACAGCCAGACCCGCCGGGATCAGACCTGGGCTGATGGGGACTCTCCGAGTGTGGGATTTGCAGCCCCCCCCTGTTCCCCAGCTCCCCTGTGCCTCTGCTCCCGGCAGCCGGGGATCCCCGACCTTGCTCGTTTTTCTTGCCTTGTTTGGTGCATGTGGACAGCGCGCCCCGGCCCCCTCCCCATCCCCCGGGAGTGCCCGTGTCCCCCCGGCCGGGCTGTGGGGTGGTGGTGCCAGGGGGGCAGGAGGGGACAGCCGGGTGCTGTGTGCACCCGAACATGGGGAAAGGGTGCATGCGAGAGCTTTGCCTGCAGCCGCACGCAGGAATTAATTCGTAGAACCCTCCCCGGGGCTGGCTGGTCCCCACAGACCTCCCCAGCCGGCGGTAGTTACCTCACTTGATTATTAATTTATTTGTTTCATTAAAAATTGGAGTAGAGGCTGCCTGCCTGCTGCTGTCTCTCTCCCCGGCTCTCCCGGGAGGTGGCACTCCAGGCCACTGCTGCGGACCCGGGACACAGACACCTCCGGCCACCTCCCTGTCCCCCCCTCCCGGAGCCACAGTCGCCCCCCAGTGTAGTAGGAGGGTCCCAGCGCTGGGCCCATCGCCCTCCCCAGTCTGGAGGCTGCAGGTCTGATGCCACTGCAGAGGGTCCCATGTCCTGCTGGACCCCAGGGTCACTGTGGGAGGGTCACAGCAAGGGCTGTGCTCCCTCTGCCTCTTTAGAAGTGTCACTGTGTCCCCAAGTGAGGACAACACTGTGATAGCCCTGTGGCCATCCCAGGGAAGGTGTGAAGGGGTGTGAGACCCTTCCCTCAAGAGACCACAACCTCAAGAGGGACAGCAAAGCCTTCACCCCAGCACCCCAGGGGATGCTGTGTCTCCTGGCCAGTGAGTTCTTGGGGGGCCAGGGGTGGCCCCTTTCCGCCCTGCCCCAGGACTGCCTGGGGAGGAAGCTACAGGTCTGTCCCTGCCTTTCCTGGATGCTTCTTGCCAAGAAACCCATTCCTGGCTCGTCCCAGAATGCTGGACTGTGCTGAGCACCGTGGCAGCCAGCACCTCCCTGCCCCCAGACCTGCCCCAGCCTCCTGGGAGGAGAATCTGGGGTGACCCCAGTCCCCTGGCCCCAGTGAGTGCCTGGTGTGCAAGGTGCAGTCCCTAGGGGACACTTGGCCACCCCCTGGTGCTGCCTATGTCTGACTCACGGGGAGCTGCTTTGAAGTGGAGGCTTTGAAGGGGGGGCCAGGACACAACAGCACCCGGAAAGCCCCGGGTGGGTGAGCAGTGCCAGGGAGGCTCCAATCTGGCCTGTGCCTGGCTGTCCCAGCCTTGGAGGTGGCTTCCCAAGGTGGGTTTGGAAGGATGGATCTCCTTCTTCCCCTTGCCATGGGGCCATGCATCACATGGGGTGCTCACCCTGCACCCCACAGGGAGGGCAGCACCCTGCAGGGGTGCAGCTGCACCAGGGGGAATCTGGGGGTGACCTCCCCAGGTCTGGGCCCTTTGCACAGCTCTGTGAGGCAGCGTCTGGGTGCTGGGACCTTCTCCTTCCCCTAGAGCAGCCGCAGGTGGAGGTGGCCAGGGCAGGGATTGTGCAAGCCCACATCTCTCCATCCCACTCCACGTGAGCCCAAGGTGCCTGGGCTGGACTTTGTCCCTCTCCACCTTGGCTCCCCATGTGTGCCACTCCCCAGAGCAGGGACAAGCATGGCCAGCAGGGACACACAGGGAGGGCAATGCCAGCGTCAGAGGGACACAGCCAGCTGTGACCCTGCGGTGCTGGTTCACTGTGTCCCACCAAGAGTGACGCCTGGGACACTGAGCATGGCCAGAGGAAGGGGGTGATGGGGGGGGCTCATCAGCACTCCCGCCTCCACACATGAGCCCATATCAGGCAGGGAGGGGGGGGACAGGAAGGGGCCAGCTCTGTTTCCAAGCACCCCACGACATCCTCAGCGGCTGCCAGGCAGCTGGCAGGAGGACAAGGAGCAACAAGCTGGGGATGTCCTTTTCACCAGTGGCTTTGCTTTGTCCCCTGAGGGGTCTTGGGGAATTTGTGACTCACTCTGGATTCCTATCAGTCCAGTCATGGAGAAAGTACGTGTGGTTGGAGACAGTCGGACTGGACTCCAGGACGGACCCAAGTTCCTTCCTGAGGCTCTCAGCAGCTCTCCAGTTTGTCGTGCTCTGCCCAAGGCCGTGCTCACAGGAAAAGGCCCTTCCCAGAGCCCTGGCCCTGCAGCTGGGTGGGGGTCCCAGCATGTGGGTCTCTTGCAGGACCCTCACTTAGGCACCCAGACCATCCCGGGGTCCCGGGGGGCAGGCAATGCTCCTGCCTAGTGGGGTGTGGTGCTCCCCACACATGGGCACTGGGGTGCAAGCACACCCTGACCCACTGCACAATCAGGGTGCAGACCTGGGGGCCCTCCAGCCCGTGGTCCTGGGCTTAGCTCCTGCCCTGGCTCCTACTGCCACCGGGGAACCCCGCTCCCCCCCCAGGGAACCCTGCTCCCCCCACCACCCTTGGTGCCTCCTGTCCTAGCTGCCATGAAGCATCCTCGAGGAATCCTTTGGCAGCAGCTGGGATACTCCTCACGGGACAGAGCCAAGCAGGAGTCCTGGGACTGGCAGCTGAAGCCCTGCAGGGATTGTGGGTGCTGAAGGATGAACTGAAGGCCATGGGATGGCCAAGACTCCTCTTCCTGGGTCTGGAACACTTGGCTTGGACACTAGCAGTGGGGACAAGCAACTTACTTCAAGTGACAGCAACTCTGTCCTGGGCTGGAATGTCCCCTTCTCACTTTCATCCAGCTGCCCCCACTGAAGCAGGGGTGCTGGGAGGGGAGAGTCATGCAGCCCCCCCTCCCTTTTCTCTCCTCACCTGTCCCGGGCAGCCGTGGGGAATCCCCTGTACGAAGCAGAGGTGGGGGTGGGGAGGAAGGGTCTAGGTGGCAGGGACCCCTCCCAATTTTACAAGGGCACAGGGGGCAGGTGCTGGAGGAACTGGACTGGGGGGGGGTTTACCACCGGGGACCATCAGATTTTCTCTCCCCGGCTCCGAGGGCAGCCCCGGGCCCGACCCCCGCCCCGCCCCGCTCCTCTCCTCCCGGGGAGGGGCAGCGGCAGCACGGACCGGCCGGATCGCAGCTGCCCCGGGCACCTCCCCACGCCCCCCCGGCCGGGGCGCGGCTATAAGGAGCGGCGGGACCGGGGGAGGGGCTCGGCGGAGCGGAGCGGCGGGCGAGGCAGGTACGGGCTGGGGGGTGTTCGTGGTGGTGGGAATAATAATAATAATAATAATCGGGGGTCCTGCCCGGCGGGTTCTCCGGGCTAACCACACACCCCTCCAACTCCCTGGGCTGAGACCCGGCAGCTCATCGCACTGCCCGCACCGCCGCCGCAACTGGGGCTGGGGTGGGGGCCCGGGCAGCCCCTCCCGCCTGCCCTAGAGGGCTCCGTCCCGCCGGGGTTTTGGTTTTGAAGCAGGGGGGGTGAAGGGTGGGTGGCCACGGGGCCCCTCGGTTGCCCCGAGAGTGATCACCCAGGGGCAGATGGAGTTTAGGGCATCGCGCTGAGGTTCCTCCCAGCTGGGGGGGTCGCAAGGGGAGTTAAGAAGCCAGAGGACTTTGAGCGTTCTGGGGGAGGTTTTGTGGAGGCCAAGATGCCCCCGGACGGGTCTCAGTGTGCTGGGTGCTGGCAGGGGTGGGGCTGGGGCTGGGGCTGCGGCTGCCCTGTGCCCACAGGACCCCTGGCTGCCCCCCCACCCGCCCGATGTTCTCCCTCTCCAGCAGCTGCGAGTCTGGGGACACTGCTGGCACCATGGGCCTGCTGCGGGCCCTGCTCTGCCTCTGGCTACTAGCCCAGGCTTCTCGGGCTGCCCGGGTCCGCACCCGCCGGGAGTTGGCCCCCGGCTTGTACGAGCACGGGGTCTACGATGCCGGGGGGTCCTACTGCCAGCGAGGGGATGTCTGCTGCCGCGGCCGCGACGACGGCTGCACCGTGCCCTACCATGACACCCTCTGCTACTGTGACCTCTTCTGCAACCGCACCGTCTCTGACTGCTGCCCTGACTTCTGGGAGTACTGCCTGGGCATCCCGGCACCCTTCCCCAAATCTCCAGGTGAGGCACCTCCAGCCCAGCGGGGCAGGGGTCTGTGGGTGCCCCGTGTGCTGTGTGATGCCCCTGGTTCCCTTCGGGATGGTGGGTGCAGCTCCCCCTCAGCCCTGCCCGTGCTGCACAGTCACTCCCAACCCCTGGGAGCTGAGGAAACTCGAGCAAAGTGGCTGGGCTGGGGCCAGGCTCCCAAAAACAGGGTGGGAAGCACCCACAGCCTGTTCCCTGCACCTTTCCATGGGTGGGGTTGCAGGGACAGGAGGGTTGAGGGCACAGCAGAGGGCAGGGGGGCTCCACCCCAGCTTTTCTGGTCATGTCTGGGGCAGGCAGGCGCTGGCCTTGACTTAACCCCCCCAGCAGCTGGTGTGGGCTCCTGGGGCTGAGAGGGGGGCACGAGCAGCCCCCCCTGCACAGCACAAGGCTTTCTAAGAAGTCCCTGCAGAGCAGAGCCAGCTTCTGGGTACAACTGGCCCCTTTATCCCTGTCCCGCCAGGCTGTGCCTGCCAGACCCCCCCTGTTAACCCTCCCCATGCTGGGCCAGCCCTGCTCCAGCCCTGGTGCTGATCCCTATTGCTGGGCACTGCCTGGCTTTAAGGACCGTGTTTATTTCTCCCCCTGGAGCCATGGGGGTGCTGGTCCCTGCACAGGAAGGTGCTCATCGCCACCCTCCCCTCTCCCATCCAGGTTGTGCCCGTGCTGGCCGCAGCTTCCCCACTGGAGCCACATACCAGGAAAACTGCAACCTGTGGTGAGTGCCATGGGGACACTGCCAGCACCTGCCCACCCATGGAGAGGGGTCTGGGGGGGTCTGCAAGTGCTGGGGCTGCCTGCAGCTCGCTCCAGGACCCAAGCTGGGTGGTGGGAGCCAGTGCCAAACGCTTTTGCTCCGACATATTGGGAGCAGAGAGCCCAGGGCCTCGAGCCCTTCCCAAATTTTGGCATATGCCTTTGTGGGAACTGCTCGCTCTGCTGGGCGAGCACGTGGGCCTAGTGCTGCTGGGGGGTTTTGTAGCCACGCTAGCCCAGCTTGCCCAAGCCTGACGGGACGTGTCTGCAGCTGGAGGCTCCCTGCCAGGCGGCCGCAGTCTGGCTCTGCCTCTGCCTGGGTGCCAGGAGCTCGCCCTTGGTGTGAGCGTGGGGTTTATCTGGGAAGGGCTGCAGTGGTATTAATGGCATCCTGGAGGTGTGGGGGATAGGGGAACCTGCAGGCAAGGATCTGCCCTTAGACAGGGAGCAAACACGGCGGGGCTGGCTGCCTCCCCACGATGCAGCAGATAAGGGAGATCAAAGGCTCTGTGTGGGGTGTGTGAGGGCACGAGCACGTGTGTGTGCACACGTGTGTGCAGGCATGTGTGCTAAAGCTGGAGGGGAAAAGCCACCTCGACCCCCTCCCCGAGGCCCCATTGCCATCCTGTGTTTATCTGGGTCTGTGGCTGGAGATTGATTGTCTCCAGGCCCTGGGGAAGGGAGGTTGAGGACCCTGAGCTGTGAACTCTCTGCTCCTGGGAAAGCATCTGTTCCCCGACAGCACTCGTGGGCTGAGGCTCCTCTGCCAAAACTTTCTTCCCCCACACTTGGCACCTGCAGAGCAGCAATTCCTGCAGAGCTTCACCCCAGACTGAGTCCCCACCCATCCTCTGGGGGGGTTGGTGGGGGACAAACGGAATGCCTGGGTGAATCAGAGGGGGCTGCTGTGGGCACCCAGCTGGCTGCACCCTGGGAGCTCCCATGGGACCACCCCCCCCCAGAGGGTAACAGCCAGATGTGGGGTCACCAGTGCATCTTGGGGATGGGGGGGCACTGAGGGGTGGGGGGTGCAGGTGCTGCTGGTGGGATTGGGGCAGGGGCTGGGCCAAAGCTCCAGCCTCACATGGCTCCATAAAAGGGAAGAGTGTGCCGGGAATTGGGCAGGAGGGAGCATGCCAAGCATTGCTGGCTGAGTGGGGGGAGCACAGGGCTCCCCAGGAGGTCCCAGACCCGGCACATGCCCACCCAGCCCAACCCCTGCCTGGGTCTCCCCATGGGTGCTGCAGGGCTCCTGGCTGAGCCAGAGTGGCTTGTCCCGGGGGGTGGGGGGACAGCTGTCCCTGAATCCCATCCCCAGCCTGGCATCCTGCCCTGAAGTCTGCAGGCCTGGCTGCATTTCAGCTGATTTTCAGTCCCATGCTTTGCCTGCCCTCCGGGCTCCTGCAGGGACTGGGGCAGAGAGGGGGACACACCCCCAGAGCCATGCAAGGGGTTACCTGCTGGCTCCTGGACCAGCATCACCTGTTCCCCAGGTGCCAAGTCACCTGCAGACCCTGGAGCAGCCTTGCTGGCTGCCCATGATGGGGGACAGGGCTGCAGCACTCACCCAGGGTACCCCAGGTCCCTCTCTGTCTGAGTGTCCCTTCTGATGCCACCCCCCTGCAGCACCTGTGTCCCCGGGGGGCAGTGGCAGTGCGAGGACCACGCGTGCCTGATGGATGGGGAGCTGATTGATGCCATCAACAGGGGCAGTTACGGGTAAGGACGGGGTACTGGGAGGAGGGGGAAGGGATGCTTTGCCCCTTGAAGCTTTTTGGGATGTCTCTGACGCACTCCCCCTCCTGCCACACAGCTGGAGAGCTGCCAACTACAGCCAGTTTTGGGGCATGACGCTGGAGGACGGGATCCGGTACCGCCTGGGGACCTTCAGACCCTCCGCCACTGTCATGAACATGAATGAGATGCACGTGAGTCACCCCTTGGCAGCAAGGGGAAACTGAGGCACGCCAGGCATTGAGCCTGCCTGTCCCATTGGCTTCATCCCATCAGCTGGCCATGTCCCTGCAGTGTCCCCAACCCTGGGAAAGGGGCTCAGCAGGCTGGGGGGGGGGGGAGGGAGGCAGGGAAGGGGCTGTGCCGGGTGGGTGCTGTGGGCAGCCCTTGTGTTTGGAGACAGAAGCTCAGCAAATTCCCCCTGACAATCCCTGCCTGCCCGGTGTTGTTTTTTCCCCCTCTCCTCCGTGCTGGTTTCCCATCGGAAAGCCAGTCCCCCAGCTGCTGAGTCGGCAGAGCCAGCAACACCAGTGCTTTGAGAGCAGGGGGTGCCTGCCCCCAAAACCATCCCCCCCCCCCCCAGTGGGGGTGGGCAGCAGCTGGGGGTCCCGTGGGATCTGGCTGCAGGGGTGGGAGCGATGTGCCATGGCCTTGACTCCAGCAAGGTTTAATTTTAGAGGCGTTTCCTGCACTGGGATAAGCTGCGTGCTGTGTCCTCCCCAGGAAGGGTGAGCTGTGCATGGCCAGGGTGGGGGCACTGTCCCCCCCGTCCCCTCCTTGAAGCGGAAAGGTTGGACATGAGCCAGAGGCCACAATGAGGGGCTCAAGACACCCAGTGCTGTGCATTTGTGGCTGAGTAGAGCAGCCCAAGACCACACTCGGTGCTGCTGTTGCCCCAGGAACTGCCAGGGCTGAGGAGCCCAAATCTGGGGGAAGTTGAAGGATCTGGCTGCTCTGGGACAAGGAAGCACCCAAACCCTGGTTGCTCTCAGTCAGTGTTATGGGTGCCCTCCTTGGGGGGGTCCAGTAGTGGGGCTGGGGGCTGCTAAGTGTGGCTCTGAGGTTCCCCATCTGGGGATGGGCTGCTGCAGTGTGGGGGGTGGGAAAGCAGGGGTGTCCTCATGCCATGAGCACCCACCCCTCACCTCTTGCTCTGCCTCTGCAGATGAACATGGACTCCAACGAGGTTCTGCCCCGACACTTTGATGCAGCTGCCAAGTGGCCTGGGATGATCCACGAGCCCCTGGACCAGGGCAACTGTGCTGGTTCCTGGGCCTTCTCCACAGCAGGTGGGATGGAATGGGATGGGGACAGGGTGGCCAACAGGGACTGCATGACCAGGGAGCAGGACAGGCCCTGGGGGAGCATCCACCATGCCCTGACCCCCTCCTTGCTCCCAGCTGTCGCCTCGGATCGCATCTCCATCCACTCCATGGGACACATGACACCCGCCCTGTCACCCCAAAACCTCCTGTCCTGTGACACCCGCAACCAGCGGGGCTGCAGTGGGGGGCGGCTGGATGGTGCCTGGTGGTACCTGCGCCGGAGGGGGTGAGTGGGGATGGGACTGGGGGGAAAAGGAGGTTCAAGGCTGTGGTTACCTGGAGAGAGCCTGGGATCAGCACCCAGGGTGCGATGTGTGCATCCTCTTCCTTGGGGAACAGGAGACCAGGGGGGATGGAGAGGGATCTGTAGGATAAAGGGTTCTTTAGGGCAAGGGGGGTCTTTTGGATAAAGAGGTCTTTAGGGTGATGGGGGGACAGGGGGTCTTTAGGGTGAGGGAGGTCTTCAGGATAAAGCGTTTGGAGGATAAAGGGGTCTTTTGGAGAGAGGGTTTTGGGGATTATGCCGGGTGATCCTTCCCCTCCTCATGTCCTTGTCCCTGGTGCACAGGGTGGTGACAGACGAGTGCTACCCCTTCACCAGCCAGGAGAGCCACCCAGCAGCACAGCCCTGCATGATGCACAGCCGCTCCACGGGCAGGGGCAAGCGTCAGGCCACGGCACACTGCCCCAACCCCCAGACCCACGCCAACGACATCTACCAATCCACCCCTGCCTACCGCCTCTCCTCCAGCGTGAGTGCCCACGGGATGGGGTGGGATGGGGAAAAGCCTGCCAGCCCGGGTGAAGGAGGAGCTCTTTAGTGTGGGGAGCTTGGCTTGGGGTGGTTTGCCTGGGAAAGCCAAGTTTTGGAAGTGAAGCTGGGAAAACCCCACTGCAGAGCCCGGGGGGGGCAGCTCTGCCCTGCTGTGCCATCTCCTCCACCCATTCCCATCTCCCAGACACCCTCTGCTGGGGGGGTGGGAGGGGCAGTGCTGGGGGTCCCAGACCCAGTCCCACCCTGCTCTGTGCTTGCAGGAGAAGGAGATCATGAAGGAGCTGCTGGAGAATGGCCCTGTGCAAGGTAGGGAGCTGGCATGGGCACCCCCCTGTGTACCCCAGAACTTGGTGGTGCAATGGGCTGGGGCGTGAGGTTGGTGAGGAGCAGGACCACCCCCCCAGCTGCTCTCCCTGTTTAATGTTTAGCCCGTGCCCCGGGGTGTCCGTCACGCTGCCCACCCCCACGGGCACTTGTTGCTCATTAACTCCCCAGCTTTAATCTCTGTCTCAGCAGCTGGTTTTCCTTTAATTTATTTTTTATTTTTAATCCTCTTCCAAGTCTTGTCACATTGCCCAGGGGGAGGATCCAGCTGCTCCCTTCCCTCCTCCTGGGTGATGCCCTGTGTCCCCAGTGCCCATGTCCTCCTCCCTGGGGAGGGACACAGCCCCCTGCCCTCAGAGCAGGGACAGTGTCCTCAGCCCCTGTCCCCCTGCCTGCAGCCATCCTGGAGGTGCACGAGGATTTCTTCATGTACAAGAGTGGGATCTATCGGCACACACCCGTAGCTGAGGGGAAGGGGCCAAAGCACCAGAGACACGGGACCCACTCAGTCAAAATCACTGGGTAGGTGTGGGGGGGGTTGTGTGTGGGGGGTATCAAGATCCCTGCTCTGGGTGGGAGTTTTCTCCTTTGTGGGAGGGAAGGTGTTGCCATCAGGCAGAGGGAGGGAAGGAGGGTGCAGGGTGTGATGCTGGGGAGCCCTGCCAGGGGCTGCCCCACAAGTGCCATGAGTGTGCTGTGCTCAGCTCCTTCGAAGGAGGGAGGTGGGATGGAGGTGCAGGGCCTGAGGAAGGGAGTGGAGAGGCTGCCCTGTGCTGGCAGCTTCCTTCCTCCTCCCCATGGCTAAATATTCCTGCCTGTATTTCGGGAACGGATGTAAATATCTTGGCCTGGCCCTCGGGGAGGTGCCGGGGCCAGGAAATGAGTGGGGTCAACCCAGCACCCTGCTAACGTGGTGCTTGGGGACCCCCACTCAGCAACCTGCTCTCCTGCTGCAGGTGGGGAGAGGAGCAGCTGCCTGATGGCCAGACCCAAAAATACTGGGTGAGTGTTGGTGGGTGCCAGGAGTTTGCTGGGGCTCAGTCCTTGCTTTGCAAATGTCTGGGTGGGATCCAGGCTGGAGATATGGAGGGGGGGGGCAGGGAGTAGTTTTTCAGCAGGGCCACCCAGCAGTGACCGTGTCTCCCCTGTCCCCTCTGCAGACGGCAGCCAACTCGTGGGGCACAACGTGGGGCGAGGGTGGACACTTCCGCATCGCCCGTGGGGTCAACGAGTGTGAGGTGGAGACCTTTGTGGTGGGGGTCTGGGGCCGTGTCAGTGTGGAGGACATGCCCCACAAGTGAGGGTCCTGATGCCCGCAGCCCCCACCATCACTTGCAGGGGGTCCCCTGGATGTCCTTGTCCCAATGAGGGCCCTACCCCCCGCACTCCAGCCCCTCCTTCCCATCCTGAGGGCACCCGTGGGGTGGGCCCCCCCTGTGCCACTGGGCAGGGGGCTGGGACTGTCCCCTGGGTCCCCATCCCTGGGGGCTGTTTGTCCCCACTGTGCTGACACAGCAGCTGGGTGCAGCGGGGCGTGTGGCCGGGGGCTGCTCCTGCATCCCAGGGGATTTACCCCCAAATCCTCTGCTGGGGGCTCCCCCCGGGCTTTGGGGGCTCCTCCAAAGGTGGGTACCCCTCCCCCGATGACTTCACCACCCACTGGCAGGGGGATGGGGGAGCCCTGCAGTGGGACCCCCAGGGCTCCGCATCCCTCTGTCTCCCCTCCAGCTCCCCTCTTCCCAGGCACCCCTGGAGCAGGGGGTTAAACCCAGTGATGCCCAAAGGGGTTCATCTGTGTCCCCAGGGATGGGGGAGCCCCAAGGCTGGGTGTTGCCAGCTGGGGTTGGGTTCCCACTGTCCTCCCTGCCCGTCCCTTTGGTGCTATGGCCCCTGCCCCCCCCCCTGAGGACAGGGGAGGGCTCAATCCTGCATTCTCACCGTCCTGGTGGGGCCACAACTGGGGACCATGAAGTATCACAGCCCGGGTCCCCTTGCCCAACCCCCCCTCACACTGGGCTGTACTTTTAAGACTTTTTTTGTATTTATTTTGCTTTTTATTATTTGTAAATAAACTTACTGAATCCTCAGTGCCAGCAGGAGCTGCTCCTTCCAAGCCCTCGGTTCGGGTGGGTCCCCCTTACCCCGTCCCAGGGGGGGGACCCAGCCGTGGCCCCAGGAAGGGCTGGGGGGGTGAGATAAGGCCCTGCTCATTGTCTGCCTTCCGGCCCCCCCGTCACCCGCCCAGCACCGGGGCCAGCGCTGGACCTGACACGGGCACGCGCAGCCACTGGGGCCACCACAGCTGCCACCAAGCCAGGGGTGACACTGTGGAGGAGCGTGCAGCCGTGGTCAGACGGTTGCCATCAGTGTCAGAAGTGTCACCAGAGCCACCGAGGCCATTGCTGCCGGGTATGCCACCGTCACCCAATGGTGCCACCATCACCAGGACTGCCACCACAGCTGCCACCGCAGCCACACGAGCCACCGCAACAGGGCCACGGGAGGGGTGGGGACAGCAGCACAGCCCCGTGGGGATTAAATTTTGGGGTTTTTTTTTAGTTTTTATGTGTTTATCGCCTCCTCTCGCTGCCCCGGCGCCTCCGGACACCCCGGGCTCACCGCACCCAGCGCAGGGAGGCCGCCACCTGGCGGACACAGGCGGTAGTGCAGGGGACGTGTGTGCACACACAGCCCTGAGACACACGTGTGTGCACACACCGGGACACGTGTGCACACACACAGCCCTGAGACACACGTGTGTGCACACACTCAGCCCTGAGACAGACGTGTGTGCACACACTGGGACACTTGTGCACACACTCAGCACTGAGACACACGTGTGTGCACATACACACCTCTGAGACGTGTGCACACACACCCCTGAGACACACTTGTGGGCGCACACTGTCACATGACACCATGGAGCGTGTACATGTGCATGCACAGGTATATATACATATATTTATATATACACATATACATACATATACATGCACTTATATGTATATGTGTGTGTGTGTGTTTGTGTTTATGTCTCCCTGTCTATCTAATCTATACACACACACACACACACACACAAAGGGATAAATAGTTTATATAGATACATATTAACAGGCACTGTGGGATATATAGCCATATATACATATATATGTATATATATATACACAGATATAGCTATCTATACATAGCTATATACACATACACACACATTAACAAATACTTTGGGATATATCTCTATATATCTATATCTACACACACTAATGCGAACTGGGGGATACACACACACACACACATATATATATATATAATCCCCTCCCATGCACACACACACACAGAGTAACAAAGCCTGGGATATCTATCATCATCTGTCTATACACACACATTAACCAGCACTGAGGGATATAGTTCTCTCTCTCTCTCTATATATATATATATTATATGTATATATTGTATTGTATTGTATTGTATTATATATATATAAAATATATATATATACACACAGATACACACACATATATAAACATATACACAAACACAGTGGACTGTATGTGTACACACATACACCCTGACAGACACTGTGAATCTATATCTATATATATAAAAATATGTATGTACACACCCAGCAATGTATTACCCTGTGTATATATATATATATATATATATGTACCCCCCCCACAGTGCCTGTTATTCTCTGCGTGTGTGTGTGTGTGTGTGTACACGTGTGGTTTGTTTGGGTTCTTTATACACACACCCCTCCCATAGTGCCTTTTACTCTGTGTATATATATATATATATATATAAATATTACCCACTGTTTGTTACTGTGTGTGTGTGTGTATATATCATCCCAGTGGCTGCATTATGTGTGTGTACATGTATATGTACATATGTACACATCCCATAATGCTTGTTACTCTGTCTTACTGTGTGTGTATATATATATATATATATATCTCCCAGTGCTCATTAATCTATGTGTAATATATATACATCCTGGTGTCTGTTACTGTGCTGTATATACGTGTATATACCCAGACACCCCACAGTGCCTGTTCCTGTGTGTGCAAAGCCCCTGTGTCAGTGTCTGTCTGTGTATAATACAACCCCTCCCTCTGTTAGAGTGTGTTAATCTGTGTTTACACACACATACACTTACTGTAACACAGAATCTACAAATAGATATTATTAATTGTATATACACAGCCACACATATGTATACATACAGATGCAGAGACACTCCTCTGCACACACCTGGGTGTTAGGGTATATGTACAGAAATGTGTATTTTTATGTCTGTATGAATGTGTGAGTATGTATACATGTATTTGTGTGTATATACACATATATACGTGTGTGTGTGTCTGTATATATACATATATATACAGACACACACACCCTACCCACTGCCACCCCCCACCCTTTCCCTGACCCCTGTCAGGTCGGGCAGCTCTGACCCCAGAGGACAGGACCAGAACTATTGCTGGAATGATCAGAATTGCTGCAGAACATCGAGTCCTGCCTGGGCTGCAGAGGAAAACAGCCACAGCTGGGTATTTATTAATCAGAAAGCACCAGAGAAACCACTGCCTGTTTTCGGTGCTTTCCTCCAGCCACGCAGTAACACCCTGTCCCTCCAATGCAGGCTCAGATTTCTGCTGGAGGCCAATTAAAGGCTAATCACCTGGAGATCTCCTCAAAACCACAGGAAAAAACAGCTGTGAGCTGGTCAGATCTACACCGGATCCCAGCAGGGGACCCTGGGGCTTTATTTTCTTTAAGTTGCTGTGAAATGAGTTAAGAAGGAACTTCAGGGAAGTGCACTGAGCCCTGGGCAGAGTGCCCAGAGCAGGGGTAGAGGCACAGGAGGAGGATGTGTGTGTATGTCCCCTGCACCCAGAGCTGCTGCCAGCCCCAGGGTGAGGGGGGTGGGGGGTGACACAGGGCCACGTCCTTGGACTCAAACCACCAGTGACCAGTGCACACTGCCTTTTATTCCAAAGCTGTAAAAATAAGCCCCAAAACGTTCCCGAGTTTGGCTTCAGCAGACAGGCAAATCAGCACAGACATTGGCAAGGATTTGGGAGGGGTGGAAGGGGTGTTGATGATCCTGCAGCAAAGGGGTCCATTCCAGCAGCATGGAGAGAAAAGGAGAGTCCCAGGAAAGCTGGAGTGATTGCAGCACTGCCGAGGGGTTGGATGTGTTCCTGGGGAGGAAGAGCTGCTTGTGAGGCAAGGAGGGATGAACTCTGCCAGCACTCGGGTCCCTCCTGCTGCTCAGTAAGTGATGGCTCAGCTCTTGGTCACTGCAGAGTCCCCAGAAGCGTGCTGAGACAGAGATGTTCCACCACAGACACCCCAAGCAGAGGGTTTAAGCATTGCTCTGGCGCTGAAAGACTGAAGTGCTCCCCAGGAGGCATGGCACGGGCTACTGGTTTGGCTATTGCCCAGAATGACCCCAGAACTGGGCTCCAGTTTGGCTTGGGAGATAAGGAACCGAACCCAGGAGGATCCCAGCAGGCTGGGAAGCCAGCCCAGGGCATCAGCTCGCTCTTCTGGAGGCTCACCCACATCCCAGCATGGGGCTGAGGATGCCTGGAGCTCCTGGAGAGGCCCTAGAACCACCCAGAGCTCTGGGAGAGCCCTGAGAACCACCTAGAACTCCTGGAGAGCCACCCAGAGCTTCTGGAGAGGCCCCAGAACCACACAGAGTTCTGGGAGAGGCCCTAGAACCACCCAGAGCTCTGGAACAGCCACCTGGAATTCCTGGAGAGCCCAGAGAACCATCTACAGCTCCTGAAGTACTACCCAGAGTTCTGGGAGAGCCCATAGAACCACCCAGAGCTCTGGGACAGCCACCTGAAGCTCCTGGAGAGCCACCCAAAGCTTCTGGAGAGGCCCCAGAACCACCCAGAGCTCTGGGACACCCACTCAGAGCTCCCAGGTGGCTCCCAGCCTGTGTCCCAGGGTGTCAGAGCATCCGAGTGACAACCATGGTGAGGAAGTCCTCGTAGCTGAGCCTCAGGTGTCCCACCAGCCCCGTGTCCTTCTCCCGGAAGGCGTCGGTGATGCTCTGGAGCTGGATGCAGATGTGGATGAAGCGGTCGAGCTGGATGCTGGGGTTGGGGTCTCGGGCGGCGTAGCGGGACAGCAGCAGTTGGCTAAACTGGGGGCTGAGGTTGTAGCCCATCTGGGAGAAAGCTGGGAGCAAGGAAACACAGGGATTAAACCCTCCCGATGGGTGGGCAGAGAGGCTGTGTCCCCCAGCCCCCTGTGCTGGCACACACCCCATGTTCCCCCCACCCGTGGTGGGTGTGTGTGGGCACGGCTCTCCAGAGGGAGGAACCAAACCAAGGCACGAATTCCAGACGTTTTTCCCCTCCATCAGACACACACACCCAAGACTTCCTCCCAGAAAACGTACTTTAACCCACGTGCCCTTGAGATGGGGGTGAAGGAGAGGGCACCTTGGGATTCCTTAGGGAGGAGCTCAGGCCACAGCCCTGCTGCAGCTCCTCATCCCCTGCCCACCAGAGGGCCCAGTGCCAGCTCTGCCACAGCCAGTTGCACCAGCCCAGCGTGCTCCAGGCGTGGGCTGCAGCCACAGGAGTGTGGGACACACTCGGAGCTCAAGAAACACGGAGCAGGGACAGCACTGGCCAGGCTGGAAATAAACACCCAGCAGAGGAGGAGAGCCACCCCCCTGTGAGGTCAGAAGGGTCAGGGTGGTGTCTCTGCCCCTCACCCACCTTGCTGGAGCTCGTGGAAGCTGATGGAGCCTGACTGGTCCCTGTCATACTGCTGGAAGAGGTTCCTCCACTGCTGGATGAACTGCAGCAAGGCGAGAAGCCGTACACGTCTATGCGTCCCGACCTGGTCTTATCAAACATGTCTGGGGGAGGAAGAGAAGAAAAGCAGGAATAAGAACAGGCTGCAGAAACTCCCAGAGATCTCAGGACCTGCCTCAGAGCCCCAAAAGCCATCCCTCACCTCAAGCAACAACACCCAGTCATGAAAAGTTTGGTAGAAAACCCCCCCCACACCCGATGTGGGGGCACGCAGGGGAAGGGGGCAGCTCTGGAGCTCTCCCTCCCTTTAATCCCTGGGTTTCTAGGAGAAGGGGGAAGAGGGGGCTGGGATCCCCTTCCCACACATCATTTTAGACCCCTTACATGTCCTCCACCAAGAAGCTGCTGGGAGCTGCTGTGTGTGCCCCGTTCTGGCTCCAGAGGGGCTGCTCCCCAGAGGGATGAGCCCCCCGGGTGAGGAGGTGTGCGGGGGGTGTGGCGGGGGTCTCCATGCTCACTGATCATCAGCAGACAGGTCTCCTCATCGAACGCTGACCAGTTGGAGTTCACCAGCGCCTGCCTCAGCTCCCGGACGGAGATGAACCCGCTGCCATCGGCATCCACCGCCTGGAACCACGAGAAGGCTTCGGGGTCCACGCCCGGGGGGGCACCGCCTGTACGGGGCGGAAAGGGGAGGGTGGAGGTCAGACCACCCCCGGGAGAAGGGATCGAAAGGAACGAACCGAACGGGACAGCGCCATTTGCTTCAGGAACTGACCGAATCCAGCGAGGGGCGCCCACCCCACGGCTCCTTCTCCCGGGGCCGCCACACCGGCAGGAGGGGGCTGAGGACCCACACACACACACGCACACACACCCGAGGGACCCCTCCTCACCTCCGGGAGCCGCCCCGCCGTACTGCCCGGGCTGTCCGTACGGTCCGGGCTGTCCGTAGGGGCCGGGCTGTCCGTAGGGGCCGGGCTGTCCGTAGGGGGCTCCGCCGCCTCCGTAGGGACCCCCGGGCGGGGGCTGTCCGTAGGGACCCCCAGGGGGCGGTCCTGCTGCGGGGAAGCCCTGGGGAGAGACAGAGTGCGGTGTGCGACCGGCACCGGGCACCGAGAACCGGGCACCGCCCCCTCGTGTGGCACCGGTACCGACACCGACACCCCCAAGCCTCCCCCGGTGTCCCCGGTCCCACCTGCCCCGGATACGCCGCCATGATACAGATAGGGCTCCGCCCTGTTGACGTCACCGGAGAAACGCGCGCCCATTGGTTGAGACGGAAGGGTGGAGCCGATGCCACGCCCTTTTTATTGGGCGGGGCCGCGCGAGAAGTCGCGGGACAGAAGTGGCCTTAAAGAGGCAACGACCTGAGAGCCGGTGGGGCCCGTACGGCCCCGCAGGGCACGCCCGGGAGCGGGATCACCCCCGGGAGCGGGGCTGGGATTCTCCCGGAATATCTCCAGGAGTTGTTCCGGGTTCCCTCTAGAAGCAGGCTAGGATCCTCTCAGGATCAGGGCCGGAATCCTCTGGGATCTCCTGGCATTAGGGCTGGGATCCCTCCAGCAGCCGGTCCGGGATCCTCACAGAGGAAGGGCTGAGATCTCGTCAGGTTAGGGCTGCGATCAGGGCTGGGATATCCCCAGGATCAGGGCTGGGAACCCTCAGGATCCCCCCCCCCCATCAGCCGCAGGGCAGGAGGGGGCTCAGGAGCACCATTCCCCCCACCGGAGTGCTCTGAGCTGGGGCTCTGCATCCCTTTGGGATAGGGATAGGGATGGGTACAGGGATGGGGATCAATCCAAATGAGAAGACAGAGGCACCAGCACGGGTGTATTTGGTCGGGCAGGATCCACCTGCCCTCACGATCGCGACGGAGCTGTACAACACCCAGACCCCACGCCCACCCCCCCGCGGGACAGGCACAGCCCCCGGCACAGCAGGGAAACAATATTAACAGCAAAGGCGGGGGGTGGGGATGGGGGGGAAGGAGACCCCCTCAGCCAAAAGGACCCTTGACGTTCTTGGGCTGGAAGAGGGGCTGCTCCATGGGCACTCCCAAGCACTCTGCCGGGCTGCAGTGCCCCGTCTTGCCCGGCTGCCCCGTGGCACCCGGGGGGCCAGGGATGCCGGGGATCCCCTGCTGCCCTACGGGCCCCGGGGGGCCCATCTTCCCGTAGCCTGGTGGCCCTTGGGGACTGGAAGAGATGGAGAGAAAGAGGAGGTGGCAGCGAGCCCCAGCGTGGGGCTGGTGACAAGGCAGAGGGAGGGGGCTCACCTGGGGGGCCGGGGGCCCGGTATCCCCCATCATCCCCACGCCTTTCTCTCCTTTTTCTCCTTTGGCTCCCGGTTCACCTGGAGGAGAGATGGGGGGAGAGGGGTGAGACCTCGGCACATATCCCGACATCCCATCCCTTGGGGGACACCGGGAATGCTCCCGAGGAGCAGCACTTACCCCTCATACCCGGCCACTCCCTGCCGCCCCTCTCTCCCGATTTGTCCCGGCATTCCTGGTGAGCCGGGGGGGCCCGGCCGGCCGGGCAGCCCATCCTTCCCGGGGGGACCGGGTCTCCCAGGGGATGCCACCATCTCCACAGGGAAGTGCAGGCGGGAGGTGTAGTATGCCATCCGCTCTGCGGGGACACGCGGCCACGCTCAGCGACAGGGGGGGGACCAGGTGATGCCCCACCCCCCACCCCATCCCCGTTACCATCAAACATCTTGTTCAGCTCCTGCCGAATGAACCTCTTGATCTCGTCGTAATTTACCAAATCTCCCTGAGAGGGAGGGGACAAAGAGGGGACATTGCCATCGGGTCCCACTGGGGCTGGGGGAGGAGGGGGGTCCCGCTGCACGACCACCCTGTCCTTACCATCATCCCCGGGGGGCCCGGCAGCCCAGGGCTGCCCGCGGGTCCTGGTGAGCCGGGGGGACCCCTCTCTCCTGCGGGCCCCCGCGGCCCCACCAGACCCATGGATCCGCTTTTCCCCGGCCCCCCCGGCATTCCGGCTCTGCCCTTCTCCCCCGGGGTAGCCCTCTCGCCGGGGGATCCAGCTTCACCCTGTGGGGACACCGAGAAGTGGGGTTCAGCCCTGGCACCCCCGGAAATGGAGATATGGGACCCAGGGTTGGGGGTGAGGGCAGGACCAGGATCCACCCCATCCTCACCTTCTGTCCGACTGGTCCTGCGGTTACCGGGTTTTCCTGGGGGCCCTGGGGAGACACAGAGGAGGGGGGTGACAGGGATGTCCCCTATGTTGGCACCCTGAGGACAGCATGGCCAGGCCAGGAGGACGCTGTGGTCTGGTTCTGGGTCCTGCTGGGCCGGGAAGTGCAGATCCCACTCTCGTACCTCTTTCCCGACGGGTCCCTCGGATCCCTGTTCCCCCTGTGGAATCAAACAGGGACAACGTGAGGCGGTGACCTGAAAGTCCCCGCTGCAGTGGGGTGCAGGGGGCTGGGACACCCCTCACACACACACACACACCCCCTGCACTCACCGGTGGTCCCGGGTGTCCGGGGGTCCGGGCTCTCCTGGCATTCCTGGCAGCCCTCGCTCCCCCGCCGAGCCCCGCTCACCCTTCAGCCCCTGCAGGAGGGAGAAGGAGGAGGAGGAGGGAGCCAGGAGCATTGGAGTCAGAGGAGGATGGGGACCCCCAAACCCACCCTCTGAGGCAACACTCCTGGCCCCATCTGAGCCCCCACCTCACACAACGGGGGCTGTGATGGGGCAGGGTCTGTCCCCAGGCACTACTCACCACTCCAGTCAGCCCAGCGGGACCCGGCTGCCCTGGACTGCCCGGGGGCCCTGGGGGGCAGAGACAGAGGGGGGTTGTCAGCTGGAGGGGAGGTTGTCAGCTGGAGGGGGGGTCGTGGGCAGATTTGGGGGGCAGGACCAACTTACAATGAGCCCTGGGGGTCCCTGGCGGCCTTGGGGTCCCATAGGTCCAGGGTCACCCTGGGGAAGGCAGTGTGATGAGGGGGCATGGGGACCACCCCCCTCAGGGCTCCATTGCCCACCCACCCCCTTGATCACCTCTGCTCCTGGCCGGCCCGTGCTCCCTGGCGGCCCAGGTTTGCCACAGTCACCCTAAAAGGAGGAAGGGACACTGTGAGCTGCTCAGCACCAAGGTCCCTTGAGCTGTCACTGCTGAGTGTCCCCCTGTGCCACTGCCACCCACCTTTGGTCCTGGCAGACCTGGGTGTCCCGTCTTCCCCTTGAAGCCCTAGAGGGGGAAAAAAGCTGGGTGAGGATCCCAGCTCTCACAAGCAGACCAAGGCACTGGGGACTCCCACCCATCCCCTTGGGCTCAGTGTCACCAAAAGCCCATGGTGGGACAATCCCGGGCAAGGAGACACTGGATCCTGGTAGCAGGACAGGGCCAGGAGCCAACAGCCAGGGAGAGGTGACAGGGAAGGCTGTCACTCACCGGAGGACCCATCATCCCTGGTGGGCCAGGTGGGCCAGGGTCTCCCTAGGGAGAAAGAGAGAGGTTAGGGGTGTCCTGGGGGGGTGGTCGCCCCCTGGCAGCACCTGGGAGCCCCCCAGAGCTCACCCGCAGCCCTGGCTTTCCATCCTTGCCATCCAATCCTTCCAAGCCAGCGGGACCCTGTGGGGACAAGGGGGGGGTGTCAGAGGGTGGCTTGAACCAAGGCTCTGGGGGTCCCTGACCCTCTGGGGTCCCCATGGAGCAGGTCCAGCCAGCAGTGCTCCCCAGGAGCACCGTATGGGTGGTCCTGTCCCCTCTGTCCTCAGGGGTGGCTTGGGGGAGGGGGTCTTACTTGGATGCCTGGAGGTCCGGGGGGCCCGGGGGGCCCTGGCATCCCTGGGGGGCCACGCATGCCCTCGCTGCCCTGCAAGAGCCACAGGAGGTGACAGGAGCAGCAGGGGCTGTGCCACCCCTTGGCCACCCTGCAGAGCAGGGACCAAACCTGTCCCCCAGCCTGAGGGTGCCACCACACAGCCCTGTCCCACGGGCACCCACCTTCTCAGCCATGGGTCCAGGTGGTCCAGCAGGACCAACCTTCCCTGGGAAGCCAGGGGGTCCCTAAAGAGAAGAGGGGTGTTAAGTGAGGGGGAGGATCACAGTGGGAGAGCTCAGTCCCACACAGCCCATCATTGCTGGGCTGCTCTCCATGCTGTCCCACAGACATCTCCATGTTCTTCTGGGACAGATTCCCAGCTCCACAGGGATGTGGGGACATGGGGACAGAGATTCCTCTCCCGCTGTACTCCTCACAGCCCCAGGGGGATGCACTCACCGGTGGTCCCGGGAAGCCAGGCTGGCCCTGGAAACCCTGAGGAGAGACAAGAGCTGAGCCGGACCCCAATGGCCACATCCTGCCCAGAGGGGGTCCCGGGCATCCTCATCCCCCCAGGGACACTCACCTGGTCCCCCTTCTCACCAGCACTGCCTGGGAGCCCACGCTCGCCCCTTGGCCCCTGCAGAGAATGAGGGTGAGAGGGGTGGGGAGCACCTTGCTGCCCCCACAGCAACCCCCCCCCTCCCCACAGCCCCCAGGGAGCCCATTAGGGTGGGTGGGCACCTACCACTGGCCCAATAGGACCGGGAGAGCCATCCAAGCCAGGCGGTCCCTGGGAAAGGGAGAGACAGAGTAAGATGGATGCAAGTGGAAGGAGCTCAGCCCCAGTGCCTGGGGGGAGGAGGGCACCTGGGAGAGCCCCCAGCCCCTCTGCCCCTGGATCACTGCCACAAGGGACTCACCAGTTCCCCCTTCTCTCCGGGGGGGGCCCATGTAGCCTCGTTCACCTTTGGTGCCCTGGGGAAGGAAAGAGCTGAAGGTCTCATGAAGGACAAGGAAGGAGCTGGGATGTGGGGCATGGGCAGGAGCTGAGGGACAGATGATGGGGCATGGGGAAGGACGGGGCAGGGATGGATGGAGTGAACAGGCAGGCAATGGATTGGGGACCAGGAATGTGTGGGACAGGGGAGAGACAACACAGGGATGAGCCCTGCAGGGACTCAGAGCTTGGTGTCCCCTGACTGCTCCTCCCCAGCAGCACGAGGGGCCCAGCAAACACCAGGGAGGGACACGGGGACACCCAGGGTGGTGGGGAGCTGGCATGGGCTGCCTGGTTCCCCAGGATACTCACAGGAAGGCCGGGGGGACCGGTGGCACCGGGGTAGCCGGGTTGCCCTGGAGGTCCCTGTGCAGGAGGGGGATGCTGAGCCACCTGCAGAGCCCCAGCCAGGAGCTCAAAGCCCTCAGGGCACCCGTGTGTCCCTGTCCCCTCCTCCCACACCACTCACCGGCTCCCCTTTGGCTCCAGCAAGCCCAGCAGGGCCACGTTCCCCCTGGAGACCCTTCGGAAGGGAGAAGAGAGGAGCTGCAGGAGGTGTCCTGCACCTCTACCCGGGGCTGTGCCTGCCTGGCACCACAGCCGGGCAGAGTGCAGGGACCGGGGACACCGGTACAGCCCTTGGGGTCTGTCACCACCAGCACCTGCAGATCCCAACCTGCCCGGCACCTGCAGGCACCGGGGGGGACCCGTTCAGCCCTCGGCTGGGCCCCCTCCACCTATGGCACCAGCCAGGTACTGTCACACCCGGGTCACTGCCGCCTGTGACCCCAGTGCCGTGGAAAGCTGAGCCCTGGTTGGGGTGCCCACCTCCTGGCACCCCAGCCACTGCCCAGGACACACTTCAGCCCAGCCAGGTGACACGGGTGACAGCCAGGAGCCCCCGGGCTCCGTGTCACAGGATGGCTGGTGTGGGTTAGTGGGGTGACGTGGTGCCGAGGCTGGACAGGACACACAGAGCAACGACCCACACAGACCCACACAGACTGTGGTGTTATGGTGACATTAGTGGACGAGGGGACAGGAGCAGGACATGGCTGACACGGGAGGGCAGGATCCTCCAGGAATCACCAGCACAGCCCCACCACCGCCTGGTGCTAGGAGGGAGCAGGAGGATGAAATGAGGATGAAGATGGAGATGAGGATGAAGATGGAGATGAGGATCAAGATGGAGGTGGAGGCTGGCTGACCCCAGAGGAGACCAGGGGGAGGAAGATGAGCCCCAGCTGCACAGGGGGGGTCCTCCCGGCCCCCATGAGGGGACTCCCCAGGGCCAGCAGCTGGGTGCCATCCGGAGCACCCAACATACCCCATGGGAGCTGTGATGAGCTGCAGGCACCAAATGAGGTCAAGAGGTCCCTAAGACACCAAGAGGGGTCAAGCTGTGCCAGCCCCAGGGCTGTGGTCACCCTGGTACACCCAGGTCCCATGGTGGTGAGGGTTCCCAAAACCAGGCAGCAGGGACAGCAAGTGCCAGCACCGGGTCCCTGAGCTCAGGGAAATAATTCCTGAACCTGCAGACCCCGGGTCCCCTGAGACCCCTTGCATGGGGATGGAGGAGGTGAGAATGGGATGATGGAGATGGGGTGGAAGGGAGGGGGCAGCTGGGCTGTGGCTGCTCCCAGCGGACACATGGACAAGGGACACAGCCAAACCAAGCAGCAACAGAGGGCACAGAGAGGAGCCGTGCTGGGTCCTTACGGGCAGTCCGGGTGCGCCGGGCGTTCCAGGAAAGCCTGGAGGGCCCTGAGGGGAGAAACAGGGAGGTCACAGCCTGGAAACAGCTCCTGGGAGCCCGGGCTGAGCCCGTGGGACACTGCAGGATGCTCGGGCAGGGGCTGGCTCGGCCTCGGCATCCCACCAAGCTGAGCTCCTGCTCCATCTCCGGGCTGGCAGCCTCTTTGCCTCCACCTCCAGGCTCTGCAGGAGCGCTGCGCCTCCGCCCCGCCACAGCCCCGGCCCTCCGCCCATCACCGCGGCCACGGGGAGGAGCGCCCGACCCTTTGGTGATTTGCAGCGGGGGGGCTCAAAGCCCTCCAGGAACATCACACGATGCCCACACTCCCCCCCCGCCCCTGTCAGGGCTACTTACGATGGGTCCAGGTGGCCCCGGGGGTCCCCGCAGTCCTGGTAAACCCTGGGGAAAGGCGGCTGTCAGGGGGCATTGGGGGGGGGGGGGGATGGGGGGCCTGGCCCCGCTCCAGCTCCGAGGGGCTCTGAGGGTGCAGCCACAGCCCCCGCAGCCACTGGGTGGGGGGCAAAGGAGCGGGGAGCACCCACCTGCTCTCCCCTCTCCCCCGGGATGCCCGGCAGCCCAGGATGTCCAGCACAATCCGTGTCAGGGTTGTCACCCTACAGGGAGTGGGGACACCTCAGGAGCTGGGGTTGAGTCTGCCCATGGCTGGGGCATCCCGCAGCATCCTGAGGACCCACCAGGGAGGCAGCTCAGCCCCAGGGGCAGGGGAGGGTGCTGGGTTCACTCACCCGAGCCTCCTCTGCTCTCGGCAGCTGAGCAAAGCACTAGGAAAAAAAAAAAAAAAAAAAAAAAAGAAAGGAAAAAAAAGAAAAAAACCCCAAACAAACAAACAAAAAAACCCCCCAGAACCCCCACAGGAGTTAACAGGGATGTAGTGAAGGAGCTGTAGGGCACAGAGCCTGACACCCCACACTCCTCGGGTGCTCAGCACCCCTGCTTCAGCCTGCACCAGTCCCTGCTCAAGATAAACCAGTTACCCTCCCAGGGACCCAACTGGGCCAGGGGGAAGCTGGGTACAGGAGCCTCCCAGGTGCCCACCCCCGCCCGCTGCTGCATGGGGTGTTGGAGCATCTCTGCACCTCACCCCAACACCCACCAGGGTCGGGGGGTTGGGCACTGAGATTCCCACCCAGAGGTGGGCAGATACTCACCTGGGCACAGCTCTCACTGCCAGGGGCACCCGGCATGCCCCCATCCCCCTTCTCCCCTTCCACAGTGCTGGGAGGAGCAAAGGCTGCCTGCAGCTGGGCACAGTCCCCGCAGAGGGTCTGGGGGGAGATGGGGGGCAGTCAGGGGCATCCCAAGGGGCTTGGGATCCCCTTGGGGTCCCCTGGGTATGAAGGAGCCCTGTCCCCAGACTCTCACCCTCAGCACCTCGATGTTCCTCTCAGCCATGACGCTCAGCGGGCCCTGGAAGAGATGTGGGAGGGGAGGGGACTGTCCCTATGCCCAGGGGAGCAGGGTGGGTATCACAGGGAAGCTGCCACGGGCACAGTGACACCTACCAGGTCCCCAGCTGGTCCGGGCAGTCCCGGTAAGCCGTTGTGTCCTGGCATCCCTAAAGCCGAGGAGAAAGCTGGAATGTTTCAACCCTGCCCCAAAAGCTGAGCAGAATGGATCCCTGATCACCCATCTGCCATCACTCACCTGGCGACCCGGGCACCAGGGGGACCAGGAGGGCCGGGGTCTCCAGGGGGGCCTGCAAGACCCCAAAACACAAAGGGAGAGAGGTTGTGGGTGAGGTGGTGGTGGGTGGGGGGCTGGTGGGTGAAAGGCAGTGGGGCAGCACCCACCTGAGGGCCGGGCTGTGGCTGCCAGGACATCCCAGTCCAGAGTCCTGGGGCTCCCTGGGGCCGAGAGAGGAGGAAGAACATTCGGGGGGGCAAAGCAGAGTTGGGAGGTGTCTGGGGGGGGTCGTGGTGCTTACCGGCATCCCGGCATAGCTGGGGTCCTGGCGGGGGCTGGGTGGGCAGAGACATTCCCCAGGGTCTCCCTGTGGAGAGAGGAGGTAAGGGCGAGGGGGGGGGGCAGGGAGGGGGGGCAGGGAGGGGGGCAGGGGGCACATTTTGACCCTGACCCCAACTCACCTTCTCTCCCCGGGCACCCTTCTCCCCCTGTGAGGAGGAAAGCCAGAGATGTGTTAGCAGGCACAGCCCCTGCCCCATGCCCCCCACCCACAGCCCCCCACCCACACCCCTCATACGTACCGGCTGCCCACTGGACCCAGGGAGCCCCCGCGGCCCTTCGGGGCCCTGTGAGGAAGAGGAGGGTGAGGAAGCTCAGCTGTGGGCTCAGCCCCTGGCATGGGGGCTTTTTAGCCTGTGCTGAGGGGCGGGGGGGCAGGTGGTGATGACTGTCCCAGGACTTACAGGTGGCCCCGTGATGCTGGTCCCTGGTGGCCCAGGAGGTCCCACATCACCTTTGGGTCCCGGAGATCCCTGCAGAGGAAGGACAGCAGAAGTGGGAGGGGCAAGGGGGGGAGGGAGGTCTGGGGGATGCTCTCTTACCTTGGCACCTTTCTCTGTCGCTATCCCTGGGGGTCCCTGGGGTCCAGGGGGTCCCTGGGGACAGGAGAGGGTGTTACTGCCACTGTCCACAATGCAGTGCAGGGGCACGATCCCGCCCTGCTTGCAGGAATCGGGGGCCGGGGGGTGGGGGGCAGCTCCATCTCCAGGGGATGAGCAGCCCCAACCCCTACGCTTACAGGTGTCCCAGGGGGTCCAGTGCTTCCAGGCTCTCCCTGGAGAAAATGGGAGTGTGTGAGAGCCAGCAGAGCCACTGTCATGACATGTCATGACATGTCACGACATAGCAGCACATGGGCACCCCACACACCCACCTGGGGTCCCGGACGGCCGATCCCCGGTGGTCCCGGCTCACCCTGAGGACACAGAGAGGCAGTGAGTAGCCCCGAGACCCCCGTGCCCACCCCTCCGTGCCCAGACTCCCCCCAGCCCCACTCACCTGCAGCCCCTTCAGCCCCACGGGGCCCTGGACCCCCGGCAGTCCCGGCTTCCCCTAAAACACAGCAGGGTGAGCCCCGGGGAGGGGCCACGATGCCCGCAGGCAACCAGCCGGGGAGGGGCCACTCACGGGTCTGCCCGGCTGGCCAACGCCGGGGGGGCCCTGGTCCCCTTTGGCCCCGGGTTTTCCTGGGATGCCAACCGCGTCCAAGAAGTCACCGTGCGGATTGGGAATGGGCTCACAGGCGTCTCCCTGCAGAGGAGGGAGCAGGGGAGGGGAGGTGGGGATGGGTGACACGGCGGTGACGGGATGCAGGTCCCCACACCAGGGTGAGGGTCTCACCTTCTCGCCTTTGGGACCGGCTGGACCCCTGATGCCAGGCTCCCCCGACAGCCCCGGGACACCAACCATGCCCGGGGTGCCCGGGTCCCCAGGGCTGCCTGTGTCCCCCTGGCAAAAAGAGGGGACAAGGGTGGCATGGGACAGGGGGCACGCAGAACTCCCCTAGCCCCAAATCCTTGCCGGGGGTGGGGGGAGATGTTTACAGCTCCTGTGCCACCCCCACCAGAGCCCCTCTCACCTTCTGTCCCTTCTGACCAGTGTCACCAGGTCTGCCCTGGGGGAACAGAGGAAGGGGTCAGGCCAGGGCACCCCCAAAAGGGGCACAGCCAGCACAAGGGGTACTCACTGCTCTGCCCGGGGGTCCTCCTGGGCCCCTCTCCCCCGGCGGTCCTGGCACAGCCAGCACTGTTGCTGCTCCTTCGAGAGCCTGTGGCACAGGGAGGCACTGCCCACACGGCTCACCCTGAGGAGGGGACATCCCGGTGGCTTTGGGGACTGCAGCACTGCAGGGGGTGAGCTTGCAGCCCCCCCTGCTCTCCCCATCTCAGGGCTGTTCCATGCAATGAGTCGCATAGGTCTCAGCTGGGAAGGTTCCACGGATGGGGCAGAGAGGGGGGGTCCCCAGGGGTATCCCCAACTCACCTTCTCTCCTTTCAGACCCCGCACGCCTGCATTGCCCTTGTGTCCTGGGGTTCCCTGCGTGGAAAAGTCACAGCAGAGATGAGACTGTGACCCCCAGCTCCTGCCCCCCTGGGCTCCCAGTGCCCACCCTGAGCCCCTCAGAGCCCCACTCACCGGTCTGCCCACAGGTCCCTCCTGGCCACCATCCCCCTGCAAGACATCAGGGTCAGGACCTGAGGCTTCCCCCACCCCATAATCAGGGTGGGCAGAGGGGAGTGGGAGTTGGGGGTCACTCACCTTCTCACCCTTGATGCCAGCCAGTGAGGGGAGCCCCACTTCACCCTGCTGAACACCCCAAGGGGTTACACACCCAGAACCTGCAGCCCCCCAGCCTGGGGAGGGACCTCAGCCCCATGTACTCACCGGCTGTGCTGGCTCAGCCCCAAGCCCCCCAGTGGGACCCCGCAGCACCGAAGCAAGGACCTGGGGGTCACAGGCCAGGCAGGAGTCCCCCTGCAAGGGTGGTGGAAGGATACAGCTCAGGGGGGGCTCCAGGGAGGGCTGCCCACTGAGCAGGGTGGTGGGACAGAGGGACAGACACTCACTTTCTCCCCTTTCATCCCCTGGATGCCGGGATCTCCCTGGGAAGGAAAGGCAGGAACTGGGATGGGTGCTGCCCACCTCCAGCTGGGGACAAGTAAGCCCACCCCTTGGCCCTGTGTCACCTACCCTGTCCCCTTTGGGTCCCATGGGGCCGGGGGTGTCCTGGGGAGGGGGAGACAAAGAGGGAGTGTTAGGGATGAGATGAGACCCTGCTCTGCCCCCTGCCAGCCCCTGGGGTTCACACTCACCGAGACCCCATCCTTGCCGGGTGCTCCGGGTGCTCCCCTGGCTCCCGGTTTGCCAGGCAGCCCAGTGGCACCGGGTGTCCCCTCGGAGATGGTGGGACACACCTCACACGGCTCACCCTGCCCATGGGGACAGTGACACACAGGGCTGGTGGGTCCTGGGGGTGGCCCCCGAGGTTCCCCCAGCCCAGGGGAGGGTCCGTGCTGGCAGGGGCTGCCATGCCCGTGGCACAGCCCCACACCAGCCCCCTGCCTCTGCACCCACCTTGTCTCCTTTGGGCCCCAGGACACCGGGAGGTCCCTGTAGGAGGAAGGCATCCCATGGGGCTGCTTCAGGACAAAGTTTGCCCCAGCAGTGCCCCCCAGCACCCCCCAACCTCTGCCACCACCACTGTGGCACAGGATGGTTCCTGTCCTGAAGGAGGAATCCAGCTCTTCCAGCCCCCTCCATGTGCCTGGGTGTGGATCCCAGCACCACTCCAGATCCCACCATGGCTCCAGCCAAGCAGTCCCATCCTCTAGCCAAGGAACCCATCCCTGACCCCAAGTTTTGGCTGCTCTCTACTCACGGGTGTCCCAGGCGATCCAACGGGTCCAGGAGCTCCTGAACTGCCCTGGAGCCAGAGACAGGAGAGCCTGAGCCCAGCAAAGGGGCAAACCACGGCCCTTCTGCCCCCCAAACCAAACCCAGGGCCACCCAGCTGAGTGGTACCATGAGCCAGTGCTGACCCAGCTCTGGTTCTGACCAGGGATCCCCAGCACAACCCACCACACCAGGATGAAGCAGGATGGGGGGCATCCAGGAACCCTTTCCCCTAAACTCACCTTTTCTCCTTTTGGACCTGGGGGGCCACCAGGGTCACCCTGAAAAGGGAGAGAAGATGGAGTTAGCCCTGCAGGAGTGCTCTGTCCCCATCACGGAGCTCTGGGGGGCACCTTGCTCCCCTCATGTTGATGGCCACCCTGGCACAGCCCCACAGCACGGGGGTCCTTACCGGCTTCCCTGGAAAGCCAATCCCTGGAGTTCCTGGCTTCCCTGGGGGTCCTGGCTCACCAGCCAGCCCCTCGGGTCCCACGAGGCCAGGGTCACCCTGGAATCCAAGGCAGGGGTGGTCAGCACCAGCACTGCCACCAGGGGCTCCAGCTCCCACCCACTCACCCCAAAACCCCCACCTACCTTCTGGCCCTTGGGACCCACCACACAAATCTCTCCAGGGCGGCCCTGCCAGGAGGGGAGAGGGTGTGAAGGCTCTGCACATGCACAGCATCCAGGGGGGGTGGTCCCTGGTAGCCCCGGGGATGCCCCAGGGATGCCCCGGGGGATGTCCCAGTGCCACCCAGTACTACTCACATCACGCCCTGGGCGCCCTGGCTTGCCCTGCAGTCCCCCGTCACCCTTCTCACCCTTCTGTCCCTGTGGGACAGATGGATGTCACACACACTGGTCTCCCACACTGCCCAGGGTGGCACCAGCAGGTCCTAAAACCTCTGCAGCCACTCTGGAACCCACTGGGTGGCTGTCCCTGCTGCAATGCTGGGACCAGTGGGTGGGCTGGACTTACCTTCTGCCCATCAGCACCGGATGGTCCCGGGACCCCCTGCGTGAGAACAGCAGGAGAAGCTGGGTGCCCATGGGTGGGCTTCCAAAGGTGCCCATGGGTGGGCTCACGCAGGGCTCCAGTCCTCCTGCTTGCACCAGTGCCCCTTTTATCCCACCCCCACCCCCTGAGCCATCTCCTCTGGGCTGGACCCCGAAATCCACACGAGATGTGGGGGGTGGGCAGCACTGGTGAGTGCCCCACAGCCTCACTGCTCAGCATCACTTACCTCCTCTCCACGCTCCCCCTTCTCACCCCGTGGCCCCTCAGCACACTGTGGAGGGGGGAGAGGGGTGAGCAGGGGGGTGGGAGAGCTGGGGCTGGGGGTAGGTGGGGGTAGGGTGGGGGTCTCACCTGCATGGGACCACCAGGATGGGTGCGCACGCAGTCAGCGCCCTGCGGGAGGAGGAAGGGGGCTCAGGGGCTCTCTCTGAGCGGGGGGGGGGGGACAGGAGCCCTCCCAGGGGCAGTGGGACCCCCAGGGCAGGGGGTCCCTGCTGGGGACACTCACTCGGTCACCTTTCTCCCCCTTGCCACCAGCAGTGCCTGGCAGCCCACGCTCGCCCTTCCCACCCTGCAAGAGAGGGGATGTGCAGGTGACAAGATGGGGTGGGGATGTCCCCATGTCCATGCCTGCACCCACAGCTCCTGAGCAGGGATGCTTCAGGCACAGCTGAGGATCTGTGTGGCAACATCCTTGAGAAGCTGGGGTCTGTGTGTCCTGGGGGGTGACAAACCTACCTTTGGACCTGGGGGACCAAGTGTGACCTGAGGAGAGAGGAGAGAGAGGTGTCCCCCAGCACCCTGAGCCCTGCAAGGACACCCGGCCTCCAAATGGCAGCAGGAGAGAGTCCCCTCCCTACTGTGGTCCCCATCCTCCATCACCATGTCCCCAAGTGGCACCCATGAAGCATTTGAGGTCCCAAACATCCACCATCCCCCTGCCATCAGCCCCACACCTCCAGCCAGAGGTTGCCATAGGGATGGGGCCACATCTGGAAGGGATCAGACACCTTTCCTGCACCCAGATGTTGCCAGGTCCCAGGCCAGGAGGAGCTGGGGGCTGGTGGTGATGGCAGAGCAGTAGGGTCAGGGTCCCCATCTCACAGCCCAGCCCTGTGGCACACTCACATTTCCTGAGGCCATCTGCGGCGAGCAGGGAGGGCACTGGAAAAGACAGGGATGGGGGCTGGAACCAGCTCTGTGCACCACCCACAGCACCCACAACCCTACAACACCCACTGTCCAGCTCTTCTGAGCACCCCAAAGCCATAGGGATTACTCAGCAGCTTTATGGATTTGCTTGGGGGGGACAGGGAACAATTGGCCAACACCAACTGGCTGCCACCATCTGGGTGGTGGTCACCTGGCAGTGGCACATTGGTGGTGGCCAGTTGTCCTAGACCCCAGCCAAATGCTCCAGTGTGTTCCCATGGGATTCCTGTTCCTCAGCCCCACACCTCACCCGTGTCACCTTGCAGGGAAGTGACAGAAGGCAGAGAGCAGGCATGTCCATAGCCCTAACCCCCAGCCCATGCCATGGCACCCATGGGATGCACCCCGGGGATCCTCAGCAGGATCCCACAACCAGGTCACAACAGCCCTAGGGGTCGACAGGACCACAAAGGGATGGGACATGGAGCATGCTGGGGATGCTTCCCAGCTCCAGCAGTTCTCTGGAGACACTCAAGGGGAACAAAGAGGCCCTTGGCCACGTCTGGGATTGCTCCAGCACTGGCACAGAGTTAAGTGGGGCCTCGATTCCTGCTCGGGGGAGCAGAGCAGCCGCCTTTGCAGCTCTGGCAGAGCAGAAAGTTCCTGAACGTGACAGGGAAAGACCCAGCCTGCAGCAGGGATGGGTCCCAACACAGCACCAACACCTGAACCAGGAAGGAAAGCAGAGCAGGGAGTGCCAGGATGGGTGCAGTGGGGCTGGGACACCCTTTCCCACCTCCCCTCACCTTCTCCCCGTGATCTCCCTTTGAATTGGTCTTCCCTGAGGTCCTCACTGGCTCCTGTGGAGAGAGCAGAGCACCCCTGTGTGATACCCACCACCCATCCCCCCTGAGTGACACCTCCCCACGCATCCCCGGGTAATCCTGCCTGGGGCACCCATGGGTGACACCCTCCTGTGCCATCCACTGGGCCTGAGCTCCAGGCTAGAGGCTGAAGCATGGTGGTGGGGATGCAGGACCCCTCCTCATCCCTTGCTCCCTGCCTGCTTCTCCCCCCCTCCTTCCCTCGCTCCCTCCTTCCTCTCCTTGCCCCGAGCAGTGGAAAATATGAGACAGGGCTTTTCCAGGGGCTGAACCAACCCTTGGCAGCACTCAGCACACACAGGACGGGCTGTGAGGGGGCTGGGGGGGGTCTCACCGTGCCCAGTGGCTCCTCCAGGCAGAAGCAGCGAGTGTAGACCCGTCCCTCGGGCTGGGGGGAGAGCTCGATGAGGTTACTGCTCTGCAGCAGCTCCGCTTGCCGACGGGTCTTGGGTGCTTCCACCTGGCACTGCTGGGAGATGGGGATGGATCGGGGGGGAGCTCTCAGCCCAGCCCTGCCCAAGCACCCAGAGTGATGCAGGATAGGGATTCATCCTGCACTGTGCCCTGTGCTGGCCGCAGGGACATCGGGTGACATCTCAGTACTGGTGAAGAGCTGCCACGATGAGCAGGAGGTGACACACGGGGTAGATCTAGCCAAGAGTTCTGCCCCTCACCGTGCCTCAGTTTCCCCTCTGGGGAAAACACTGACCGTGCAGAGCAACGCCAGGGCTCAGCCAGGACTGGGGTGGGGGGTTGGGAGGGGACTCACCCCACTGGCCGAGATCTCACAGCACCCCTCCTGCCTGGCCAGCTCGGCGTCACAGTAGATCTGAGCTTGCTGGATGTCAAACTGCAGCAGGAAAGGGGCAGGGGGGCGTCAGGCAGGGACCCCCCGACCCCGGGGGGAGCGTAACCCACACCCCACAGGGCCTCACCCGGATCGGGGTGCCACGCACAGCATCCAGCCCCAGGAAGGTGTTGCCCTCGGGGGACAGCGCCCGCCGGGCTGCCAGCGGCTTGGAGGAGATGGAGGAGCAGTCGAGGTGTATGGAGACAGCGCTGCTCTGCACGGACACCGCCACCTTGTGCCACCTCCCGTCGAACAGGGACCCCACCGCCTTCCCCGCGAAGACGGCGCTGACGAACGCGGCCCCCGGAGCCCTGGCCTGGAACTCCAGACTCTTCTCGGGGCCGTGCACAGCCAGGGAGAGCTGGGCAGAGAGGGGACACGGTGCTTGGGGACAACTCCCGGCTGTCCCCTGCGCCATCGGTGTGTCCCACCACCCGGGGGCCATACCTGGGGGTAACCCTGCCGGTCGGTGACCTGGAAGAGGTACCAGTGCTCCCCGGTGCTGTTCTTCTTCAGCAGCAAAGTGAGGATGAGGGTGAAGGTGGGGGGCAGCCCCCGGGGGAACACCTGCCTGCAGGGATGAGCATCAGGGGTGACCCTGCACCGAGCTCCACGGCACCCCCAACCCCCTCCCCCTGGCACTGGAAGCCACCAGGGCATGGTACAGCCACTTGGCCCCATTCCCAGCCCCCATCTCCACCGTGCACTCCAAACACACGGGGTGGATCCAGCATGGGACCATGTACTTATTACCAGGGTATGGAGTTTTGTCCCCTGACAGCCAGGACACACATCCCTGACCCCACAGTCTCCGTGGGACAGATGCTCCTGTGCAGGAGGGGGCAGGGACAGCCACGGTGCCCACCCCCCACCAACAGCCTGGCCCCTCTGGTGTGGTGGGGAGGAGGAGAGCAGTTCCCCAGTGGGACAGTGCCTAGCTTGCCCGCAGCCCTCTCAGTCCCTGGAAATATTTGCTTGAGGCTCAGCTCTACCACGTCAGGGATTTTCCAAACCACCACGCTGGAGCTGGACCAAGGCACAGGAATCAAGCCAGACCTAGCAGTCCCCTCCACTCTTGGAAGGGCATGGAAATGTCCTTGTGGGGCACTGAGGAGCAGGGCCAGGGCAGAGGGACACCCATGGGTGCTCACCTGGGGCTAGCAACCTGGCTGCTGGGGCTTCCCCCGTGCTGAGCATTCCCCAGGGCTGTCTCTGTGCTGCCACAGGCACCCAGCCAAGAGCAACACCAGCCTGGAGCATCCGTCATCTCCAAGCCATCTGAGGACTTGGCTGCCCAGGTCAGGAGCCAAGGCTGGGTCTCCTTCATCCTTGGTAGAGCCCTGTACCAGGCAAAGCTGTGTGCCAGCCCCAGGGTGAGGTGGGGACAGGCAGGCTGCAGAAGGCAGTCATGCAAACCACAGCAGCTTCCTCCAGGAACAGCTCCCAAGGATGGGGATGGACCTGCTCCCACCTCGCCACGCTGCAGCATCTCTGCCAGCCCTAACCCCAGAGCTCAGCTTCATCTCCCCCATGTGCAGGAGACGAGGTCTCCACACACCTCCCCCAGCAGACCCCCGTGTCCCTGGCAAAGCCGTGGTGCCTGCTCAGAGCTGGGCAGTGTTTGGAGCTCCTCTAGACCCTGGAGAGTACCTGCCAAGTCAGGGACAGCAGCCACAGAGCCACCACAGAGCCCTGGTTGCGTAAGGGTTGGCCACAACCCAGCTGAGACACTGCAGCCCGGGGTTGACTTTCTAGGAGGAAAAGTGGCCTGGGCTGCACCCCCAGCTCCTTTGCATCATCCCTGGGTGCCACCAAGCTGCCTGGGCTCCCCCTGAATTAAGGGCAAAGCCTAACGAGATTCACCCATGTTCCATCCTTAAAAGATTTGGGGATGGTGGCCAGCAAGGGCCACCCACTAGCCACCCTCACTCACTGTGTGGGCTGGACCAGCGGGACGGCCCCAAGCCGCAGCACCACCAGCCCCCTGGGGTTCCTGATCTTCTTGATGGAGGAGATCTTCAGCAGGTCAAACCTTTTAATCAGGTTAAAACCTGCAGGAAAGAGAAGAGTGGGTGAGGCCTGGGCCTGGGTGGCTGGGCCCTGCAGGCAGGGGCCAGAGCCCATCCCTTGGGTGTTGGGGCTGTGTGGGGTCCTTCTTGGTGGGGTGAGGGGCTTTCCTTACCCGTAATGTTCTCATACTTTTCCCCAACCAGATCCTCCTCCCAGAGCTGTGGGCACAGCTGCCCTGCAAGGCAAATCAATGTGTCACCACGGTGTCACCAATGTGTCCCCAGAGGGGCTGGACAAGTGGGTCCTGGGATGCTGCCAGGAGCTTGTCCCAGCCTCCCCCAAGATGATGGCAGAGCTGACCAGTACACCCAGCTCCCATGGCAGCCAGCAGCCCACCAGGAGGGAAGCAGCAAGTTTAGAAGGGAGGAGGGTGAGCTCAGGGCTGGCCATGCCACCTCCCGCAGCAAGGTGAAACACTTTTCCCAGTTGCTGCATGTTTTGCCTCAAAACAGCCTCGTGCCTGGACTCTGCATCAGGAGACTTGGATGGGTGCCACGGACACCCAAGGTGAGGACATGGCACCCAGAGCTGCCTGCTGTCCTTCCCATCCCATCATGGTGACATCCTCAGAGCTGGTGGCCCCAGAGGACAGGCGTGAGGGCCATGGGACAGGGAGAGGGGCAGGAAATGCCGTGTCAGTCACAGGGACAGCTGGCACTGTTTGCAGCTGGGCTGATGTATTATCACTTCAGCAGCATCAATCCACCTCCGCTGGATACTACCAGATGTTGGGAGGTGCGAGACAGAGGAGAAAACAAGGGGGTATTAAAGAAGGAATTTGTTTTGTCTCTGGAGCAGGGATGGCCCTTGGCGATTCCCTCGTCTCTTCCCCAGTCCTTGTGGGGTCTGTAGCCCCCGTGCCCACCTCCACCTTCACCCCAGCCTGGCACGACCATGCTGCTTCTCCCCCAGGCAGACCACTGGCTCAGCAGCAGTGCAGGGACGTGGCCTTTGTCCCCTGGGACCCCCGGCATGGTGGCAGCAACTGAACCCAGCACTGCCGGCACATGTCATGGGTGAGGGCATAGCTCCCTCCTGCCGGCATTGAGATCATCCTCTGCAGGGCAGGGGGTGGAAGGCAAAACCATAAATCACCCTGGGACCGATCTGCTGTGAAGCCTTCCCTGATCCTAGTGCTGCCCCTAAGGGAAACCCTCATCACTCCAACCCTCATTCAGCTAGTGAAGGGCCTGAAACCAGCACAGTGGGTGCTGGTGCTGGCTGCAGGGTCCCTTCCAAAGCCAGGCAGCTCCCGGGCCCCCCTCCCCCGGCCAAGCCGCCGCTCCACCCCCGCAATGACTGATGCAACCGCGACTCTGCTGCCAGCAGCTCCTCCCCACCATCCGCCTGGGGCTCACCCCGACTCACAGCCCGCCCCATCTGGGACCCTCACACAGCACCCCACAGCCAGGCACCCCTGCCCGGGACACCCATGGGCTCAGTCACCATCCTCTGTCCCCAGCCCTAAACCCTCCACCATCACTGTCTCACACCATGGCCAAACCTTTTCCAACCTTGCAGCTGGAGGCCAAACCCTTCTCGGGAGCTCTGTGCATCCCCATCTCTGTCTGGAGTGCTCCTGGATCACCTACAGAGGGGCTCCCGCCAGGATCCGGCTGCCGGACGGCGCCGCCTTCCCTGCCAGCTGGCACCAGGCACCCCACGGACAGAGCACGGCAATCCCGCTCCCTCCCGGAGCACAGCCTGGGATGTGGGGGTGATGACGGGGTTGTCCCCGAGATGTCTCCCCACAGCAGGGCCCTCTCAGCTCTCCCTGGCCCCCTTCCCACACGGGATGCTGAGCCAGCACGGCCAAGGCTCTGCGGAGGTCCTGGCACGTGGGGACCTGGCATGGCTCACAGTGTCCCCCAGCCACCTCTGGCTTGAGATCCCTGAGTCTGACCCAGCCCTCCCCTCCCCAGCACCAGGCAAGGAGGTGGCTTCCATACAAACCCCAACCCCGACTCCTGGTGCCTCTTACCTTCTGCTGGTGGCGGCTCCTTCCCCTCACAAGCACTGATGAGCCCCGTGAGCATCAGGGCCCAGAGACCCCTCATGGTGCCCACAGCAGCGCTTGGGGCCAAGGAAGCTGCCTGCAAGAGAGAGAGATGGGGCAGCAGTGGGGCAGGCAGAAGGTGGGCACTGGCTGTGCCCCCCAAGCTCACCCCCACTGGGACACTGTCACCACAGCCACCAGCAGAGTTGATTCTGACCCCCTCGGCTATGGCTTGGGCAGATTTTTGGGGTCAGTGTGGCCCCTATGGACTGCTGGATCCCCTGTCTGCTCCACACCCCTCCCCAGCACCCCAGCATCACGGGTTCAGTCCCACACCACCACCCGGATTTACTCCAGACATCCTCAGAGGTGGAGGTTGAGGCGTCCCGGAGCAGAAACGAGTGCTTCCTGCACAAGGCCCCCCAGGAGGGTCTCACTCCCTCCTGTTTTACTTCCCGGTCCCGTGAGGACCCTCAGGGTGGCCCAGGTCCCGCAGGTCACCCCGACCTGACCTCCCTCCTGCCTGCTTCCTGCCACGAGGCAAGGCAGGGCTGCAGGCAGCCGGGGACGGGTGTCGTGACAGACCCGACATGCTGCGAGTACGGGACGTACATCCATCCCAGTGCCTTGCACAAGCGGCACTGCCTCTGCCCTGCCTGCACTCAGCTCTGCTGCCCCCCCAGCTCCCTCCTGCCCCGAACCTCCTGAATACCCCCCTGCTCCTCCCGCACCCATCCTGCCCCTCCGCTTCCCTTTCTCCTTTTCTACCCTCGCACCCTCCGCACCGGCGGGTCCCGCGGATCCGGGACGCCGTCCCTGTCCCGCCCACTCCGGGGCGGTGATTAATAACGATTAATTACGATTAATTACGGGGAATGCCCCGTTCTGCACCCGCCCGACGGCGGGGTCGGTTCTGCACTTCTCCCGGTGCCCGGGGCCGGTGACGGTAGCGGCGGGGGCCCGGGGCGAGCCTGGAGCTCACCTGCACGGTGCTCGGAGGGGGCCGGGGCTGCCCGGGGCTGGCGGGGAGGGACGGAGGGAGCGGGCGGTGCCGCGGGTCTGGCCGGTCCGGGGCGGTGGGAGCTCGGCGGGACACCGGGAGCTCGGCCGCACCGCCTCCGCCGCCTTCCCCGCCTCCCTCCGGGGGGGGCCCGAGCCGCCCCCCGTCAGCTCCCCGCCCTCCACCCCCTAAGCCGGGGGGGGAAGATGAGCCACCGCCCACCCTCTCCTCCTCGCCCTCCTTCTGCCCCCCGGCCCTCCCCCTGTAACGCCCTCCCTGCCCGCCGCCCAGAGGAGAGGACCCCTGCGGGGGGCGAGCGGGACACCCCCATCCTCAGGCGAAGGGGGAACCCCATCCCCTGGCTGCCATCCCTGTGGAGCAGCTCTCCCTTCCCCTAGAGAGGACCCAGGTGCTGGTACCGGTGCTGGCATCAGAGGGGCCCCAGGTGCTGGCATCACTGGCCAGAATGGTTGTCACTGTGGAGGGGAGGGTGGCCCTCAGCGATGACAACCAAACCGTGACAACCACACCCCACCGTGCCACAAAGCTGAGGTGTAGACCCCAATGCCTGGTGGCCTGGGGACAGCCCAGCCCAGGACTAAGTGCCTGGGCTCAGAATCCTGGCACTGGGTCCCTGATGCCATCCCTCCTGCCGGTGTCACTCCCTGCACCTGGCATTGTCCTCTCCTTGTCCCCAGCAGCACAGCTGCCACTTTCCAGAGCTGAACCAGCCTCTCCTGGCAGCACCAGGGTCTTGCCAGCCCCACGGTGACATGCCAGCCCCCAACACTGCCTGCTGCCCCCGAGGCCTGGCTGCCCGGCTCTGCTCCAGCATCCCATGCCCAGGCCAGACGGGCCACCAGGAGCCTGGCAGGCAGGGAGCAGGCAGGGAGCAGGGCCACCCAGGGCACCCACTGGCCCACACAAATTTGTGTTTGAGGAATGCACCCCAGGTCCCCACCCCTGCATCACCCTCCTGGTCCTCACTCATTCCCTTTCCTCCCTGATCTCTTGACACTGCAGCTCTCCAGGCGTGTGCTGGGGATGCGTGCATCTCAATAACCGCGCTCTAATTAACAACTGATATTTATTCAGCCCACAGTAAATAAGCTGTCACAGGCGAACCGGGCACTGCTGCTCTTGGAGAGCAGCAAGATTCGGGCATTATTCAGCCTCCAGCCCCTGAGATGAGGTGACAGAGCACTCGCCTCTCAGGCCAGTTGCTCGTTGTAGTAATTAAGGGTAATTGAAACAAGTGGGTATGAAATAGAACAAAACATTTGTAAATTCCTGTTTATCGGACAATTATTCACCCCGAAGATGCTCTTTGCAGCCACCGAGCAGCAGAAAACCCCACAGGAGAGCACGGGTGAGACCTGTCCTTACACCCAGCACCAGGCATGGCCCCACAGCCCACCCCACAGCAGAGCAGGGACAAAGGACAGCCTTGTCCCTGCCTCTGAAGACAGACCCCTTGCTCACACCAGCACAGCCAGCAGCTCCCAGGACCCTCAAATTTATTTGTGAATCTCTGGGGGGATCGCACCTATCCCTCCAGCTGCTCTTCCTGTGCCTCAGTTTCCCTCATTTGTAGGTTGTCCCCAATCCAGTGGCATGAAGGGACCCCGCCAGAGCCAGGAGCATGGGGACATTCATGGTGTGGAAACCTCCTCTCCTGCTTCCCGGGATCGGTGTCGCGGGGGGAGGGAAGGAGGCTGGATCCCGCTCTCCCAGCGCTCTGGAAAAGGGGGGGGAGCGGTTTGTTTCCAGCCCGTGCCGGCATCCCCGGGCGCGATGCCGAGATGGGGGATGGAAAGCAGGATCCTGCGGCCCCTGCCCACCGAGCCGGCACGGAAAAAGGGCAGGCAAGCTGCGCTTCCAAGAAACAGCCGCCACGGCTGCCAAAAAACACGAGCCGGAGCAGAGCCCGACAATTTTCGGGCTGGAGATAATTTGCCTCCGAGCTTGGACGTCATGCGGTGGTGGGGTGACCGGGGGGCTCCTCACCTCCCGTCCACAGCTTCTCCTCACTATCGGGGGGCCAGGGGATGGATTCGGGTGTGTGCGAGAGGGCGATTCCTGCGTGAGGATTTTGGCACTTCAGCATTTTTTCTGCACCGGTTTTGGGCACAAACCGCCCCTATTCCAGCATGGGCTGGGAAGGAAAGAGCCCGCGGGGATTCTTTCCCAACTCAACAGGGCCCGTTTGGTGTTAAAACAGCAGTTTTGCCTCTTTCGGTGGAAATACTTTACCGAAGAGGGAAGGGAGAGGAGGAGGGGGGAGGACCGTGGGGGCAGCTGCCTCCCAGCGCAGACTCACAGCCCTTTTTCCAGCATTTCCGTCCCCCAAACCGAACATTTTTGGCAGGAGGGAATAAGGGGTGGTGGAGGAGGAGGGGGGGGAAGAGCGGGAGAGCAGCTTGGCTGAGATGGAAGCTGCAGACGGAAAATGGCTCCAGAACTCTCCAGCCTGCTCGGACCGACCCTGTCGCCCCTTCCCCAGTCGCTGCTCAGACCCACAGGTTTGGGGGCTGCTCTCCCCCTGCCCCCTCTGGCCCAGGGCACGCTGCAAGCCTGAGGCTCTCACCCGGGCTCCGTTCCCTCGCCGCATATGGCGTCTCCATGAGTAATAAAAGCTGTTAATTGCCACCAGATGCCTCAGGAAACCCTGACGCTGCCTCTCGTGGCGGCTTTTGGCTGGAAAGGGAGAAGAGGGGGAGCTGGATTGGTCTCCCCCGTCCCCCAAAGCGCAGGGCGGGAGGTGTCCCAGTGTGTGGCTGCTCCCAGCAACTGGAGCCGGGGAAGGTGGCTGCTGTTATCAGCAGAATTAGCAGTCAGGGCATAGCCGGGCGGCGAGCATCCCCTGGGAAGGACCGATGCCTCCCACCCACAGCATCGACCCTGCCCACCCTCCCACCCCACACTCTCCGTGGGGCTGCAGCTGAGCCCCATCACAGTCCCTCGCCGTGTCGGGCCCTGCCACCCGTCCACAGCCCTGTCCCGTCCCGTCCCCCCCGCCCCCCAGCCGGTGTGAGCAGCTGAAGCCCCCAGCCCCCTCCTTCTTCCATGGTTCTGCATCTGTTGCACAACTGGAGCTGGCGCCAGCCCAGCACCGACAAAGCCGGGGACAGGAGAGGGCTGTGCCGGGCCCGGGACCCCCTGTCTCCCATTTCTGCTTTGTTTGAGGAGGGGAAGAAGGGGGGAAGGAGGGGAAGAATTCACCCCCTTCCCTCGCCTCCTCCAAGGGTTCCCACTCCCATCACTGTACTGGGCCCGCAAGCCAGGTTCTTCCCGCGCCACAAACCCAAGCTAGGAGGTACTGGGATGAACTGGGTTATGCAATGAGCGCTTCAGCCTTAACACGACTGCCAGTGCCTGTCCCCACCTCCCCCTTCAGCTCAGCCTCGCCCCCATCTCCCCCTCAAATGCATAAGTCCTTCCTGCAGTACCCCAGCTCAGGAGCCTCCCGCATCCCTTTTTTTTTTTTTTTTGGCTCCCATAGGGTTCCCCTCTCCCATGGGCACAGGCACGGGTTATCCCTGGTGAGGGAACCCCTCAGGGAGACCACTCGTTGTCCCCTGGCCACCCCGTCTCTGATGGATTCGCCTCGGGCTCCCGGGGCAGAGCTGATGAATGATGCTCCCCCCCCACCCCGCCTGCGTCATTTCACGCCTCGTCTCGCAATTACGCTGATGAAGGGTAATTGATGCTGCGGCAGCGATGTCTTCAACCCCCCGCGGGCTCAGGGTGCCCGGTGCTGAGCACCCTGCACAGCACCACAGCGCAGAGGAGCGAACCAGCGATTTGGAGGCCACTGGTCCAAACTGGGCAGCATCCTTTGCCCAGAGCTCTCGGCAGTGCTGTCATCCCCGGGGAAGCAGGGAGGCCCCAAGGCTCCCACTAGCTCCACCCTTGTGGGAAAATCACCTGCCCAGAACAGGAGCGGTGGAGGGGGATGCCTGCAGCCTGTGCCAAGACCCTCCTCACCAAAACCAGAGCTCGGGGGAGCCCAGTGAGAAGCGAAAGCCACCACCAGGTCACACTTCCCACCACGGCAGTGGCCACGCAGCCCTCCCTGGTGAGTTACAGCACGCCTAGGTGAGAGAGTCTTGGTGCCATGCTACAGCCTGGGCACGCCATCAGTTACCACTCAGCATGGATCCCATTAGTCCTTGAGGTGCAGAAATCTCCTCTCCTTCCACACTGCTCCAAGCTCATCCTGACCCTGGTCCAGCAGTATCCCAGCATTCCCAGCCACAGCCCCTAGCCCATCCCTGTAGCCCCTTGCCCTGGAGCCGTGGGTAGTACCCCCGCTTTTCAACCCCCGCGCCAGGCACCCCACCTTACGTGTCTCTGCAGATTCCACGGTAATTACCTCCAAAATTCCTAATTTGCTCATAGATTAATTACCGTGTAATTTCCTGCTCCTGGCTCTCACAATGTCACCCAACTGCACGGCAGTGCCTGGGTGCAGGCAGCTGGGAGCAGCAGGATCCTCCAGGATCTGTGTGGGGGCACTGACAGAGCAGGGAAGGGGCTGAGGGGGAACAGACAGACTTGGGGGTCCCTACTTGGTGCCAGCCGGACCCCTGAGGGGAAGCACGAAGCAGCGGCGGCCCCACGGCACCACAGAGAGTGAATTTTTATTTCCAACAACAACAGCACCTGCCCCGTGGGGTGGGGAGGGTGAGGAGGGGGCGGCCCCGGGGGGCGGGGGCAGCCCGGCCGCTGGCGTGCACACGGTGCACGGCGTGAAGAAACATCCCGGTAGAAAAGAACAAAAATCCGACGGCCTCGACGGTCGGTCCTGCCCCGGGGTGGGGGGTGCAGGCGTGATCAGTGGGTGAGCGTGGAGGGGGTGGGGGGGAAGAGTGCACGTGTCCCCTCCGCACCCCCGTCCAGAGGGTGGCAGGGAGGATAAACCACGTGAGGACGGACAGGAGGTGACTGTGGCTGAGGGGGAGCACGGTCCCTCTGGTGGGGACACCTCAGCCAGGCAGGGACCCCCTCGGCCGCTGAGGAGGACGGAGCAAAACCACGGTGAGTGGCTCCTCCTCGCCCCGTGGCAATGGCGGTGGTGGCGCGGGGCTCACACCTCCGTCTGGAAGTCGCCATCGGCCGCATCCAGGCCGGCGCACGGTCCCTCCCAGTCTGCACACCGCAGCTCCAGTCGGTCCCGCTGGGCGCTGGGCAGGGAGCCCAAAGTCATCGCCTTGAACGTGCTCCATGGCTTTGGTGCCGGTGGCTCCTCAGGGCTGGCTGCATCCTGCGGGGTGAGGGGAAGCCATGGCAAGTGGCTGTGCAGGGCTCTGTCCCACCAGCACCCATTCCTGGGGCACAGCCACCCACCTCTGCCTTCTTGCCCCATTTGGGAAGGGGTGGAGCAGCCCCAGGGGGATCTCGGGCACTTACACTGGCCATGCTCTTCTCCCCACCACCCGAGGAGACGCTCCACCGCTTTTCTCGCTGCAGAGAGAACCAAAGTGCTCATCTCCCTGAGATGCTCCATCTCCTTCATCCTCCCCAGATGCCTCAAGTCCATGCAGGGGGAAAGTGGAGAGGGGTGTGTGGGACCAGGGCAGGATAGGACCCCCCCCAGGACCTCACCTTGGAGGAGCCAGCAGCCGGAGCCCGGTACCGGTCCAATGTGTGAAACTTCTGGTTGAGCTCATGGTAGAGCTCCGAGTGACGCTTCCGCGTGTGCATCACTTTCTGCAGGGGGAGAGTGGAGCCAAGGCTCCTTACTGCCTGCTGGGGAACCGAGCTTGGCCACTGCTTTGCTGACAGCAACCCAGAGGGGATCAGGGACAAGGTGGTTCCATTCCCAGATGGACCTGGCCCCACAGTGGGCACACGGGGGGGGCCTTACCTCGAAATCCAGATCAGAGTATCGCAACCTCTTCCTCTGGCAGGGGACAGGCAGGGCCCAGAGCAAAGGGAGGAGAAAAGGGAAAAGGGTCTTTGCAGGTCTGGCATGCGTTGGGAAGGTCATGCTCACCACCCCCTTTCCCCACACGTCTCCATGGCCACACCAGCTCTCCCCCTGCTCACCTCCAGGGACCCCACTTTCATGGCAGAGCCGGGGACGGTGCGGGGCATGGTGCGGCTGCGCTCCGACAGCTCGGAGGCCAGGATCTGCCTGACCGTGGGATGCTGCTTGAACTGCAGCCCGTAGGGGGCCTTCACCGTGGCATAGGGCTGGTTCAAGTTCACGTTGACGTGGTCCACAGCCACGAAGCTGGGGTAGGCATCCCCCTCTGCCGCCGGGCGTCCTGTCCCACCGGGCATCCCCTCCTCGGGGCTGGGGCCGAGGGTGCTCTCTTCCCTCGGGAAGGGTTTGAGGCTGCCGGTGCGGCGGGGCAGCACCATGTAGTCGCTCTCCCGTGGGGGCTCGGGGGCCCGCAGCCAGCCGTACTCCAGGGGTCTCAGGCTGCTCTCCGTGCACAGGTAGACAGGACCCGGTGCCTCCAGGCTCAGCGGCTGCGCCGGCGGCTCACCCAGCTCACCCAGACCCGCCACCACGTTGGGTGTCATCTTGGGGACCTGGACTAGGATGCTGGAGGGAGGGATGTTCCCTGGCAGGCTGGAGAAGCCCAAGCCACCCTCCGAGGTGGTGTTGAGCTTGGGATCTTCGTCTCCATCCAGGGAGATGCGGGACAAAGTGCCCGTGATGGTGGCAGGGTTGCAGGTATTCACCTCCTTGAACAACACTGCGGGCAGAGAGAGGGGTCAGAGCCAGGCCAGGGTGGTATGGGGTGCAGATCCAGCCCAGGGGTCCCATGGGAGGATGAGGAGGATGGACCAGCCCCACGGAGTGGCATCACGCCCACCCTGGCACATGCTGCTTGTCCCTCCCCAGGCACAGCATGGTGACATCCCCAACCCCAGCACAGGAGGCAGGGGACACCTCACCTGTCTGACACGCCAGGTCAACGTCCTTTTCAAAATCTGTCTATAAAAATACAGAAAGAGGGGAAAGAGAGAGAGAGAGGAGAGGAAGAGAGGGCGAGAGAGAAGGAAATGAATGCACCTTGGCTAGCACAGGGGGCAGGGGGCTGTGAGGTGACCCCTGCCCATCCCTGCCCACGCTGGCTCTGCCTCACTCACCAGGATCTGCACCTGCCCGTTCTTGCAGGAGTCGGGGGAGTTTTCATTCTCCTCACTCCTGCACCCCCCCATCTGACACTTCACCACATCCTGGACCTGCAGGGACAGAGCTGGTCATGGCCCCATGGCCAGGGGTGTCCACCCCCCTTCCTCGGTGCCCCCCCCCAGGGGCTGCCCCACCTCTCTGCGCAGGAACCCGTGTACGGTGATGATGACGAAGCCCTGGACGGAGTTGAAGACGGCGAAGAGGACCTGGAAGAGGATGGAGCGCCGGTCGGTCATGGCGAGCACGGCCGACATCCAGGTCAGCGCCAGCAGAGGCAGGACCACGCAGGAGCTCCACAGCGATGCCCTGGGGCAGGGAGAGAGGAGCAGGGGTGAGCCACCCTGCAGCAGCCCCCCCCAAACATCACCCCCAGACCCACCAGCCTGGCCGGGGCTGACAGTGCGTGCATGGCATGGGGACCCCAGGCCCAGCACCCCGCAGACACCGTGTGTCCCACCAGACTGCCCACTGTCCCCTCCTCGTCAGTGTCCCCAAGCTGGCTGGGGGCTGGGGGCACTGCCTCCCCTTAGAGTGAGGGGGTCTACAGGCTCCTTTTCCCCCCACCCTTGGTACTGGCACTTCTACCCATCGGTGGCAGCAAGGGTGCTGGGGGAACACAGGGACACTGTCACCCTCCCGCAGCCACAAGAAGAGCATAGAGGGGATTAATATTTTTTCTAGCAGTGAATTTTGGGGCTGCTTGTACTGCAACTAAGCCCCTGGAGCAGGGACTGGGGGGTCCTGCTCACAGCCCAGCACCACATCCCAACCAGCACCCGTGGGGGCTCATGTGCTGGGGAGAGGGTCCTGGGGACACTCCCAAGACCCGGAGTGGCCCATACCCCGCAGTGTGGTGCCCATCACACCCTCCTAAGCCACCCCAGGGATGAGGAGCTGAGCCCCCCCACAGCCTGCCCCAGCAATGAGGTGACCTGCGGGAAGCCATGCCATGCAGACGTGATGGCCACGGTGGGACACACGCACCCGGGGCCACCCCAAGCACACAGCCTTGGCCCTGGCCCACTGGACCCTCAAACCCCACACCCTGGGGATGATGCCCAGAGCCCACCCCCTGCTCCCCAAGGGGGTCCAAGGCTGTGCTCAGGGTGGGCACTAACATGGCACTGCTGGCGGTGGCGGAGGTCATGGCCGCGCTGGACACCACGCCGCACTTGGTGCATTTCAGCAGCAGGCTGCCGCAGGGGGGGGGCTTGGAGCTATGTGCCCACCACCCCCCAGAGCCCCACGGACAGGACCCGGCCAGGTGGGGATGCAGGAGAGGGGAGGAAGGCGTTGGGGAGAGTGGACGCATGGATGGATGGACGGATGGATGGATGGACGAACACAGGCAAAAAGCAAATGGGAGAAGGAAAAAGAGAGAAAAAAAAAGAGAGAGCAGGGTTAGTCGAGGGCAGCAGCAGTTGTTAATGAGGAGCAGAGGTAGCACAGTGGCAGCGGGACAGGGCGGGCAGGGCTCAGCCCCCTCCCCCAGCAGCAGGGTGGAGGTCTGCAGAGTGGGGCTCCCCTTTCCCCGGGGGAAAGTCCATCCCCCTCCAGATACTGCCCCTCCTGCTGCCCCCAGGCTTGGTCCCCACCACCCACTGATGAGGTGAAGCCTGCCCCATCCTCAGCCCACTCCCAGAGGACATCCCATGCCGTGCCCCACAGCAGGACAGGGTGCTGGGTGCTGGCCCCAGGGACAACTCTGTGGGGTGCAGGGCACTTACCCAGCTCGCTGCTTTTTGGACTTATCTGAAATGCCATCACGGGACATAAGCTTGTTGAAGACGATGATGCCAACCAGCATGTTCACCTGGGGTGAGAGCAGCACTGGGCTCAGGACTGGGCACGGAGCCCTTGGTGAGCCGGTGGGAGCTGCCCCACACCCAGGGGGCTTTGGGGGGTCTGAGGCTCAGGGTCAGCTCACCAGCACGATGACAGCAGCGGGTCCCACAAAGGCGTAGAGCAAACCACCCTCCAGAGAGAGCCAGCAGCTGCAGGGGACCATGGTGTGTCAGGGGCTGGTGGAGAGGGGACACCTCCTTCCCTATCCCCTGCTCCCAGCACTGCTGCCAGCCTGGAGCTGTCCCCGTGCCCAGCCCCATGTCCCCTGTCCCCACGTACTAGCTCGCTGTCCCGTAGCCTTTGGTCCGTGTGAAGCCGACAGAGACAGCGACCACGAGGGCTGGCAAGCCTGGAGGGGGGAGATGAGGCTGAAGCTGCAGGGAGGTGGAAGAGTTGTGCTCCCCCAGCATGACCCCTGCGGATGGGGAGCAGGGATGGGGCCCCTCGCCATGGTCTGGCTGGTCAGAGGGTCCACATGGAGGGAACCTGGCTCTGCTTTCTTCCCTTGTGCCTCAGTTTCCCCCATCTGACAACCCTGTGGGGTACCAGGGAGGGGTGCATGGTTCCTTGCCCCCCCACCACCCTGTCCTGGGACCATTCCTGCAGGGCTCTTACCCCATCCCAAGCAGAGGAAGCGTTTCCTGACCAGGCGTGTCCGGATCCGGCCGATCACTGCCAGGTAGGACTGCCAGGCCTCCGTCAGCACCCAGCAGAAGGACGAGAGGAAGAAGAAGTGGAGGAAGGCTGCTGTCATGGTGCACACACCCTGCAGGGACACGGGGACCTCAGGGGCACGGCCATGCACCTGGCACTGTGATGGTTAAAGTCCCATGCCCGGGCAAGGTTTGTGTCAAAGCCACCAGAATAAAGGATTTAATCCTGAGATCGAGTTAATCCAAATCCAATCTGCTGCTGGGAGCCAGCAGGGGTGAGGGAACCGGCTGGCAGGAGAGGGCTTGGACCCCACTGCAGCCCCTCCGCCTGCCTGGGGACCCCCTCGAGAAGGACACGGTGGTGGCACCCACCTTACTGAGCATCTGGGACTGACCCACGAGGATGAGGATGTTGGAGGCCAGGATGGAGACACAGAAGTTGAGGAGGATGATGGAGCGCTCTGACTTGATGAACCTGCAGGCAGGAGCAGCGTGGGGTTGGGGTGACAGCCTGTCCCTTCCCTGTCCCTTCCCTGTCCCATGTCCCCCACATGCTGGGTGCTGTCCTCAGCCAGAGGCAGTGCTGGACACCCTGGGCATCTCTCCCACATGGCTGCCACCGGGGTTATTCACCTCCTCTCATGATGCATTTATTGATGCTGAACCTTTGCCCCCCCTTCACCGCACCCTCCCCACATGGTCTCACACCCCAGGTACCCCCATGTCTCCAGCTGTCCCCAAGTCACCTCCAGAAGGTAGCATAGATCACCAGCAGGGTCAGCAGAGCCATGCAGGAGACAGCACAGCCGATCATCAGTGGCACCGATGGGGTCCCCGAGGGATCCATGGCCTGGTGAGGAATGGGGAGGTGAGTGCCTGAGCCCAGTCCCCCGATGGCTGCTCCCTGCCAGCCTTCCCCTGAGTCCCCCACCCCCCTCTTGGGGACCCCCAGGAGCTGGAGGGGGTCGGTGGCAGCAGTGGCACAGCCAAGGCGCCTTCCAGGGGACCCGTGCCCATCTCCATGCCGACGAGGGACATGGGCAGAATAGCAATGGGGTGGGGGGGGGCACATCTGGGGCCAGGGCTGCCCCTCCCAGCATCCAGCAATGCCCCACATCCAGCCTTCCCAGCCACAGCCGCCTCCTGCCTGCACCAGCCCACTCTTGGGGGGGCAGAGGGTGCAGGGACCCCTCCCTTAGTGGGAGACACATCGGGTGCCCTCCCCCATCCCACCAGGGTGCCCACAGGCAACGCAGCCCCTGCCCATCTCCATCCTCCCCTCGGGACCCCCAGCCCCACCGCCTGGAGATCAGCCCCCCCCATGCCCCGTGTCCCCAGCAGCTCATCCCTGTCCCCATCCTGTCCCCTACCAGGTCTCTGGGCAGCTGGGCGAGGACAGCAAAGGTGGCAAGCTGGCGGCACTGGCATTTGGTGTGTGCCGGGAGGGTCTCCAGGGTTTGGCAGCTCTCCGTGTCCCAGTTTCCCAAGCCAGCATCCCTGATTAATGGGATGGGAGGAGGGAGAGCAATTGGAACTGATCAAACACACCCCCAGCCCCTTGTGCCTCTCCCGAGTTAACTCATTGCTGGCCCCTGCCTGGGGGGAGGCAGATGGGGGGTGGGGCAGATACTGAGGGACAGGGTAATCCCCCCGGGAAGGGGGGCAAGGCAGCACCAAGGCAGGCAGAAGCATCCTCAGGACCCCCCCAAGCACCCATATCCTCTCCTATACAAGCCATGGCTCATGCAGCAGAGGAGTGTTACCCCAAAATCTGGGGGGGCAAAGTCCCTCCCCTGCCATGGGGACACCCCCCTGTCATGAGGACCCCCTGGGAGGGAGCTGGGACGGGGCTCCGTGGGGTGATGCTGCCCATGCACAGGGAGAGCAGCCACAGCTCCCAGCAAAGGCAGGAAAACCAGAAACTGGGTCTGTGGGACAGCTGGGGACACAGCTCCCCCAGGCCAGGCTGGAACCTGCCACACTCAGCACACCCAGAGGCACCCGGCCAGCACGGGAACTACACTGGAACCAGTGACCCCAGTTGCAGAGGGTACCAGGGTGGGGGGGCTGGCACTGCCACCTTCTCCTGCAGTGCCCTACTTTCCCTGGCTCCTGCCACAGAGCATTGGATGGCATCTGACAGGCTGGTGGCATCCGTGTCCCCACTGTCACACGGAGGCAGGTCCATCCCAGGGGAGCACAAGTCACCTGCAGTCACCCCTGGGGAGGGACTGTCCCCCCTCCCCATCCCTTCCCCCAGCTCTCTGGGGACTGAGGGGGCACTGGGACAGCCCAGCCCCATCACCCAGCATCGCCCACCACTGAGGGCATGGCCAGGGTGTCCCTGTCCCTCCCTGTCCCTCACTCACATCCTCGAGTAGTCCCAGGTGACACACTGCGGGTGGGACGTGCCCTGTGGACAGATAGACAGAGAGAGCAGAGCTTCACCCCCTGCCCTGCAGCCACCCCCAGGAGGGGACACGGCCCCTGCGGACCTGTCCAGCTCTGCTGCTGGCATGTCCCCACCTTGGGCACAGAGCCAAGTACTTGTGGCCACCAGCCAGGAGCTGCTGGGCCCTGCCCAGCTCTCAGCAGCAGGGCTGGTGGGAGCCTCAGGGGACCAAGAAGTGACACGGTGAGGGGACAGGAGGGGGACACTCACGTTTATGATGTGGGAGAGCTCCACCAGGACCAGGGGCTCCGATGGCTTGGTGGGTGGGCGCACTGTCACCATCAGCACCTTGGAGGTGACAGCCAGGGGGGTCCTGGGGGGACGGGGACAGGCTGTGACAGGGGTGGGGACATGGGGTGGGGGACAGCGGGCAGCCCCACTGACCTGGGCGGGGGCAGGATCAGTCCCAGCGTGCGGTACAGCACAGCCCCGATGACAAAATGGGACGATTCATCTGCTTCTGCCAAGAGAGAAGGGAGAGTGCCACACGTGTGACAGCACACACGTGACAGCACACATGTGTGACAGCACACACATGTGACAGCACGCATGTCTGCCCCCAGCATGTGTGAGGGAACATGCACCCCCTCCCCACCACAAGCACGGAACACATGGACACACAGGGGCTGGCAGAAGGCTGTCTGCATGCTCACGTGTGTGCACTCCCACAAGTGTGCAATCCCTTACGTGTGCAATCCCACACGTGTGCACTCCCAGGTGCACAGCCCCAGGCATGCGTTTGCATGCACACACATTCCTGGGCACATGTGCTCATGTACATGGGCAAACATGCACTGTGCCACATGTGCATATACATGCAGACTCCCAGACAGACGTGCTCACACAAAAGGTGTTTACTCAGAGGTGCACGCTCACACCTTCACACACCTGCTCGCCCCCAGCTGTGCACTCTACTCCCAGAGGTACACGCTCACATGCGTGCACACCCTGGTGCACACACACGTGCAGGACACACGGGCTGCTCACCAGCAGACGCCAGGCTCAGCACCTCCCGGGGGATGAAGAGTTTGTCCTCGGAGCTGCGGGCCCAATCCTTCATCCCCCGCCGCCCCTTCATGGGGAAGTTGATGTCGCTGGAGACGGCGGAGACGGGCTCCCTCTGGATGCTGATCACTGTCAGGGCACAGCGGGGTCACCGCCTGTCCCCCTGCACCCTCCGAGGCCCCGTGCCCACCCTGACCCTCACCCAGGTTGTCGGTGACGATGAGGGAGCTGTGGAAGTCCTTCAGCGCATCACCCACCAGGTGGATGAAGTCCTCCACCACCTTCATCAGGTGCACAGAGCCAGGCGAGACCTGTGGGAAAGGGACCAGCTCTGCAGCCACCAGGACATGCCCCCATGGCTGGGGGGGACACACACCCCAGTCACCCTGCCTGCCCACCCACGCCCCGTGCCACTGACCTGCTGGGCATCCTCCCACTTCTCCCGGTTCTCCGCGTCCACCATGTAGCTCACCACCTGGAAGAAGCGCTGCGGGGAGGGGGCTCAGAGGGGCTGGGGGCCCAGGGACCTCCTCCCCAGGGGTGCCCCTTACGCCATGCCCCTCGCCTGCTACCTGCACGTCCTCGGAGGATGGGGTGTAGGTGGCCCTCTTGAAGGTGTCGGTGACGTTGCGCAGGATCTCGACGGAGAAGAGCAGGTCCCCACTGTAGTAGGTCTTGCGGGCCATGAGCTCCAGCAAGCTCCGCACCACCTGTGACATCCCCTCTCCTGCCAGCACCCGCTGCCCCTTGGCCAGGTGCTCCCGCAGCTTGTACAGGAGGAGGGGACACAGACACACACCGGTGTCACCCGTCTGCAAGCACCATGTCCCCGGGTCCCTTCCTCATGCCCAGAGCCTGGCCAGGGTAGTGGGGATGCTGCAAAGCTAATGGCACTAATTAGGGACACGGAGGGGCTGGGAGGGCCCTTTGCACCCCAAGGACATGGGAACAGAGGAGACCGGGGTCCCCATTCCGCTCCAGATGGTGTCCCCCTTCCACAGCCCTGCCCAGGGAGTCCTGCCTCAGTTTCCCCATGTGGAGCCAATGAAGCAGGGTGACTGCCAGGTTTCCCTGCCTTGGAGGGAACAGCAGTGGCTGGGGACAGGACAGGGGAGGACAGGGGGTGTGCACCTACTGAGAGATGCAAGTATCGGTACTCGTGGGAGACGCAGCGGGCGAAGCTGGGGACCCCCCAGTAGGCAACACCATGGGGGCTCAGCAGGCACCGGCGGCTGGCGGACCCTGGGGGGCAGAACCGGGATCAACACCGGCACGGGAATCAGGGATTCCTGCCCTGCTCCAGGGCATGTGGGAGGTTCTGGGGGTGCTCCTCACCCGTGGCATTGGGGGGACATTTGTTGTAGATGATCTCCCCAGCAGCTGTTTTCTTCCAGGTCACCAGCATGACGTACTCGTCCTTGCACATCTCATGGTAGGCTGGTGGGGAGAGGAGGTGGGGGATGGTTAGGGGCAGCCCGGACACAGGGTGACGGGTGCTGGGGGGCAGGATGTTCCCCATACCTGGGCACTTCTTCTCATTGCAGGTCTTCACCTCCTCGCCGGTGCCCTCGCAGGGGTAGCCCTGCACTCCGGTGCCCTCGCACATGCGGAAGCGGCGCTGCCAACCGGTGTCACACGTCTTGGAGCAGAGGCTCCAGTGGTTCCAGGGACCCCACTTGCTGTCAGCTGCGGGGATGGGGACACCATGGGACACAGGGTTCAGCATGGCAAGCAGCACCCAGTGGGGATGGGGACACCCCGGTGGCAGCTCCCCCCCACCCATTCCGTGAACCGAAGGCCCCGCGGGGTGTAAAATCCATGGATCCATCATTAAACCTCTCAGATAAGTCCAGTGTCCCCGTGCCACTGCCTGGCATGTGTGGCAGAGCCACCCGCTCCCTCTGGCTGCCACAGAGGCCTCGGCGCAGCCCCCATCTCCCCTGCGACCGGCACCAGGGGGGACAAAGGAGAAGACGAGGATGGAGTTGAAGGACAGGATGAGGCCAGAGTCCATCCTTCAGCCTGATGACCCCCTGCTTGGTGTCGCCCTGCCCCACGTGCACGAGTGACAGCTCGCACACCCAGATCACACCAGGACCTGCACCCCCAGCCAGGGCACCGACAGGTCCCCCCAGGGTGACACAGGGATGAGGGCAGGGGACAAATCCCCATTTCCTCCAGCTGAGATGTGCCCGGAGACAGCAGCCAGCACAAAGCAGGAGGCTGCTGATCCCCAGCATCACCCTTCGGCTCCTGTTCCCCCTGCTCTTACATCCACGGGGGGCTGCCAGCATCACCGGCGGTGACGCTGCGATGGCCGGGCCAGGGGCTGGCCCCCCCCCACACACCCCGCTCCCCCCCCAGCGCGCGGGGCCTTACTGGGACAGGTGGGGTTGGAGCAGTCCCGGGCGTCTGCGTGGGCCCCCCGGCACTCGGCCCAGCCGTGGGCAGAGACGCCGCACTTGCGCGTCCGCTGCTGGGTGCCGTTGGCGCAGGTGACGGAGCAGCGGCTCCAGGCGCCCCACTCCAGCCACTGCCCTTCCACTGCGGGGACAAGCGAGAGCGGCGTCAGCCCCCCCCCGGACCGCGGCCCCTCGGCCACGCAGCCCCCCCGGCCCGCGCCGGGCTCCGGGTGTGACGGGTCCAACCTACGGACATGCCGGCTCCTCTCCTGCCGAGCTTCACAGCCAGCGCTGAATCCTGAGCCAGGCGAGGGGACTGTCACCAGGACTATCACCCACAACCCCAGCCTGCCGTGTGGACACATCTGTAGGACCCACCACAAGCCACCAGAATTGCTCTGCACCAAACCCACCAGCCCTGGTATCACTCTGCACCAAACCCAACCCTGGCATCATCCCCTGCCTAGGAATGCCCCCTGCATGGACCAGGGCAGGTGGGGATGGAGCTGCTGTGACCTCTCATGGCTCCAGCAGGACAGTGATGGGAAAATCCTCATGCCATGTCAGAGCTGCTGCTCAACTCCCTCACTCCCTTCTGCTCCCAGCCTGCCACCAGCCCTGCCACACCACACACGGGGATGCCAGCCCTGACATGGCATCCCTGGCCATTGCTGCAGAAACCCCACAGCTGCCACCAAGGCAGGAGAAAGGGACAGAGAGGGTGCTGCCACTTGCATGTACAGACCCCCTGTCCCACCTCCAGCACCTCCCTGGTGCCTCATGGTGTCCCTGTGCTACTCAGGTGCCAGCACTGTGACAGTCCATGACAGTAGATGTGGAAGGACAGAGCCAGGTCCTCTGTGGTCCCTGGTCTGGTCCCCTCTGCTCATGGTGAGGCTTGAGCCCCCCTGGAGTTGCCAACGGAGCCAACTCTCCATCTGGGTTTCCAGTGGGGACAGCACCTGAGGACTATCCCAGGTCCCCATGGCAGTGTCACCCATCTCGCAGAGCAGCGCAGCGCAGTGCTGGGAGCACGGCCCTGGGCAGTGCCATCTGTCACATTCCCAGGGGAAGGAGGAGCAGGGGGAGCAGGATGGAGGTACTGACCCGGGCAGCCTGCCATGCTGCAGGGCTTGGCCTGCAGCTCGGGACCCTCGCAGCCTTTCCCTCCACGCCGCGCGGCCACGCACCGCCGCGTCCTGGTCCTGGCCCCTCGCCCGCAGGTCACCGAGCACAGGCTCCATGGGGACCACTCCTCCCACACACCAGGAACTGCAACACAGCACAGGGCCATCGCTCCCGGCCCCGCGGGGGCTACAGCCTCCCCCTCCTCCACCTGGCACCGAGGGGTCCCGGGCATCACAGACCCCCGGGCCAGGGCTCTGTGGAGGAGCCAAGCAATGTCCCAGTGCCCCTCCAGCACCCACCATCACACCCAAGCTCAAACCCCCTCGAGAAGGCAGCAATGCTGCTGCTGCTGCTCTCCTGCTCTACTCCAAGTCCCCAGTTCGGGGTCCTGGTACCAGCGGCGCACACGCCCCTGCACAGCCACCCCTGGGACACAGAACACCCGTGGGAGCTCAGCTCCCCTGGGAAGGCTGCAGGACCCTGTATGGCGCATGAACATCCCCAGGGATGCTCCTCCGTATGTTCCCAGCTGGGAGGGGAACAAGTAGCTACGTGTTTTGGGGGTGCAAAGCCCGGGTCTGGACAAGGCAGCAGCCCCCCACAGCCCTGCCAGTCCCCTGAGTCCCACCCAAGACACAGATGCCACCACGGACAAACGGACCAGGACACAGCCCAGTGAGACCCCAGAGTCCTGCCTGCTCCTGCCCACCACCCGCCCAAAGGGACAGGGTGGCTCAGCCCTCCCTGCCCGGTGGGAGCAGGGAACCCACACACACTCTGGTTTGAATCCCCCGGCGCAGGCTCCAGCCCCAGCACAAAGCCTTGGAGACACCCTGGGAAAGCCCTGAGTTTGCTAGGAAGGAGGATGGAGAAGGAAGAATGGAAAAGGGAGGAAGGGAGGATGGAGAGCAGAGGGAGGGAGGATGAAGCAAGGGGCTGCCAGCTGAGCCACTACCGAGGCAAAACAAAACCCCTGGCAGCAGGAGTGGTGGGTGGGTGGGATGGGGCACTGGGGCACCCATTCCAGATGCCTCCCCTAACTTCCCGAGAGCTGGCACAGCCAGGAATGCCAGATGATGGGGACAACACCTGCTTCCATGACAGCACCCCCACACAGAGCCACCTGCATCGTCCCCCTCCACCTGCCAGAGTCCCCCCCACTCCCAGACAACCCCCAACAACGCACGTCCCTGCTCCCCCCACCCAACCACCCCCTCAGCCTTTTGGGTCCCGACCTGGTGCCCCGCCAGAAGTGGGCACCCCCCGCCGGCAGTGAAGCCCCCCCAGTGTCCCTGTCCCCCCCGTACCTGGGCAGGTGGCTGTGTTATTGCAGGTGCGGGTCTCCCGGAGCAGCCCGCTGCACAGCGTCCCGTAGGGGGAGGAGACACAGGACCGGGTCCGGACCTGGGAGCCCTGCCCACAGGTCAGGGAGCAGACACTCCACTGGGACCACTCCTCTGCCGCTGGGTCCCCTGCAGGAGAGGCCTGAGAATCAATCATTGCCTCGAGGGGAGATGGGGAATTGGAGCCCCAAGGCGGGGGTGATGAAAGAGTGGCTGGGCAGCCAGGGATGACACTGAGGATGTCACCTCCAGCCCCAGCTGCACCCTGAGAAGGGATTGGGGCACAGGGATGGCAGCAGGCATGGGGAGAGCATCCAGCCGAGAGCAATTCCCTCTCCCCATCGCTGACATTTACACCAACTCAGCTGTTATGAAGCTTGATGATGTCTCTAAAGCTATTGGACAGGCCAGAAGGAAAGGCCATCGGTTTAAATTACAGAGGAAGAGAGGGAGGAGGGCTCTGAAGGGGACAATTTGTCCTGGAGACAGGCAGGATGCCTCACGTCCATATCACATGGGACACCAGGGCTGGACCAGGTCCCCATCGGGGTCCTCCCAGGGTCTGAGCAGCAGGTATCAGGGTGACAGGAGCCCCCTGAGCACCAGAGCGTGGTGGGGAGGAGATCTGCATGCCAGGCACACAGAGCAGAGCTCTGCTCCCAGGGCTGGGGCTCATCCATCTCCCACTCGCTTCTGAGCCCTCCGACCATAAATCAGGAGGGGCTGGAGAGGGGGGAGCAGCACACTCAAATTACTCAGATTGATTTGCCAAATAAATACATTTGAACGAACCAATTACTGGATTTCTCTTTTTTTTTTTTTTTTTTTCCTTTTCTTCTTTTCTTTGCTTTACAACCCTCAGAGGAAGGTGTAAAGGAAAAAAAATATATAAATGAAGCAAATTAAGTCAGTCCATGGGTAGGAAGCAAGGAGAGTCACTTTGTCTCCACGGCTGGGAACCTAAGCCCAGTGCCACCAGTGTCCTGTGCCTGTCCCCAAGCTGGGGCTCTGCTGGTACCTGTCTGGGCCATGTAGACTCCTGGCTCATCTGCTGAGCGTGGCCACTGGGTTTTCACCTTCTGGTTCTCCTCAACCGCATTGCCTGGAAGGAAAAAGGGCTCTGATGAGAGCAGGCAGGTGACAGAGGCGGGGACAGGCCACCACCGTGTGCCAAGGGACATTGCAGGGGGATACCCAACCCCACACTGAACACCCTGTGGCATCCCCGAGGCCAGAGATGGTTGAGCACAGTCACAGCCCCCCCCACAGCAGAACCCCCCCCCACCCGCCTGTCACAGGGGCTGGAGCTGGAGCATGGCCCGTGGTGCCAAGGTCCTGGGGGTGGGCAGGGTGCCCGTGTCCCCGCTGTGCTGGGCAGAGGTGCTCTGCCATCCCCACCTAACCGCTTGCTGCAGTGAGGTGGCACAAATTTGTGACTTGGCTCACCAAAAATAACAAGAGATCCATCAAGAGCACTTGGCGTGAAATTAACTGGCATGTGGAGGGCTCAGCAGGAGGTGAGGCTGCGCGGGTGGGGGGAGGACAGCCTTTCCCCCACAGCCCCTGGGACACCCTCATGTCCTGCAGAGACATCCCTTGTCCCCAGAGCCAGACACAGAAGACTGGCAAGGTCCCTCTAGGACACGGGAAAGAGGGGGGACATGGCAGCAGCCAGGGATGACACAACCGCCCCGCCAAGCTGCCCTGGCACTGCCAGCCCAGCATCGTGATGTCCCCAAGGGATGGAGGTGACATGGGGACACCTGGCAGTGGAGCCCCTAGTCAGGCTTTAGGCACACTGTGGTCCTCCTGCCACACACACAAGTGACACAGAAGCCCCCAGCAGGGACCACAACCTGTGCTGTCGATTATCAGAGTCAAAACCAGACCCAAATGTAATGATTTTGCCTCAAGCCAGCGTAACCTCTACCTGGGTTCCTGGGGTCCTCCCCATCACCCCCGGTGCAACCAGGCACCCTCAGCTCCTCTCCCCATGCCATGGGGGGCCTGGGGAGGCAGAGGAGATGTCCAGGGGGGTGTCTGTCTGTCTGTCTGTCTGTCTGTGGGCCCCAGCCCCCCGGAGCAGCAGAGCAGGATTACACAGGTCACGGTGAGCACCCGTGGAGAACCATAAATCCCGAGGATATACGAGGGCTCTCGCCCCCGCTGTGTTCGACAGAGACACCAAATTCAATTTCCTTCTCGGAGCACTAAATCCCCGGCTGTCACCACCACAGGGCAGCCACGGCCATCCCCAGCACACAGCACCCATCACAGCCCCCGGGGGCACCCAGCACCCCTCACTGCGACACAGCTGCCAGGATGGAAGGGCAGGGGGGTTCTTGTGAGGACCCCAAGATATCCCCTGAGGACAGCTGTGTCCCCACAAGCTTTCACCTCCCTGCCAGCTCATTTATGGCAGGTTTGTGCAAATTGAGATGTGGAAGGGGAAACCCATCCCGCAGCAAGCTCCAGAGCTGTAACAGCTCCTCTGGGGCTGTGCCCCCCCCAGATCCTCCCCCATTGCCCACTCTCACCCCATCCTCACTTTCCACCCACATGGTTCCAGCACCAACATTACACCAATGCTGCATCCCCCCCACCTGTGTCCCCCTAACCCCAGGGGAAACCTGTGGGGCTGGTGGGGGGGCTGGGGGCACAGCAGGGGGACTTGGGGGGGGGTCTGGTCGGGTTCCAGCCCCCACATGGCCGTGGAGCAGAGCCGGTGAGATCAGCGCTGGGCGCCCGCCAAGGTTGGTCTCACAGGCGCCATTCAGCCCCCCGGCCCTGCCTGCCACTGTCACCCTGAAAGCAGCCATTCTCCACCCCGTGGGGCACCGGGGGAGGCCAGGTGGGAGCCAGGGACAACCCCCCAGATACCCCCCCTCACCATCATGAAGGATGCTCTGTGCTCCCCGGGACACGTTGCGTTCCCCTGGCGGCTCCGGCACCGCAATAACATTGGACCCCCTGGGTGCCGCGGGGTTTTAATTGAATGTCAAAAGTAATTTGGGGAAGGAGAGGTTGTTCCTGCTCCTGCAGCTCGGTGCCTGAGTGTGACAGGTCTGCAGGGACCATTCCATCCCCCTCTAACACAAAGCTCAGCAGCCACTGGTCAAACTCTGGCCCAGGTTGCCCGGGGAAGCTGTGGCTGCTCCATCCCTGGAGCCAGTCCAGGTCAGATCAGAGGGGGCTTGGAGCAAACTGGTCTGGTTAGAGCTATCCCTGCTCTCTGCGGGAGAATTAACCCCTTTATGGCCTTTAGGGGTCCCTTGCAACCCAAACCATCCTGTGATTCTGTGATCCATGTGATAGGACAAGGGGTGGTGGCTTTAAACTGGCAGGGGGGAGATTGAGGTTGGATATGAGGAAGAAATTCTTTGTTGTGAGGGTGCTGAGCCCTTGGCCCAGGCTGCCCAGAGAAGCTCTGACTGCCCCATCCCTGTCAGTGTGTTCAGTGCCAGGTTGGATGGGACTTGGAGCAACCTGGTCTTGACACTAAGCTCTTAACTATCCATGCAGAGGTGCATTTAAAGGGGAAAAAAGGAAGAAAAAAACAAAGAAAAAACCCAAATAAAATCAGCTCAAGCAGCTACCCTCAGGATGGGGTGATTTATAACCCTGCAGCTGTAACAGACCGGGGATTTAGTTGGGGGATCTGCCCGTAATGACATTTAACTCCCAGAATAAACTCTAAATCCCAATGAAATTATATATACACCCACAACCCATCACCACCACCTAATCTGCTGGATAAAGACCTCGCACAGCTACGTTGGGGATCGCTCCTCCCCCTCCACCACCCTGCTGGCGCAGGGGGAACATCTGGCCAGATGTGCCCTCAAAAATCCCTGCACCACATCGGGTGAAGGGAGCTCTAGGGCCAGGCAGCTCCCAGCTATGGGCAACCCAGCCCTGGTGCCCAGGCCATGGGTAAACACGGCTGCTTTATCTTCACTTGATGTTCCTGCAATTCCGTAACGAGTAAATGGCTTCATTCCGCCTGGTTAATAGCCCGGCCGCGCCGTGCCGCCGTGCCCTGACATCCTGCCTGGAATAACAAGAGACCGAGCTGCAGCAGTCAAGGGTAATTTGCCATGGGAAAGGGTCATTTTACCTGCAAATTGTTTTCCAGGTCTCTAGCAATGCAGAGTGACAGGGCTCCTGCTCCGGGCTGGCAGTCAGGCGAGCAGCAGCCCTGTGCTGGTGAGGCAGTGAGCGATGCCACGGGGCCAGCACTGCCTGTGCCAGGGGGACTGTGGCAACCAGCTGGGCTGGCGTGGCAAGCAGCGGTGCTAGAAGGGCTGGCCGGAGCCTGGCCAAGGCAGAGCAAGCTGCAGCTCAGCTGAGCTTGGCCTCGTGTCAGGAGAGGCGCACCTGGAGCTGGGAGCATGCATGGGATTTGTACTTCCCACAGCTTCCTGGCTCCATGACCATCATCCCATTTGTGCCCTCCTGCCCCAGAGAACATGCACGAGCAGGATTTGCCCTTTGCAGGGTTTCCCTGCCCCATACACACAGCCCAGTTTGTACCCTCTTGCCCCAAGGAGCATGCATGGGCAGGAGCTGCCCTTTGCACAACTTCCCTGCTCTACACACAGCCCCACATTTTGTCTTCATGTCCTGGGCAGTGCACACAGGCAGGATGCATCCATTGCAAGGCATCCTTGCTCCACACACAGCACCCAATTTGCACCCTCCTGCCCTGGGAAACACACACATGGGCAGGATTCACCCACGGCACAGCTTCCCTGCTCCATGCACATCACCCGGGGCAGCCTCATCCCTGGGTGGGGAGGGGTCCCCTTGTATCCCCCCAAACTCACCGTGTGGGACCTCGGGCAGGTTGAAATCATTGGCATTCGCAGAATGCAGGTCAGTGGGGCAGCAGTCAGGGGTGGGCAGTGGGGTGGGGGCACGTGGGGTGTGCCGGGTGCTGTTGTGTCGGGGTGCAGGGGGGGTCTCTGCTTGGCAGCTGCAGCCGGCGTGGGTGAAGCCGCAGCGGCGGGCGCCGGGTGCTTGCAGACACTCCTCCAGCCAGCGGCAGAGCACGCTGCAGGTGAACTGGCTGGAGTTGTTGTTGTTGATGAGCAGAACCTCCACGAAACGAAACTCCAGGGCCTGGGGGGCCAGGAGGCGGGGGGCCGCCTCGGGCTCGGCCGCCAAGCAAAGCTGCACAAAGTTCTTGTCGAAATGGAGGAAGGTGAAAGGCCCCGCGTCCTCACACAGCTCCAGCTCGGCTTCCTCCTCCTCCTCCTCCTCCTCGTGGGGTGGGGGGCTGGCAGCCTCGCTGCGGGGGTCGCAGGTGTAGTTGGCCAGGTAGTGGTCGAGTGGCAGCACCATGGGCGAGAAGTGTGTGCAGACCTGTTCCTCCCGGTTGAAGCGGAGGTAGAGCGAGTACTTGGTGGGGTCGGGGTTCTCCAGGGTCCAGGAGCAGCCGGAGGAGATGGTGGGGAAAAGGTCCTTGAGGGAGAAGGAGCCGTAGAGGACACCAGAGGCGAGAGCAGAGCAGGCGCTGGGAGCTGGGTCAAAGCCCTGCGTGAGCCACAGGATTGAGGATATCACAGCCAGTAAGAGGGGACCAGCAGCGGTCATCCTATGGCATTTGCCCTGGGGGAGAGACAGACAGATGGACAGACAGACAGATGCTTACCAGGAGGCACACTGCTGCTGTGCCAGGGGGGTGTGGAGCTGGTACAGGGGGGGTCAGGACCCTGCACTGAGCCCTGGTTGGCATAGAGCAGCATCCCTGCTGTTCCACATCCCCTTGGAACCCCTGCTCTGTCCCCCAAGCTATGCCAAGGCAAGGGACCACACAGCATGGACTGGGGACTTTGCCCTAAAACCTCCCAGAACAGAGACTCAGCTCCCACCCTGCAGCCCCCACCACAGTGACACTCCCCTGCCCTCAGCTTGCCCAAGGAGCCAGCCAAGCACAACCTGGGCAAGGAGCCATAAAACACCTTCTGCCCAGCTGGGGCTATAAAAAACCTTGTAGCTGTCACTGTTCCCCCCAGCACCATGGGGACAGGCCAGCTGCTTGGTGGAGAAGCACAAGGGGATGTGCTGGGGGGGCATGGGCACCCCAACAGCCTGGTGTCCCCCCCACCTGCCAGCAGAGCCTGGCACAGGGTGAGCAGTCACTGGAACACATAATTCTTGGGCACCACGCCGGGTACGCAGCAGCATCACCACGGATAGCTTATTAATAACTCATTAATAAAATAATCCACGTGGTGGCCTTATTAAGTGGGACTGGGGAGTGGCTCTATAGAGGCCAAGGCCACCGTGTGTGTGTCAGCCAGGGACAGCCCTGGGGATGGATGCCATTCCAGACACTGATTTCCAAAATCACCCAGTCCCCCCTCCCCTCCATTCCAGCCATGTGTGGGGGATGCTGAGTGCTCAGCAGACCTCTTCTCCATCTCCAACAAAAAGAAACCATCTCCTGCTCCCACATCACCCCCCCATGCCAGCTGAGGCCCCAGTGGTGGGGCATCCCCTTGCTCATCAGGGACAGAGCCTGATCCTCAGCCAAGCCTGTGCTGAAGCCACAGTGGGCACGTTAGAGAGCTAAAAATATCCCAGATCCCACGCAACAGGCTGCTGCTGGCCCAGCCACCTCGGCAGCCCCCACCAGCAGCACAGGGGGGAAAGGAGCTGGGATAAAGCCAGCCAGAGCATCCAGACCCAGGGCTGGATCTGGACAGGACCCACCCAGTGTGAGGAGATCTGATGAAAAAGAAAAACCCATTTTCCTGCACTCACATTTCCCCCGAGAGTTCTACAGGAGACCCCTCCCCTCCAGCCCCCCGCAGCAGTGGGGAGACAAAGGGGGCTGGAGCAGGGACTCCCTCAGGCACCTCCCTGCTGCTGCTCCTGAAGCATCCAGCAAGGTTCTGGGATGCCCCGGAGAATCCCAGTGCTTTGCTGCTCTGTGGGCAGATGGGGATGGAGGAAAGAGGAGGAGGAAGAGGAGGAGGAGAAGGAGGAGGAGGAAGAGGAGGTCAGGCAGGGACATTCTGCTGCTCTGCAGCGAGCTCCTGGGTCTCCCGCAGCCTGGCAGGGACACAAGATGGTGCTTGCTTCCCTCGCCCGGGAGCAGCAAGGAGGGATGCTCTGGCACTGCCATCCATCCATCCACACATCCACTCGTCCCTTCCGGTGCCACCAGGGCAAAGCAGCTGCCGGGTAGCTAGGCAGGGAGAGGCACGACCAGGCTGCTGCAGCTCTCTGGGCTCCCAGCATTTTAAACACAGTGCCATCCAAGTTCCAGGTTCTCTGCACCACGGGGAGCTTCCCCCCATCCCAAAAACCTGCCGGGGCCACGACTGCAGCTCCCAAGAGCCCCGCACGGCTCCGAAGCTGCCGCTGAAGGGCTCGGTAAGAGCAGATCGAATCCGATCGAGCTGGTTCAGCCCCAGCCCCACTCCCTGCAGCGATTGCTGTTGCTGCTGCAGTGAAAATATTTCATCGAGCTGCAAGCTGGGCCTGAGAAGATATTTAACAGCTGGGGCACCGAGTCACTCGGTGGGAGCTGCCGAGTCCCCCCCATACCTGGCACCGCAGCAAGGATGTCACCGTGCTCAGCAAGAGCGAGCCCGGCCTCACTGGAGTGCCAGGGCAAGGTTCTGCTGTGCCCATCGCACCCCCCTCCATCCCCCCCCCCCCCCCTCCAGAATGGCCTCAGGCGACACAGGAGAAACCCTCCTGTCACCAGTGCCTGACTGGGGAATGCCAGCTGTCCCCCAGGGGATGCTGCAGGAGCTGCTGCTGCTCCCCAGGGATGGTACTTGGAGCACGGCTGGCACATCACCTGCTCCAGCATTCTCCATTTGCCTTTGTTCCCAGCCCGGGTTTTTAATTAAACCTTTTAAAGACCATCCCAGAAGCAGGAAGCAACCACGTGGAAGCAGCATCCCCAAGGCTCCCCTTCCTAGGGAGCACAACCCCTCCCTCCATCACTGCCACAGTGTCCCTCCTGGCTCAGGGAACCAGCAGGATCCCACCAGGGCTTGCCTCTCCACAGGTCCGTGCCAGCCCTGTTGACACACACAAACAGGTTGTTTTCCTCAAGATGCTTCACATGAACACGGATTCAGGGGTGAGACCTGGCCCAGGTCCATCCCAGCACAGCGGGGCCCAGATCCTCACCATCACACTTGGGCTCAGCTGCAGCCACCCCTCTCCAGCCAGAAACAGCCAACCAGCCCCACAAGTGATAAACGGGTTGCACTAAACCCCGTGGCATTAATAATCTGAGAAACGATTAATAGCAAAGTAAAGGAGATTTGGGTTTTAAGAGACACGGTTTTTAACCTGACAACATTCTTTTAATAGGCTGTAGAAAATCTACGATCCATGAGGATTCCTAATGCAAGGATGGCTTGGGACAAGGGTGGGTAAGGAAGGGCCAGGCAGTCCTGGGTGTTGAACCATAGTGGGATCAGCTTTGCTGTAAGGTGGTGAGGAGCAGGCTGGCTGGTGGCATGGCACAGCCACGGGGCCACGAAACACAAACACATCCCTGCCTGCCCAGTGCTGACACCAAGAAACTAAAGCACCATAACAAGCTCTTCCCACCTGGAGAGTCTGCAACTCTCCAGTTTCCAGGATCTTCTCTAGATGCAGTTTCCAAGGATCTATTCAGAAGCATCCAGGAACTCCAAAGCCTCCTCCGCGTTCAGCCCTCCCCGCTCTGCGCCCGTCCACCCAGCACAAGGGACCCCGAGCACCGAGCCCCTGCCTGCAGCACCCAGCCCAGAGCACCCACACAGCCTCTCTGCCAACCAATTACTGCTGTGAAAATGCCAGAGCAACACCACTGACATCATCACCCGCCGAAAACACGGCTCCCTGCAAGGCGTGTGCACACACATACATGTGCACGCGTGGGCTCCCGCACATGCGCTCAGCGGGGGGAAGGGGTTTTGTGTGGCTTCCACCCACCGCAGCACAAACTCCCCCCGGCACCCAGGACTCCAGATATCCCTCTCCATGCTCCCTCGTCTCCCTGCTCCCCACGTTCTCCCTCCTCTCCCTCTGGCTTCCCCAGCGAGCTGCCACCACCTTTCCTGGAGCCGGCAGGCTGGCAGCGGCGCCGAGCTGTAATTAATGGTGTGGCTTTGCCAATCGCTGCCTCAGCCTCGCCAGCCCTGGCAAGCACAGGCCTTTTTATTTATTTTACTTAACTGCTTGTTGGTAAAACTCCACTCCAAAAGCAAGGCCGAGAGACAGCACAGTGAAATCTCCTCTGGGATTAGGGATCACGCTCTGCCAAGGAACAGCATGTGCTGCCTCTCCCAGCACGGCGCCAGAGGTCCCTGGAAGGGAGATCCCCCCCCTCAGCAGAGCACCTGTAGGGGCTGCAGCAGCTGTGGCTGCTCCCATTGTTCTTCCATAGTCTCTTCCAAGTAGTTTCTGTGTTGCTGTGATGTGGCTTCCTCTTCCCCATCAGCTCCATCCTGTCCTGGTGCTGCAGGGCAAAGGGTTGGGGGTCTGAGAGCCCAGGAAGGCTCCAAAGGGGGGAATCTGTGTCCCGGAGGTGGCAGCAAGGTGGTCACAGCCTGGATGCGTGCCCATGCTGGAGAGGGGATTTTTTTTGTAACCCATCCTGGCCCAGATCCACCAGGAACCTCTGAGGTGCCTTGAAGAGGAGAAGGGACATGGCTCCATCCTCTCTTGGAGGACATCAAGAACAAACAGAAGGAATGAGGGCAGGGGGGAGGCCATAGCCCTCACTAGCACCAAGGAGCTACGGAGCTTCTGACGTTTTGCAACCGAACCAGGTGGCCCAGAGCCAGCCCTGTCCCCATTAGAGGACAGCACCGTGGTAGGAAATGAGTTTGCAGGGCCTCAGTCCAAATTCCCATGGAGGCTCATGGAGGTGTCCCAGCAGCCCAGCTCTGAGGGCTGTGCAGGGGCTGGACCAGAGCTCACAGCTCATCCTGTGACCCGTGCATCCGTCTGTACAAGCATCATCTTCCTCTGGACAAGGGGACACGGGGAGCAGGTCCTGCAGCCCAGCCTGGAGAGGGCCCAGCCTGGCATGTGGGGACTTGGCAGCGATGGGAACAGCCCAGGCAAAGGAAAAGCCATCTATTCCTGCTCCTCTGCGTGGTGGGTAGGCGCCAGGGCAGAGCTTCCAGCAGCCCACAGGCCCACCAGGGAGGACAGAGCCCACCACTGCTCTCCAGGAAGAGCCTGGCACCCCCAACCTGGCACAGCAGAGGTGTCACATGGGGCAGAAGAGCCACACTCCCAAAGATCCTCAGAGCCATCGGGAAGAGCAGGCAGCACCTTCCCAGCCTGTGCTGGAGCACCTCTGCCATGCAGCTGCTGGTGGCAGAGTGAGCCACCCATGGTGCCAGCTCTGTATCCATGGTGCTGGCTCCATATCCATTTTCCTCCAGCTCAGACCAAATTTGTAGAATTCCAGCTTCTTGCAAACTCCTTGAGTTGAAGGCTGGTGACAAGGCTTGACAGGCAGGTTGGGAGCCCTCGAAGAGAAGCCACTGCCCAGCTCTGGCATAGAGGGACCAGCATTGCCCCATGGCCACCTCCAGTATCCACTGCCACCAGTAATGAACCCCACTGGGAAAAGGGGTGCGAGCCTCACCCCAGTGAGGGTGGCCAGGTGATGGGGATGACAGCCACACACCCCTGCTCCTCTCCATGGGCACCTGGTGTGAGCCCCATGAGCTGGCAGTCCCCCTCGGCTCAGCCATCCCCACTGACTTCAGCAGGGGAGAGGTCAGTCCCAAAAACCTCCCCAAGCCATCAGTTCCACGCACAACCCAGCCACCAGCAGCACCCCACCAAAAACCCCAAACAGCCACCCTGCCACAGCCCAGCTCAGCCACCCCAGGGCCACCTCCCCACATCCCTGGTGGTGGCCCTGGCTGCCAGGCACCACCCAGCACAGGCAGTAGTGACATGACCTAGAAAAGTGCAGGGTTGTCCACACGCTGTGCTGCCGTCAGCCCCCAGCAGCAGCCGTGCACACGCGTCCTCCCCAGCTGCGGAAAAAACATCTCCCTGTGCCTCAACAAGTGACCCGTGCGGGCACACGCGTGTGCTCACATGTGGCACCTCTCCTGCCACCAACCCCAGAGCCCGCGGGTCCCCTGGGAAGGCAAGCAGCTCCCCCTCAGATCCAGTTGCCACCTGCATGCTGCACGTGCCCGCGCTGGCACACACTGAGCACCCACGTGTGCCCTCGCTGCACGCCCATGGTCCCGGGGTGCCGCTCGCCCTGGCAGTGCCACTGTGGCACGCTGTGGAGGGTCCATGCAGCCCCTCCACGCTGACACCCAGCAAAAACCCACGCAGAGCAGAGATGTAAAGCCATGCACCCTGTGCCAACACGCCTGCCCATGCGTCCCGGTTTCCCCACGGCCACGGGTGACAGCATGTGGCCAGCACCGGTGTGGGGACACCAGCCTCCCTCCCCAAACACCCACAGATGCCAGGCTGGCAGCACATGTGTGCCCGAACCAGGTCTGGCCGGGATGCCAGCAAGCACCCAGGACACGCATGGCCTTGCTGTATGACACACCATGGTGCCACGCGTGTGCCCATCAACACGCATGTGCCCACCTACACACGTGAAGCAGCTCCACCGTGGGGCTGCCAGAGCCCTGCAACTGCTGGGGGGGGGGGGGGACCGGCACCCGGGGAGCACCTGCAACCCCGAGGTGGGGACCGGCAGCCCGAAGCTGGCACTGACACTCAGGGTGGCTATACCGGCAGCCCCGGGGGAGGGGAACCAGCAGCCCCGGGGAGACAGGAGAGACCGGTGGCCCCGGGGAGGTGGAGGGTACCGGCAGCCCCGGGCTCTTCGCCGGTCGCAGCCAGCCCCGGTGCCGAGCCCGCCCCGTCGCCGCAGCCCCGCGCAACTTCCAGGCAGGGCTGGGGCCGCCCCGGGTATGCCGCTACCCGCCCCGAGGAACCGGGAACCTCCGGTACCGGCGGCGAGTCTGCAACTCCCTGGTTCCGCAACCCGCCGCCGGGGCAGGAAAGTTGGCCGGGGGTAACGGCGGCGGGGGAGAGGGGGGGGGCACAGCGGAACCGGGGCTCTGCCAACCGGCAGCACCAACGCCGCATCCCCGGCGTGCTGCCGCCCCCGCTGCGCCGCGGAGGGGGAGAGCGGAGCGCACCGGGAAGGGAAAGGGGGGGGCGGGATATGGGTGCAGAGGGGAAGGGGAGCCGGTGCACCGGGGAGGGAGCCGATAGACCGGGAGGGAGCTGTCGGTGTACCGAGGGAGCGTGTCGGTGCACCGGGAGGGGGTGTCGGTGCACCGGAGGAGGTGGAGATGTCGGTCTACCGGCGGGGGAGAGGGAGTCGGTGCCCCGAGGGGGTGGGTGCCCGTGCCCCGGGGTGTCCCCGTTCCCCCCCTTCCCCGCCGGCCTTACCTGCGCCCCGTCAGCAGCGCGTGTAGCCCCGGCGCGGCGCGGCCAGCAGCGCCTTGGCCATCCCCGAGCGGCGGCGGCAGCAGCCGGTGCCCGGGCGCGCCCGGGGGAGCGCGGCAGCGCGCGGGGCCGGGAGCGGGCGCGCGGCGTGCGGGGCCCCGGTGGCGGCGGCGGCGGCGGGCGGGGGGGGGGCGGGGGGAGGCGGGGGCGGAGGCGCGCGCGGCGCGGGCACTTGCTGCATGCGCGGGGCGGTGTGACAGCACCGGGCACGGCGGGGAGCCTGCGCGGCGGCGGCGAGGCGGGGGGCATCCCCCTCCCCCTGCACCCCGCCTCCCCTGCACCCCCTCCTCACTGCTCCCCCTTCTTCCCCCCCCCCCGCCGTTGCACCGCCCCCAGAACTGGGGGGGAAGGTGACCCCCGGGATGCTGCAGCCGCCGGGGGGGGGCAGGGGGTGCATATCGGGAGGAAGGGGGGGACTGTATGCACATGGATGTGGTGTGCACATGGATGTGGTGTGCACACGTGTGCTGTGCTGTGCTGTGCTGCTGGGGGGGCACACAGGCTGCATGGTGTGCAGGCATGTGGCTGGTGTGTGCCTGCACACACGTGAACAGGTGCATGCATGGGCTGTGCCTGCATGTGCTGGGCTGCTTGTGCCTGCACACGAGTTCACGCGTGTCGCCACATGGGAAGGTACATGCGTGCACACGGGTAGGTGCTGCGGGGTGCACACACGTGTGCTCCCTGCCAGCTCCTGCAGTGCACACACACGCACACGCATAGGCCTTGGCTTGGTGGGATTTTCAGGGAAAGCTGGAGCAATGGGGCTGGCACCCTATGTTTGCACAAGTGTGACACAAGCGTGTGTGACTCGATGCATGTTGGACTCTCCAGAGCCACGTGGGGGGGTTTCCAGCACAGCTGGAATGCAGCGTGTTCCCACAGCCTGCCCAACCACGCTCAGCTCCCCTGGCAGCCCCTTGCAGACCCCATCCAGGGCCTGGCATGACAGAGGCAACATCTCAGTGGCAGGAGGCACTCCCAGGACCAGCGCTCAGCACTGTGAGAATCTGCAGCTCAGTGCCAGCCCTGATCCAGCCTGGTTCCCCTGGAAGTGCAGGGTCACATCCACATGAGACCTTTGTAGAATCCACCTCCCTCCCTGTCACTTCCTCTTCCCAGTCCTCCCTGCATATTGCTGGTGCCTCACCCGGTGTCCCCAGACAGGTGCTCATCCCCTCTGGGTCATGACTGGCACAAAGCTCACCAGCTTCTTAGGCTGCTCTTTATCCCAGGGAGACAATCATTGTTAGCTCAGACCCAACTGGAGGATATTCCAGAATGCAGCTGGTGGCAGAGGCTGCAGCTCCTTGCAGGGCAATTCCCAGCCCGTGGCATCCGGGTCATGCTCTCTGCTGCCCAGGAGGTGTTTGCTCCCGCAGCCAAATGGGGCTGCATGCTTGATCTGCTTCCAAACGTCCAAACACATCACTTGTCACCACCACCACTGCCCCACCAGCCTGCTGGGTTGGGAGACGGGATGCCATGTGGGATGGAACAGAGGATTTGATGAGGGATGCAATGCAGGGTGCGATGTGGGATTTGATACAGGATGCAGTGTGGGATTCAATGCAGGATTCACTGCCTGTACGATGCCTGTGGGCTCTTGTACTGGCCCAGTGCTGGCTGCAGCACTGGTCTGTCCTGACAGAGCCCCATGCCACCAGGCCTGGACACATCACATCCCCCTGTGCCTGGGGCCACCCTTCCAGAGTCATTTCAAACCTCCATGTCATCCCCCCCACCTCTGACTCCCCACTGCTGCAGGTGGTACCCCCAAAACCCTCCTCTGCCCTAGGAGGGACCCTGCCCACAGCAAGGGGGAGGCCAAAGGCTCCTGTGTCAGGGTGGGGGGGGTTGGGGGTGGGGGGCTGAGCTGCGGGAGCTGGAGGCACCCACTGTTACCAGGACAACTGGGTGCTCTCCGTAGCTGCTTGTTGCTGCTGCACGCCTGCAAACCTTCCCTCAGCCGCAGCATGAGCTGCTGCCAGCTGAGCCCCTAGCCCAAAGCAAAGCCGGAGGGGTGCTCAGCCTCCCTCCAGCCCCCTAGGACAGGCAGAAAGGCTCTAGAGACCCTCTCAGCTGAACCCAAGCACCTCCCAGCTGATGGACGCACACTCCCAGAGCCCACATCACCCTCCTCACCCCCATGAACCAGTGGGATGTGAGGAAAACACCCATCAGGGAGCTCAGCCCTGCCAGTGCCAGAGGATTCGGGTAGTTCAAGGTGCAGAGAAGCTCACAGGGCATCATTAGAGCAGGATGTCACACCTAGGAGCTGCTCAAGGGGGGAGGGAATTAGACCTGACCATTACAGCAATAAGAACCCACACAGCTGACACAAGGTCCCCAGTGCCACCACGATCATTATACAGGCACTGCTGCTGCACAGCATCCACTGCTGCCAAGCAGGCACTGACTGAGCCCTCCCCTAGGCCAGGGGCTCCAGCACTATTGTGTTTCACAGCACAGGGGTCATTTCCCCTTCGTTTGGCACGGAAATCAGGGATAGGGGGGAGTTACTGAGGTGGCAGTTCCTTTGTGCCCAGAGGATCCAGGGAAGAGATCGAGTCCAGCTCCTGGCCAGAGGGATGTAGGAATGCCAAAAGCAGCCCCCAAGCTCCCATGGCTACTGATCCCTAGAGCCACTCACCCCTGAGCAGGGAATGGAGCGGCAGCTTTTCAGAAAGACTTAGGAGCATCTCAGCTCACAACGCAGGGCGAGACAGGAGCAGAAGGCAGCCCCCGAGAAACTGGTACCAGCAGCTGCCTGCCTGAATTGCTTCCCATAAACTTTGCTCCAGTGAATAAAACAAAAGCAGCGAAAACCAGGGCAGTTTGGTTTGGAAGATAATCCACTCTAATGGGAAGAGGCAGCAAAGTGCCAGCAGAGGAGTCCGTGTCTGTCACCTGTGCCCATCACTGGGATGGAGGAACTGGCTGCTCACCTCCCAGGAACCTTCACCTGAAGTTCTCTGCTGGTGGTGGCAGGGATAGAAACAAAGGAAAAGGCACACAAGGGAAGCCTGTGCAATGAGCAGAAGAGGAAGGACATGAGAAGGTTCTGAAATAAATTTCACTTTGGGGGTTGTTCTGCACCAAGGAGCCGCTGCTGCCATGGTGCAGCCAACAGCTGATCCCCAGCAGCTCCTGGACCTCCGGATGTGGCTGCTGTGCCCAGGAAGATCAGTTGCAGCTCAACATCTTCATTTGGATTAATCCAGGCACTTTGTGCACTGACAGACAGACAGGGCTGGTCTGTGCCTGTGCCAGTGCAGAGATGATGCCTTGGCATGAAGCAGGGCAGCACAAAGGACTCAAGGAGCTGGGCCAGGCATGCTGGGGAGAATTCTGGAAGGAACTGGGAAAAACTGGGAGAGTTTCTGCTGGCTGAGGGTGCTGGGGCTGCCTCCAGGTCCCGTGGTATCAAGGGACGAGCAGAGCGTTGGCAGGGAGCCAGCACATGGGATACCTGCAGGATTTTCCCCTCCAGGGCTCCAGTGAGGATAGATCCCTGTGGATCCCAGCATGCAGGGAGATCCTCAGGGATCTGCAGGCCTCCAGAACCATTTCACCATCCAGAGCAGCAGACAGATCGCGCCTGCACATGAGCAGCCGCTGGAGAGCAAAGAAACTTTGCATAAACATTCATCTCGATTAATATACATGAGGGCTGCAGAGAGCTGGGCTGCAGCTCTCAGAGGGGAGGTTCTCGGGGCTGCTCAGCCTTGCGGGGCCACCGTGTTCCACGCCGGCTCCTGGTGGGTTTTCACAGCAGGAAAACCCAGAGGTTGGATGTCGAGAAGCTGCTCAGACACGTCCCCTGTCCCCTTCTCAGGAAGGGGGGTGGCACCTCTGGGTCATCTTCCGCAGAGTCCCAGTGCCTCCCAGTAAGCTGTGAGGCTGTGGTAGACAAGGACGATTCCAGGCTGAACACCAGGGGTGCTGCCCTGCTTGCCTCAGCTTTGGGTGCTGTGGGCTTTGCACCCCCTGGCTGACAGTCCTGCAGAGGTGACAGGTCCTCAGTCCCTGCCATGGCATGGTGGCATCGAGGTCACCATGCCAGCACTCCCCGCCCCTGGAGCGTGCAGGGAGCTGGATGTTTTCAGTTCCAGCCATGAGGGTTAAATGGAGGCAAAAGGACAGGCCCAGGGCTGCCGGGAGAGGCAGTGGCAGAGGCAGCGATTCGGTCCCAGCCCGGGTGACATGTGGCTCCTCGGGGACCCTGCCTTTGTCACTCCGCCATCAACCCGGGGCATAAACACGTTGCCTGACATTTCTGCACCGCCGGCAGGCTCCTTGGATAAAAGCAGAACATAATTAGCAAATTAATCAGGAGAAAATAGCCGAGGAACTAACGCTGCTGAGCTGTCATTAACTCCGCGTGGAGATGACCCCGGCGTGTTCGGGACCAGGCAGGGGTAAGGATGACCACGCTCGGGGAAGGGCTGTGGTCACTGTGTCCCCACCGGGCTCATGGCCCCTGCCACATCCCCCCAACCTTTGCACCCAGGGCTGGCATTTCCCACCCTGTCAGGAGCCTGTGAATGAAACCTTCACAGGGCAGCACCTTCCCTCCCTCATCAAAACATTTAAAAGCCGTGAATGGCAGCAGATTTGCATTCCGCCGATTAGACGCCCTGCAAATACGGCGAGCCTCGTTCAAACACATTTCAGTGATAAAATGATATTGACGCTGAGTAATTAAAAATCATTTCCATATTCAAATACGGCTGATTGAGGAGAAATGGCTTCTTTTAAATTGCCTGGAGGGGAATTATCAACTTTTGGAGCACGCAGCCCGGCAAATGCATCTTCAGTTGGCAGCCTGTGAAAGGCCCGTGGAGGAGGAGAGGAGGAGGAGGAAGAGGGGGTGTAGGAAAAGGAGGAGGAGAAGAAGGAGGTGTAGGAGGGCTGGCACACAAGCAACGTGCTGGGCAAAGGTGTGATCCTGTGACCATGAGAAGTTCTTCCCTTGCACATCTGCCTGGTTCCTGAAACAATTATCTCCTTCCTCCCTCCATATGAGTGGGGACTTCCCAGGGAAACGTGGCCCCTCCAGCCCCTGTGGCAGTGGGGTTACAGCCTGCACCATGCTGGGGGCTTTGCATAGCCTCAAACTGCCCGTGGCTCAGGAAGGGATGCTTTGAGCCACTCCAGCACAAAGCCACAGCAGGGAGAAGGACAGGGACATGCCCCAACACCAGTGACAGCCCCACAGTGCCTGTGACAGTACCACACAGCCCCATCTGGGTTGTCTGTAAGTGCCAGGGGAACCCCCAGAACCTGCATTTCATCACCAAACTGCCATCCACAGACCCTTCCTTGCACCCTCAGTCACCCAGGTGCCACCCTGCTGTCACCCCCTCCTCCCTCCAATCCCATGTCCCTGGAGCACCAGGTGAGACAACGAGGCTCCTTGGATGTGGAGATCTTCAGGCCACATTTTGGAGCTCCTCCAGCACATCCTCACAGGAATTTGGCCTCCGCTCAGTTTCCTAGGGAAACCAGGCTGCAGCTCAGCTCATCCTCCACACACGTGGGTGTGCGTGGGAATGTGGGTGCCCCTCACCCTCCATCTCCCCATCACTAGCACAACGATCCTTGGTGCAGAGCACAAATCCTCCCAAACACACAAGGTGGGGGCCAGAGACAGAGCACCCACTCCTGGGTGCCCCCTTGTCGGGGGTCCCTGAGGAGTGATGCTTTGGGGACAACACAGGTCCTGCTCCATGAGGATGCTCCATGCAACAGAATCGAGTCCAACCTCCCTGAGGCTCTGTGTGTGGCATCATTCAGCCCCCCTGGTGGCACAGCCATCCCCATGCTCCAACACCCTTTGAGCAGGCTGGGAAGTGCCAATCGCTCTTCTCACTGGAGGTGACAAGGACATTGGTCCTGAGGGCAGGGATAGACCCAAAGCAGTGGGTACCCCAGGTTGCTTACGTTCCTGTATCGCTTGGGGTCACAGTCCCAAATACCTGGGACCCTGAAGCCCCGTTTCATGGGAGCACTGTGGTGGGGCTGGGGATGTGCCCCCAGCACTGGGACTGTTCTGCCCCATGGGATGCTCATCCCTGGTTTGCAAGAGAAAAATACTGAAAGTAAAGCCAAAGTCAGAGGAATTAAAGAACCACAATTAAAGAAAATTTTACAGCATGTTGAAGGCAGAATGGGATCATTGTGTTTGCCTCCCACATCCCAGATGGAGGCACGATGGCTGCAGACAACGTCGGAGCACGCGGAGAAGAGGAGAGGAAGGGAGAGAGCGAGAGCGGGACGTGTGTGAGCAGAAATTGAATTTTTATCAGTTTCTATGTAGATTGTGTTTATTCATCTGTCTCCTATCCATCTCTCCCTGCATCTCCCTATTTCTTTTACAAAATTACTTTCCTCCTTTGGCCTAATTTTGTTTGTACAGATAGGAGCTGCTTTCTTCCATTTCAGCATAAGAAATATCATCGTGAATGAGGAGCTATATATCCCGGGTAGAACTTTTAGCTGACACCCAGAGCCTCTTGCTCCTGCAGGGCCGCATTTCCATCACAAAAACCTAACGCTGGCTGCCGCCTTGGCAGAAAAGGCTCCCGTCACCTCTGTCACCTCATGGGGCTGCGGGGGGGGGGGCACGCTCAGCCCTCGGGGGCAGAGAGAAGGGGTGAACTGCCCCAGAAGAATCAAACCCCCTGGGTCCTGCTGCTGAGAGCATCTCCTCTCGACAGGCAGCACCTCCAGCTCTGCCACAGATGCCCCAGGGCCGGGCTCAGCAGCTCCTGCCACACACAAACCCCCAGTCACAGCCGCTGGGTTCCACACAGCTGTGGAAAAAACCTTCCCAGAGTAACTCCCAGGGAGATCCCTTTTGCCTGAAGGATGCTCCCTGGGGAGAGGTGCCCGGGGGAGGGATTTTGCCATCAGCTCGGTGCCGCCCTCCCCTGTGCTGGGAACAAGCAGCCCCCAGTGCTGCCTTATCAACCCAAATTGCTCCGTGTTGTGCCGTGCGCCGGGGAAACTCAACTGCACTGCGCGATTGATTCTCCCCCAGGGTCCACCATTAAAAATGTAAGGAATTACTCAGGCAAAGTCCTGCTTACACGCGGGTCTTTTGTGAGAACATTAAGATACCGCCGTCTGCCAGGCACTTACCCACTGCCTGCGATTTGCTCCCGTTTGTTATCATGAGCAAACCTGCACCGATTCTATTTTTGACTCCACACACGTCACGTTGAGCTCCCAGGCTCCCCAGTGGGGTGACACCACCCCGGCCCCCCAGCCCCAAACCCACTCAAGCCACAGCCTCTCTGGTACCCTCCGCTAGGGGCAAAGCCCACCGGGATGGCCAGGGATGCTCACAGCACCAGGATGCTCCTCCATCTGCTCCCAGCTCCTTTCCTACCTCCAATGGAGACAAAACCACGCTGGGGGAAGACCAGGAGAGCATCAGGATGCTCCTCCCATCCCTTCCCAGACCCATCCTCCCTTCTGCTGGGGCTAAAGTCCAGCTGGGAGGAGGCCTGGAGAGCATCAGGATGCTCAGCTTCAGTCTTCTCACCCATTCCCAGCTCTATCCATGGGTTGCATCCTTCTGGTTGCATCCACAGCTCTGAGAGCTGGTGGGGAACAGGCAGATTTACCCCCATGGTATGGGGAGAAGAAGGAAGGGGTAGGACAGAGGAATCCAGCATGTTGTGTTCACCAGGTTTCTCTGGCTGGGAGGAACAGGGCTGGAATCACATTATTTCCCCTCTGCTCTCAAAGCATTTCAGCTTGTAATGTGTTCCCCTCCTTCCCCAAACACCTTGCAGAGTCAAAAAGACAAATTTCCTCAGGCTTCAAAAGCTGCTGAGAGCCACAGCTTTGTGTTCCTTAACCATCCCTCATTTACCCAAACAGCCTCAGCTTCCATCAGCTCCTGCCCTCCAGCCCAAACCAGGGATCAGCATTTTCCAAGGTGAGGGTCCTAAGCCCAGAGGCAGCCCCTAAAATATTGAGGGGGGGAGGGATGCAGCGTGGTGCTTCCCTGTGCAAACCAGAGAATAGAACCCCAGAGCCTGAGAAACAGAGGAGGATTGGGTGGCTCCTTGGACAGGGCCACAGCTGAGGTCCTGCCAGGAGTTTCCCTGCAGATGGAAATGCATCACCTGGGGCTTGAGGAGTCAAAGGGAAAACAAAACCCAATAAAAGTCAAGAAAACAAAGCAAAACCCACTCCAGCCACCCCAACAAGTCCCCTCCAGTGCTACCCCCTTCCCATCCATGGTTTCCCCCATTACCCAGGAGAACAACATCCATGCTCTGACCTTCTGGAGGGAGCAACCTGGGTGTAGAACACCCCATGGCAAAGCCCCCCATGGAGAAATGTGACCCACTGAGGTCCCTCATGGTCCCAGCCCTGGCTCAGGACCACCTGATGGCCCTTCCTGGGCATCCCCAAGCCAGCAGGTGCTGTGGCCAGGATGGCACCACCAGGGCCGACTCCAAGCCATGTGGCAAAGCAGCGCATGCAATTAGCAAATTAATTATCGAGTGCTAACGGAGATTTCATAGCTCGGAGCTGTCACATCAACAGCGTTTTGTCAACTGAGATGATGACTGGTAGAATTATTACTGTGGTGCTGGGGCTGAGAAAAAAGAGAAGAGAGAGAGATTTGCAGGGAGAGGGAAGGATAAAAATATAAAGGGAAGAGATAGGGAAGAACAAGATAAGTGGGTTTTGTTGCTAATGGAAGCTGGCACAGGGACAGCATCACAACTATTGTAAGACAACACACTACACTGCTAGTGGCTCTGAATGATCCTGCTAATTAAGCCCCAGCACAAAAGGAGCCCCTGCCCACCTCCAAAATCCAGCATCACCACACAAGAAGCAGCAACAGCTCCATGGGAAACTTCCCATGCATCCAGGTCAGGGCCTGTGATGGCCCAAACTGTGTGGCCATGAGCCAGTGGGGATGCTCAAAGCCAAGGGGACCAACCCCTTTGAGTCCTGTTGACAACTCAATGGCTTTGCCTTCCATTTGCAATTTGCACTCTGCTAATTGCCAGCACCCATAGAGCAGGTTGAGTTGCAAGGATGTACCCCATGGGGACAAGCACCCACTGGTCCCTGTCCCCTCCTGCCACCTCAGCTGGGCTAGGAGAACAGCACAGCACAGGCTGGAGCAGGCCAGGTGATTCTCCTGGTGCATCAGGAGCCAGTGCCTGCAGAGGCACAGTTCTGGGACCTGATTTCCCTTCCCCACCCCGCCCCGTTTCCTCTTGCAGGGACAGATCTAAGCTGCGTATCCAATAATATATAAAAATAACACCCCGCCCTCCCACTCGGGAAATTGATTCCTTTGCTTCCCACCCAGCTCAGGCTTTAAATATCCCCATTTAAATGCAGATCGTGCTGCCTCCCCCCTGTAACCGCCTGCTGCAGAGCTGGTGGGTGCTTGGTCATGCTGGGACCCCAACCCACTGCTGCTCTGGGAGAGGGGAACTGGAGCAGATGGCTCCAGAAAGGTCCCCATGACCCAGTGAGGACCTATAGATGCCCTGATGCTCCTTCCCTAGTGTGGTACCACGACTGACAACCACCCTGCCTGCTGTCTGCTGGTCTCACCCCAGATCCAACCACCCCTGATCCCTGATCCATCACTGGGACCTCCAGCCCCACGATAACTCTCTCGGTGGCACTGGGACAAGGCAGCAGTGAAGCCACATCTCCCCTGGGGCAGCTGGAGGCAGCTCTCCTTCCTGATGCTAACAGTGGCTCTTGGCACTTTGGGGTGGAAAACCAGTATTTCTAGGAGCTCCTGGGAAGATGGTGATCAGTGCCTAAGGGACTCCTTGATCCACAGCAATAATCCAAAATTGCCTCTTTTTTTTTTGGACCCTGGTCCAAAATCCCCCCCTTGGCCTGAGGTTGGAAGAAAAACACCGTTCTTGCCAAAATTAAGGCAGCAACAGGACGAGCACAAATATCATTTACATATTCAAGCACCTTAATTCTATTTTTGCACCTTTTTGGCTATTTTTGTCACCGCAGGAACATGGGAGGACAAGGCCAGAGAAAGGGCAAGGAACAAGCTGAAAATAGGGAGCAGAGGAAGAAAAAAATAACCCCCAACCTGGGCACAGAATCTGGGAAGATCTGGGAGGGGGGTGCACCCCAAAATTACCCCCCACCCCGTGGCTCTGCCCGCCCCAGCATTGACACCTCCTCGTGGTGGGGGGTTTGAAGTCCTCGAAGAGCCTGATGATCATGTGGCAGCCAAGCAAGTGCCTGGCCCATAATTAACTAATTGGTTCAGCTCTGCTCTGCTCTGAGCCCCGTAAAAAATCACAGCCCAGCAAGGGACCAGGGAGGGAGGGACAAAAGGATGGGAATGCCACCAGCCATCCCCATCGTGTGAGCACCTGGGGGGAAGCACAGTGGGACCAGGGTTGTCCCACCCCCCCTGGAGCCGAAGGGCTTTCCCACTCCAGCTGGCTGGGAAATGCAGCTGGATCCTCGGATCCAGGCACAGGATGGGTGGGGAAAGGGGGAGAGATATTTTAGGACGAGGACAGGCCCCCAGAGCAGGAGGGGACTGGCTGGGGCTGGCTCAGCAGCATCCTTGCCTGTTGCCAGGACAACGGGATGTGTTGGAGCCATCATCTCCATCAGGGCTATCACAAGCACAGAGAAATGATGGGGTGGAGGATGCAGCCATCCAGTAGGGTTGGGATGCTGGGGAAGCTCCCCCCCCAGGCTGGGGTCCATATAGACCCCTTATAAAATCCCCCTAGAGCCCCCAGCATAGCTAAGCAGACCTGAGATGGAGAGGGACATGGTCCCGTGATGTGGAGTACAAGGAAAGCAGAATGGAGTGGGAACACCACGGAGATCAACCCTGGACCCCCGGGGGAGAGACATGGCACAACCCTGTGGTGCCCCCTCATCCTGAAGCCCCTTTCCCTCCACAGCCTCAAGGCCGAGGCCAGGGGGGCAGTTGAGGGGACAAGGGGGTCTTCTGCACCACACAGCATCCCACCACCCCGGGAAGGGGGGCTCAGAGCTCCTACAGGCTCCGGAGCAGCAATAAAGGTGCAGCTTCACTTCTCTGCTTTTGGTACCATAGCAACCTTCCCCTCTTGGCTTCATCTCAGAGCTGCTGCCCCTGCGGGAGGGCTGTTTGCTCATGCTCCCCAGTGCCAAGGATAGGGGTCGAGGGGAACCCCCAGGCTCCCCGAGGAGGGCAGGGGATCCTTGTCTTGACCCAAAGGACCTCATGGAGCAACCCTGGTGTGCAGCTGAGCTGACACCCCACAAGGATCCCACCCATCGGCAGCTGTGCTGGGGTGGCAGAGTCCACCCAGACGCCAGGATGAAGCCAGCATCCCTCTTCCCCTGCATGGGAAAGACCTTTTCTCCTCCTCCATCATTGTCCCCAGCACTCGGCCCAGCTCCGTCGTTCCCTTACTGCTCCTCCCACCCCATCAGCCCAACCATCCATCCCCACCGGGGAGCAAATCACAACCAGCCCGAGGGGACGGGGTGTCCCTGGGCACCTGTGCTGGCAGCAGGGTGACACACACCTTCCCACGCTCCTCCCCAACACAGCCCAGCCTCCCACGGGTGAGAAAACACCTTTGGGCTGGCTGGTGTCCCCATGGGTGGACATGGGGAGGGTCCACAGTGATGGTGGAGCAAAGCCTTGCAACCCTCCCCCCACCACGAAAACCCAGAGAAACCGAGCATCGAGTTCAAACCAGCAGCAAGGAGACATCTCCACCTCCATCCTCTCCATCCCCATCCCCATCTCCATCCCCATCCCCCCAGGGGGGGTCAGGCAGGGAAGTCCCCTCAAGCCGGGCAGGGAGCAGCAGCTGTGGGGTTCCAGCAGCCAAGCTGCCACTCGAGGCTCCTCGTTACCAATTACAAACAATTATCTGCCCGCGGCTGCTGACCTCGGCGTGCCAGGAGACCTCCCGGTGCCAGGAGACCCGATGGAGCAGAGCCACGGCCCCTGCTGGGCATTTCATAACCAGGGATCTGCCAGACAGCCGGCACAGAGCACCCGAGCCCCAGGGCACCATCGGGCTGAGCCCGCACCCTCACCACGAGGTTTGGAAGCCACAGGGAGAGATTTGAGAGCCCACGGGGCAAAGTGGGGAGCCCACGGGGCCAGTCTGGACCAGGGAGGAGGTGGCAGAAAGAAGGAGAGTATCCCTGGAGGAATGGAATTTAATGCAATTAAAATGAGAGAGAAGAGGAGGTGCAAATGAGCCCTTCTGAAGCAGGGAGAGTGTGAGAAAAAAGAGAAAAAATAGGGGGGGGAAATGGAAAAAAAAATCCCAAGCCAGCAGCAGCGAGCGCTGGGCTTCAAAGGTCACCTCTGGGCACGGATTTTAATTTCGCTCAGGAGTTTTGTTCATTTGTTAATTATTTTCAGATGAAAAGGGAGATATTCCTGCAGTGGGTAAGGAAAGGGCCACGGCAGCATTTGAATTTCAAAGGCAAGCTGTTTGCAAGGAAAACAGAAGGGGAAAGAGGAGAAATGAGTTCAGAAGGACAGAAGGGCTGGAGAGGGACCCCTGCAAACAGCTGCCCTAAAAACTCTGAGGAGGAGGAGGAGGAAAACTCCCCCGTGGGGCACAAACACAGCCAGCCCTGCAGTCACCTTATGAGGAAAAAAAAACCCGGGTATTTTTCTATTGATGAAAGGAAAGGCTTCCCTTCTCCAGAAAAAATGTATTTATCCTAAAATAAGGAACAGGAAGGAGGTGTCAGGGGTCAGAGAGACCTTCCCTGTGCCTCAGTTTCCCCAGGCCTCAGGTAGGGAGGGCTCAGGAGCTCTGCAGGCAGCCAGGAGCTGGGAATGATCGTTATTCGGAAGAGGAAGATTAGACCAAGGATTCATCATCATTTCTTGACTACTCTTGATCTCCTGCTGAAGGTACCAGGGGGATTTGACTCTCAGCTCCTCCACAGCAGCCCTGCCCTGCCAAGGCCAGGGAAAAGCCCAATCTCAACAGCTCTGAGTCTGTTCTGATCTCCTAAAGCCAAGTGCACTCATGCTTAATGCAGAATTTAACTTCCACACTTCCCTGGTGGAAGGAGAGCGTGGGTGCTGGGAGAGGGGCCTGGGGGCACAGCAGCCCTCCCTGCCACCCTGACCCCCTCCAGGACACGGTGATTCTCTCCTTGCCTCTGCCAGCATCATCCCTCCCACCACCAGTGATGCCAGTGGGACACAGAGGCACCAACGGGACCCAATGACCCCCTCTGTGTGCTCACCCCCAGCCTTGGTGGGTACCAAGAGCTGAAGCAGCAGCACAGGAGCTGCTCCTGAAGCTGCAGGGGGAGAGCAGAGCCCTGGACATCCCAATACCATCCTCACTTCCCTGTTATTCCCATAGGATGGATGCCTGTCCATCCTGGCAGGGTCCAGCCCCACCATGTAAACCACTTGTTGTGTTCCCACTTCCCCCTGGGCTCTCTCTAATGAGGCAGCAATAAAAATCAAGGGCCAAGTTATTAAGAAAGCAAAAGCAGCTTGGCCAGGCTCCACCCCCCACCCCACGAGTCGATACGGAGCAGCAACCCCAGCACTGCCTGCACATCAACACCAGCAGCACCACAGCCACCCCAGGCACATCGGATGAAGCCACCACGGTGACATCCATCCCCTGCCACCATCCCCACGATGGGGATGGCCACAAGGAACACAATGGGGGATGGGGATGGCCACAAGGAACCTGCTCCTGCCACCATCCATCCTCCAGAGCTGCAGCGTGCCCGCCACGTGCTGAAACGTTTGGTATTTTATGTGTCTACAAGAAAATACCAAGTGGAGTTTGCAAAGATTAGGCACATTTAAATGCAAATGGTGTTATTTCTGTCTTGAAAAGTGTCATTAATACATTTTGTGCAATTTGGAGAAATCAGTGGCAATTATTTTTTTCGAAACGAACCATTAGCCAACTTTCATTTGAAGGAGGAAAAATATCAAGAAAATCATTACATGACTGACACATTTCCTCCCAGGTCTTTGAGCTGCTTTTTCATCCCAAGAATAATTACTGAAGAAAGGACCTAAAAAGTACTTCAGCAGACAGATGTGTACAAAGCCAAGTGGCTTTTCATTCACCATTTCCCAAGGGCTGGACTGACCCCTGCCCTGGTGTCCTGAGCACTGCCCGGCAGAGCCCATCAGCCATGGCGTCAGGGCTGCATCTAACACCATGGTTCAAACCTCCTCCCAGGCCTTCACTAGCATCTCTTGATGCTTGTGCTGAGGTTTTCCACTTGGCAGAGGCATGTAAAAGGGTTTCCTGTAGGGTGTGAACTATGGAAGCCGAGGGGGAGGCCAGAGGGGGGCTCTCGGCACGGTACCTGGGTACTGCTGGGCTGTAAGATATGCACACAGAGGTTTGAATTCAGCCTCTGGTGCTAAATGAAAGGAAAAGGAGGAAAAAGAAAAGATGATTAAAAGAGAAAAAGGGGGGGTGAGGAGTGGGGGAAAGCACCTGCTCTTATTTGATTCCTCGGGGTGAGAGTGAAGAGCAGATTTCCCCGAGGCTGGGATTGCTCGTTAACGGGTGTTAAACGACAGCCCCCTGCCCATGGGGCCAGCAGGGATTCCTGCCCACCTCTCCTCTCCCCCTGCACAGCAAAGTCCTCTGTCACAGCACCTCCAGAGTCCCTTCAGTTCCCAGGGGGGGTTGGATGAGCCTGGCTCAGGACCCCCTCCCAGCAGCATCATCTGAGCTGATGGAGCCTCCAGGCAGCTCCTTGATCCTCCAGCTGGGATCAGCAACAACCTTGCAGCAGCTCCTGGCCAGTGATGGGTGGGTCCTGTCATCCCTCCCAGCCCTTTCCTAGTGACTTTTGGTTTTTAACACACACCATAAAGCCCTGGCACAGCCACAGCATGACAGGGGGTTGTAAACATCCCAGAAAGGAGCCTCCCCAAGAGGGGTGATGGGTGGGTGAGGGCTGGAGAGCACCCCTGGATAAACACCCTCTGGGCACAGCAGAAGGGAGAGGCCACAAGCATCAGCCCCCAAAAACAACCTGCATCCCCAGGCACCCCAAAAGGCAGAGGATTCCAGCCAGGATGTGTACAATGCCCCTATGGGAGAGGGGGTGTCCCAGGGTGTCCCCAGGGATGTCCCCCCTTCTGCTGAAGGTGAGGATGAACCTGTGCCGAGCAAACCCCAGCTGCTCCAGCCCCATAAATCCCACCCAGGTTACCTGAGGAATGCTTAATCAAAATCCTGTATTTCACCCCATGGTTTGACTGATCTCTCTGCTTTTAGTAGCTTTTCTCGTGTCCTCTTTAACTCCGATATGGATCCAATATCTCCTGCTGTGTCCAAGGCCATAAAGATAAAAAATGGGGTAATTGTGACAGAAGTTTACGGGTGGGAAAATACCAGCACACACAAACCAGCCCTGACAACTATTTTTTGCTCAGATGTGCTGGAGGGATAGACCCTGCAGGAGGAATCAATTCATCCTCCAGCCATGCCCACTCCTGCCATCTCTAATGAAAGACACGAGTTTGGAATATGAGGAGTTCTCAGATGGGTGATGTGACCCCCAGAGCAGCCCAGCACCTGCCCAAAGACTGCAGCCAACAAAGAAAATGAGCTGGAAAATGTTCAGATAAAGCAGATCAGCCTCTCCAGCCCAGGTTCTTGGTACCCAGGGTGAAACCTGGAGAGGAGGAGGGCTGAGAGCATGGCTGTGAGGCAAGGAACAGTTTGGGCTGCTCTCTCTGACACCACTGGACATCCCTTGTCCTATCCCATGCAGGCACAAAGTCAGGGTTGGAGCATCACAAGGGAAGCAGCCAGCCACCAGACCACTCCCCTCCAGCTCAGGAGGATTTTGGCTTCCCCAAGGTGCAGAGCTGCTCACTGTGAGCAACATCAACCCAGCAGCTCAGGGAAGAGCTCAGGCCAGCACCTCCCGTGGCTCCCAACCTCCCTCCAACTATTCCACTGGTAATCCAAACCTGTCACTGGCAGCCAGCAGCACTCACTGTCGGGTGAGACAGGTTTGCTCTGCTCTGTGCATCAGCATGGAAGCTGCTGGCAAAGCCCTGGTGCTCAACTTGGGATTGCTGGAGCCAGAAGCTGGCCAGCATAGTGCAGCAGGCAGTGAGAGGGATAGGAGGCTGATTTATAAATGCAGCAGATTTGTTATGCCCAACTTGTTGATGGGAAATGGAGAGAAAGCCCTGAGATGGGCTCTTCAGAGAGCAGCTTTGCTTCTAGCCCTGTGCTTTAAAGTATATTTAAAATAACAAGCCAATAAATTAAGCAGCCTGTGGAACCCAACAGTGTGGCACACTGATCTGCTCCAGCTCCTGCCCTGCATCTGCTGCATCCCCCATCACCACTCTGGGGATGCTCTCTCTCAATGTGTTGCAGCACAGCCTGGCCCCCACCCCCCTCCTCATCCACAATCTGGACCAGGACCCAACCCCTCTGGTGGAGCTGGGGTCTCTCCAGGGCACCTTCTCCTCCCCCTGCTCCTCCCAGCACCATTCCTGTGTGATTTCTCCCCAGGTACTTCTCACACATCCCATCCACATGGTGCCCACCCTGGAGGAAGGCTGGGCAAGCCTGCCAACCTGATGATCCATCTCGGGATGCCCCACGAGTCCCCCCCAGCAGTGAGCAGCTCCACGGGTAAGAGACGGCGCTAATTAAACCACAGCGGACTGCAGCTCCAGTACAATTAAAAGACAATTAGCCACGCAAGATAGCGTGTGGGAATGAGGAGAATACTTTGGCAGGGAGACAAGAGCCTCATCCCCTCCCAGCCGGGGCTGCAGCTTCTCCTGATGGTTCCCAAGCCCGTCAGCACCATCTCTGGCTGGGAAACCCCAGCTGCACCCCAGCACCCAAATAGCATTCAATTATTCCCCCCTCCTCCCCTTTTCATTTCTAAACTCTTAATAAGCCTGTCACATCCAGTTAAATTATGCATCTCCTTCTGTTGGAGCCCACCCTGCCAGAAGGCAAAGCTCCAGGCAGGAGAGCCATGGCTGGATGGGTGCAGTGGGATCTTAGTGCCATGGGATGGGATGGGATGGGATGGGATGGGATGGGATGGGATGGGATGGGATGGGATGGGATGGAATGGAAGGGAACTTGAAGGTCACCCAGTTCCAAGCCCCTGTGTGGGCAGGGACAATGGTGGGGATGGCATTGTGCTGGGATGGCAGCACCTGCCTTGGATGAAGACACTGGGACCAGGCAGGCAAGAGGGAGCTCAGGGGAAGACCCACTCCTTCAGCTCCCTGGCATTCTGAGCCCACTAAAATCCTCTCCAGGTTTCACACCAAGACCACTGGGGCTGCTTAAGCTCACAGGTTGGTGGCTCCTTTTTTTCTGAATAAAGACCCATGAGCCACCCCCAGCAGCCAAGACTATCCACAATTCTATCCACAATTATCCAAAACCACAACATGCAGATGACCCTTTTACCCACCACACTCTTCCCTCCACCACCACCCCAGCTCTCCAGCAGCCTGAGAGGATCAGCTGGGCATCACTTCACATTGCTGGATCTTTACACAAGAGTTTCACTCTAATTAGGTTTGATCCTCATTTGCCAAGGTCCCAGCAGAGTGACAACAGCAGACAGGCTGGGATGGGGCTGTGTGTGCTGGCTGGGGACCTGGGATGCTCTCGGGGAAGCAGGGATGCTCTTGAGGACAAAGGATGCTCTCAGGGAACTATGCGAGCCAACAGCCAAATCCCATGGGATGCAGGGATCCACGCTGGGAGAAGCTCAGGCAAGGAGGAGAAAACCAGGCTCAAAGGCTGCTAATTAAAGCCCTCCTGTCAGGGTATTAATACCTAAATGCAACGAGCGGATGCATTAGCTGGGTCCCTCTGGGGCTGTTGTGCTGTTTTATTCGACAGGTTTAATTAATTTATTTCTGTGCACACAAGTGCTTCCCAACTGGTGGCAAACCTGCTTGCCTGTGTCTTTCTCAAGGGTGGCTCTGGAGACACCCTGAGGTGGCACAGACATGCTCAGTGACCCCACAGAATCCTGGGATGTCCCTCAGCTGCCCCCCACCACACAGGGGCTGCAGCCCAGCTCCCAACAAGCACTTCTCACTCACCCCAGCTCCTCTGGCTTGTCCCTCTGTGCTCTGCCAGTCCTGGTTTCCAGATCTTGGTGACCCAGCTCTGCTGTCCATAGCCCCACAGGGCCCCAGCACAGGGACCCCCTGCTCTGAGCCCCCCATGATATGCTCAACCCTCTTAAACAGGGCAGGAACCTCCTCCACCCCCATCCTCCTCGTGAGGCACAAATGGGCCCATGGGTAGAGAGGAAACAGACCCAGCACCCAGCCCTGCAGCTGCTCATTACCCTCATTAGGGACCCTCATTCATCCCCCAGCCCCATCCGACCTGGCCTTGAACACTGCCAGGGATGGGGCAGCCACAGCTTCTCTGGGGAGCCTGGGCCAGGGGCAGGGGCTCAGCACTTCCATAGGGAAGAATTTCCTCCTAATATCCAGCCTGAATCTCATCTCTCCAAGCTTAAAGCCATCACCCTTGTCCTATCACTCCAGGCACTTACAAAAGGTGCCTCCCCAGCTGTTTCTGATGTGCCAGCCTGGAGCCAGAACACAGGGCAGTGAGAGTGGTGGCTGCTGAGCCAGAGGAGATGCTGGCCTCAGGCAGGGGCTGCTCAGGGGATGGATCATGGTGGCTCCATTTTGTCACCATGTCACCCCAACACCCCTCTGGGCTGGGCAGGACCATCCCTGCTCAGCCACCCCAGCACTGGGCACTGTCTCCCTTGGGTCATCCTTTGGATTTGGGATAGAGTGAGATGGGGGGGGTGAACACCCCAAACCTTCCCTAGAAGCCCAGCCTGGACAGGTCTGCCCCTGCCCCGGGCTGCTCTTCAAGGGAGAACCTTTTTTTTTTTTCACACTTGTTATTATTTTGGCAGCTCTGGAGTCAAGTAGCTCAATTAAGCAATAACTGCCTCTGTACAGCCGCCCACACAGCCCGTGGTAAATAATTAAATGCTGAAATAATACAGCAGATGGAAAGCAGCACCGAGAGAGATCCAAGAGGGACCCGAATGGCTCCTGCCAGGGCAGCAGCTGCTCCAGGGCCTGGGATGCTGCCACATCCCCTGGAGCAGAAGCTCTGGCTGCATCCAGCACCCCACAGCCCCAGCCAGAGGACAGTGTCCTGCAGAGGCCACAGGGGATGTGTCTGGCGGGTCTCACAGGGGGTTTGCAGAGTTCACCTCAGAGTGAACAGATGGGCATAAGTTGTCCCCCTCCAGATGGTATTTGTGGGAACCATCCTGCCTGACCCCTCTCTCAGAACCCCCACGTCTCTGCACAGCAGAACCATCTCTCTCCTGCCCAGCTCATCCCTACTCCTGCCACCACCATACCAGGACACCAAACCCTGAAAATGGGGGGAAATACCTGGAAGGAAAATCACCCCCCACCAAAGCCTGGCATCTCCCTTCCCAAGGAGACAGCAGAGCTGGCTGTGTGGGAGCAGCAGCACATGGAAAAGCATCATGGAAAATTTTCAGCAAGCCCCACTATTGATCTAGACGCAAAGCACATCGCCAGGCAGGGCTGCTGCTCCTCTTGCCCATCATCCACATTTATCTACTTCAACCAAGTACAAGAGCAGCACTGAAAGGCCCAATTACAAGCCCCTGGTAGATTAATATTAATGCCAAACCCCCAGAAATAAAAACGTAGTCTGACATTGGGAGGGTTGGGCACAGCAGCCTCACCCATGCCTGGTCCAGGCAGCAGCAGTGGCTGGGATGGAGCTGGCAGGAGCCAAGCATCACATCTGCAAGAGCAAAACCTCTTCAAAGGGCTGGACAAGGGATACAAGAGGGAACCCCACAAACCTCCATCTCACAACTCTAATGAGGCTTGAAAGTGGCTCCTGCCACCTCCAAAGGGCTGGCAGCGATTGCAGAGGGAGCTGGGCGTGGGTCACTAGCCACAGGTTGTTGTTTTATTAAGATCTTGGAGGGCATTGGCTCCCTCCCAGCAGCAGGAGCATCCTCTCCATATTCACATTTCCCTCACATCCTCCTCAGACAGCACCACTCCTCCATCTGCTTAAATGCCACCTCCAGAAGGGATTGGCTCGAAACATCTTCTCCCCTTGTAATTTGCTTCCCATCCTCCTCTTAAGGATTCACCCTCTTGATCCTTCGAGTTCAGGAGGGCTTTGGACTTGGTGAAGCAAACCACGTCAACCTGGGGCTGGTGCAGAGGATGCTCTCAAGACCTGCATGGTTCAGGCTGGGTCAACCAGATGTCACCTGCTTGGGGACAGCCCTTGGGACAGTCCTGCCCCAGGCTCACAGCCAGGAACCACTTTGCTGCTGCTCATTTTCTGAGCATGAATTGAATCTCAGCTGACAGCAAGGCTGTTCTGCAAGAAATACCTGCCTGGTGCAAGGTGGATCAGATCCACGAGATGACCCCAGGGGACACCTTCCATACCTTCACCTGCTTGATTGGCAGCTCCCAGCCAATTCCCAAACATCCCCAGCACACAGCTCTGAGCAGTTCTTGGGGCTTAATCTCACCCCCAGCCCTACCCTGTGGACAAAAGTGCAGTCCTGGGATGAACTGGGATGCTTTAGGTGTTTCCCTGTGGTCTGTGACTGTGCCAGGGTCTGCTGCCTGTGCTGATGGCTGGGGGGGGGGGTTCTGTCCCTCGGCCAACCCCCACTGTCACCTCCCCAGCTTTTGGGGTCCCTCACCCTGCTCCCTCGCCGCTGCTTGCCAGGAGGTGGTGGTTGGGAGGGGACCTGGCACAGCTGGTGCTGGCAGGGGATGTGACAGGGTGTTACAGCCTGTCCCCCGCCCCCCCGGCACGCTGTCAGGGAGCGTTTTTCCCGGGAGCTGCTGAATAATTTGCATCCGCCAAGACGCAGTTTCTGGGCCGTGTTTGTCACAGTCAATCTGCAGCTCTCTCCCCCCCCGAGGCTCCACCACACACACAGAGGCTGCTCCTGTGCTGCCCCCACCCTGCACTGCCCCGGCCCCGAGCAGGACCCCAAACCTAGGCTGGTGCCGGGGACCCTCTGCCAGCCCCATCACCCTCACCCTCGGGGATGCAAATTCCCGGGTCCTGGCAAAGAGAGAGCCACCAGCTCATGGGTGCAGCAGGGATGAGGTTCCATGTCCCCACTCCTGGTCCAGGGCCATCCCTGGGGTGGGAATGAAATCTATTTCTAAGCAGCCAGTGTAGGAGCATCCCCCCAGCTCCAGCATCATCCCTGTATCCCCCCCACACACACACACACACACAACTCACCGTGCATGTCATGAGCCAGCAGTGCTCAGCTCCATGAGGAGGGGACACAGATGCTCCAGGATGTTCCCTCAGTGACAGCTGGTGATTGGGTGACAAACCTGGGTGTGCTCAGGACCCGACTTTGTCCCATACACAAAGGGAGCAGGAGGACTGGACCTGTGGGGCTGAGGTTGGAGCAGAGGGGAAGTGCAGGACGTGCTGGCCCCCATCCCTCCCCAGCTCCGGGATTCCCACCCTCTCCTCCCAGTCCTGCTAAATCCCAGCGAGCATCTGCAGTGGTTTGCAGACCCAAGCACTCCACCAACCTCCTCCAGTAAGGCCTCCCCTTCACTTCACAACTTCCCTATCCAAGGGGAGTGGGAGTTGTTCTCACTTTTATCTGCTATCTATAGTCCCCTCCATACCTCTATATATAGATTATATATCTCCCAGCTAATCTCTTTGCAATCATAAAACCATTAAATTAATTAACCAGGGGAAAGGGAGGTAAGGCTGGATGTCCCCCTGAAGAACAGATCATGGTTTGACATTTATTTATACCAGAGTTAAAGGCAAGCCAGTTCTGGTGCTGCCCCTCCCCGGGGCCACGCAGAGCGGAGCCACGAGTCAACCACGATGGGCCCCGAGAGCTCAGCCAACACCGGTGCCACAGGTTCTGCCAGCACCGCAGCCTCTGCCTCTCCTTCCCACTGCACAGGTGGAGAAACGACGCACGGAGAGACCTGGAGGAGGGTGAAGCCCTTGCAAGACATCGCAGGGATGCCGAGCCCCTCCCCTTGCAGCCCCAGAGTGTCTCGCAGAGTGTGACAAAGCCAGGCTTGGGCACAGGGTGTGGAGGGAAGGTGTGAATCGGTGACAAGTGACAGCAGTGCCAGCAGCAGCCGATGGCAGGAGCTGTGGCAGCCGGTGCCAGCAGCCGCGGGAGCTGACGGTCCGGACCCGGCCCCTGGGTTCGGTGAGCCTGGGATTTGCAACCAAATGCAAACCCAGCTCCTGGGCTTTGAGGTCGGGAAACGTCATTGCCAGGAGCTGGGCTTGGCTGGAGCTTTTCCAGAGAATTTCAAGATCGACAGAAACTTTCACTGAAAATCATGGAATGGAATCACAGGATGGTTGGGGGCTGGAAAGGACTTTTAAAGCTCTTCTCGTCCAACCTTTTGCAGTGAGCAGGGACATCTTCAACTGGACCAGGTTGCTCTGAGCCCTGACCTGGAATGGCTCCAGGGATGGGACATCTCCCATCTCTCTGGGCAACCTGGACCAGTGGTGTCACCACCCTCAGTGTCAAGCATTTCCTCCTAATACCTAGGCCAAATCTCCCCCCTTTCATTTAAAACCACCAAACTCTCCCATCGCTACGAGCCCTGCTAAATTTTTGTACCCACCTTTGGTCTGAACCCCCCAGCTCAGATAAGGTGGGAGAAGGAAGGTGCTAGGATGAACACCCAGGGAAGGAGCCCACGAAGCAGCCAGAGCTGCCCCCGCCGATTCAGTATCATGGAAGCAGGGAAGGTCCCCTCTCAGCCGGCTCGGTGGCTGATTGATGGGCTGTCTGCCTGCAGTCCCCAGCCGTCACTCAGCCTCTAATCCGCAGCCCTGATGCATTCTCCTCGCTGACAACCAGCTGACACGGTTTTCATTGCACTTAATCAGCTCTTTAAATTTAATGCCCCAGCCGGCAGCATCTGCATCGGGCACTTGGCAGCGGGGCTGGGCAGGTGGGATTAATTCCCTCCCTGGAATTTTAAGGATGGGGCCAGCAATTTTGGCATCCACAAGCTCCAGCAAACGGCCCCTATCCAAAACTCAGCTCCCAGGAGTGGCCTGTGTCCCCTGGCTCCACATTGTCCCTGCTAACAGCACCACAGCTCCGTGATGGCCCTGGGACACAAATGGACCCCAGCAGAACCCATGCAGGGGGCTGAGCCCCTGGCAGAGCATCAGCCCCAGCCATACCTGCCCTCTGCTCATTCACACACATCCCTGGTGGCCCTGGGATGCCATGGTCCCCGGGGTGATGGCCCTGGTGTCACAGTCAGCCTGCACACTCTGGCAGCATTCACCCCTGCCCGTGATGGGCTTCCTCCCCCCACAGCACCCTCCCAGGTGACAAATCCTGCCCAGCAGCAGGGCAGGAGCAGCTGGAGCTCCCCTCCCAGCCCCACACACCAGTGCTGCAAGGATCGGGGGAATTAGGGAAAAGGAGTGAATTTTTTGAATTCTCTCTTCACCTTTCTTTGTACTTTTATGCTAATGGTAATAATAGGAATTAAACATCTCCCGCACAGGAGAACAAAGGCCTCTATTGTGAGCAGCTCAGTGTGACCAGGCACGCTGCCAGCAACACAGCAGCCACAGGGAGAGCCCCCGATGGTGGGAGCAGGAACAGGGGCAGTGGGGAGGGGGCACCCAGCACCCCTTGAGCTCTGGGGCTCATCTACTGCAGACAGATGGCCAACATGGCCAGCTATGGACCACCCCACTCTCCCCCTTGCTGTGGGGCAAAGAGATGCTGCCAACAGCCATGGGCAAGCACAGTGGGCTAGCGGGGACCCTGCAGTTGTTCCCAGCTCCCCGAGGAGCTTGCAGACCCCCCCTCTCCAGGGAACCCCACCCTGGTGTTACTGCTTGGGGATTTGACTCCCCCCCCCCCTCCCCCCGGCTTCCCACTGCCTGACAGCAGCTCCTTCATCCACAAAAAGCCACAGATCCCAGCACCTGCAGCTCCTTAATCCCCCCCTCCCCAAGCCCTGTCATGGGTGGATGGGCACCCATGTGTGAAGCAAATGGGTGGTCATGCGTGGATCACTTGGGTGGCCATGCAAAAATTAATTGGGCGCTCGTGCGTGGGCCCATGGGTGCTCATGCATAAATTATCTGGATGCTCTCATGTGAGCCCTCTGAGCTCTGCACAGCCCCCACCCAGGCCTGGGGGTGGTTGGTTGGGTACCCAGAGCTCTGTGCCCCATGGATATGGAGAGCAGGATGAGTCCATCACCCACTGGGGACTGAGGAAGTGGCACTTGTGTCACCGTTGTCACCAACATCACTTTTCCCCTTCCTGCACTCTTTGGTCTCTGCATTCTCCTCTCCCACTCATCCTGGGTTGGAATAACACCTGGGACACCTGCTCACGTTTTCCTTGTCCTTATTGCCCCCCAGTCCCCTGCCCAGGCTTCCACATCCCCCTCAACCATCTCCAAAATCACACAGCCCCCTCCTCTCCCCGGAGCCAGGGTCACCCATCACCTCCCTCCTCCCCACACCCCATGGCTACAGCTCCCATCCCTTCGGGACCTTCTGTGCCTCCTCTCCTCATTTTTTCTTTCCTGTCCTGTTTTCTCCTTTGCCTCCTGGTCTTGCTGGGGACTTTCTCCTGGAAGAAGCCGAGGGGCTCACACCAGGGGGCCCTGATCTCACAGTGGGACTCCAGCTGCCTCACCCAAATAAAAGCTGCTTTTTTAAAAGCTCGCAAAAGCTTCGGCTCTGGCAGAAAGCTGATGTGCACCTTGAAAAAACCCATTTGCTGAAGGCCAAAGACATGATCTCTGCTGAACTCAAAAGCTGCTACAGTAATGGATGTACAGACAAAAGGTTTGACTTGGCAGAGGAGGGTTGGGGGGGGCTGGGATGGACGCAGCTTCACCCCCTCCTCCCATGGCAGCACCAGAGCACAGTGCCAGCTCCCGGGCACCATGCACCAGGGCTGGCTTTTCGTTGGTGTTTCTCATCCCATAAAACCCAGTAAGGAACGTGTTTCCCCCCAGCAGACAGCACAGTTTGGGTCCCAGCACGCCAGGCAGGAGCTGCAGTGAGCACTTCCCACCCTCCCTGCTGGTAATGATTTGACTTTTGGAGCACAAGAAGACACGGAGGCCTTTTAAAATAGGAAGTAATTCATAAATCCCAATATTTCAGAAAACAATTGCCTTTTTCCCCCTGCAACTGTCCCACCTCATAAATATGCATTTCCCTCTTTTCACTTTCTACAAATCTATTATTGTTTTTACCGGCAGCAGGAGGCTGCAGTTTGCATTAGGAGTGCATAGTTTATCATTAAAATGTAATTTATAGCATATAGAGTCGAGCATAATGAAGTCTGGATGGGGTGATGGATGCTCGGGAAGCATGTGTTTAAAGGGAATCTTGTTTACATCCTTGTAGGTCTGCCCAGAAAGGGGAACGTAATTGTTTAAAAATCATTGTCTCCATGTTCTACATTACCGTGTGCTCCCCCGGCTTCTGCTCCCCTCGAGGAAATCCCCCAGAGGAGCATCCAGCAGAGCTGCTGTCCCCAGAGCTGGGCAAAGGGGAATTCATGAGGACTTGGAGGCTGCAGCCTGGCCAGGGAAAGAAGAGCATCCAGGGAAAGGAGAGAATCCAGGGAAAGAAGGGCGTTCAGGGAAGGATGATCACCCATGGAAGATGATCACCCATGGACAGGAGAGCACCCATGGAAGGGGAGGGCACCCAGTCAGCACAGACAGGGATGGGACTCGGGCACTGGCAGCTCCAGCTGGATTTGAGTCCGTGAGGAAGTTCTAGCAATGCAATCACCATCCCAAACTTTCCCTTCCCAGCAAACAGAGCAGAGCAAACCAAACGTGTGTTTCTAGGCAGAAGGGACAGCAGGAAACGCCGAGCTGTCACTCTGCTGACAGCATCAGGACGCGGTGCCACCAGGAGCCAGGGACGGGGGAGCCAGGAGGGGAACTTCACACACGGCGGCTGCTGCAGAGCTCCCTCCACCAGAAGCGGTCGGGGCCGATCCCCAAAGTGATTTATCTGCAGCCTAGAAGCCAAGAAAATTGGCTTTTATAAATCAGCGGCCGCTGGCTCTGCTTCTGTCAGCCAGGGCTGTGCCCCCTCGCCGGTCCCTGTGCCCCTTCTTTCCTAAATATTTAATAAACAGAGGGGATGCTGGAGCAGGACACGCTGGGCCGGCGAGCCAGGGGGATGCTTGGGGCAATTCCGGTGTTATAGGGCTGCGACTGTAGGAAATTTGGGAATGTCCTGGGATTATGTAGTGAAAAGGACCCCTGGAGGGAGGCAGGAAGGCGTGTGTGGGCACCCAGCATCCCGCATCCTTGGGACCTGATGCCGGGCACCATCCCGGGGTCTGAATCTCTCCCATCTCATCCAGCAGAGATTCCAGCTTCATTCCTGAGCCGCTGAGAGCTGAATCTGGCCCATTGTTTTCAATCTGTCTGCTTTCAAATTGCTCCTAAATAACATAGTTTATCTTTGGCTGATTGAGTCTAAGAATTTTGCAATTACAGACAAACAAGGACGTTCAGCATTGCACGTTATTTGCATTTTTAAGGACCAAGGGTTTTTTCTGCAGGTTTTTGGCTAACGATGGTTTGGGCTGGGGTTGGTTCAAGCGATTTCAAGCCCTGGCCGAGTCGCACACTTGGCTGGAATCTGATCCCCTGAGCAGCTCCTCTCCCCGGCCCCAAAACCTCCTCGAGTATCCATCCCCAGCACGCACGCAGCCCAAGGGCTCCTCACGCAGCTGGGGAAGCAAATTCAAACCCAAACGGTGCTTTCCTCTCCCTGTTACCCCCCTCCCCCTCCAGCTGCAGCAGTGGGCAGGCGAATCTCAGTCACTGTGCAAGGGAGTGACCCTGGAGCATCCCTGGGACTGGCAGCACACCCAGCACAGCTGTCACTGGGATCATCCCGCGGTGAAACTGGTCCCAACCTCCCTTTGGGAGGAAGCGAACACTTGGTTCCCCCACCCAAACTCCACTCTGGATGGGCACCCACCCAACCTGCAGAGCAGGGTGAACTCAATCAAGGGTCAGCGTTCTGGCTTTTATTCCCCCTTATTTTTTTTTTCCCTGGCGTGCCGCAACCTGCCGCCCGGCTGCTCCATTAGGAAGGGCTCCCTCCTCCAGGCCCCTTTTTCTGCTCCAATTACCTCTCCCCCCGGCACTCCGCCTCCCCCCGGCACTGCAGACCTCATTGATCACCTTGTCAAAACTTCCCCGCTGGCCGGGCTGGGGGAGCGGGGCTGAGGCGGTGAGGAAGAGGAGTGGGAGAGGTGTAATTACTCCCTGCGAAGGCTGCCAGGGGTCCCAGAGCTGTATGAATGATTAATTACAGCCCGGCTGCCTGCGCTGAGAAGCCGCTGTTAATGCACTAAGTGCTTTTCCCCTGCAAAATACCTGCTGGAAGCCCGGAGGGAGCAAAGCCAAAGCGAAGCAGCTACGGAGCAAGAGTTGCCCACAAAGCTCTGCGATGCCCCAGTTCCAGGCCTTGGGGGGGCTGGACGAGGCACCCATCCCGCCCAGATCCTACAGGAAGGGTCCCCATCCCAACCCCCAACACACACACAGGGAGCCCACAGCACACACCTCAGCTGTGCCCACTCGTGCTGTCACCCCTCTGCACAGTGCTGGGTGACATCAGGGAGAAATTCTGTGCTGTGAGGGTGCTGAGCCCCAGGTTGCCCCCAGAAGCTGTGGCTGCCCCATCCCTGGCGGTGTTGAAGCACCCTGGGCTGGGGGAGGTGTCCCTGACCATGACAGGGGGTTAGAACAAGATTATCTTTAAAGCCCTTTCCATCCAAACCATTCCATGATTCCATGATCTCCTGTCTTTTTCATCAGTCCTTTGAAAGGCCAGCTTGGGCAGCCTGGAAAAATGAGCTGAATCCCTGGATATTTGCAGCAGGGAGAAGATTGGGCTGGCCCACCATGGTCTGGGATACAGCTGCTGATTGTGCCCAAGAGGGTCCCAGCAGCACAGTGGCTCCCAGCACGGCTGCAGGATGCTCCAGACACCCCAAAATCCACAGTGCCAGACCAAGTATCCTCTGTGCAGCCCCTTCATCCCCAGCCAGCCCCATGCCATGAATTTTCAGCCCCTCCCCAGCCATCAGGCTGTTCAATCCAAGCTGTAATGCATCTTCTATCCTCTTTATATATGGCTTTTTTTTTTCCCCTATTTTATTAGGTTGTTTATGTTGCTGAGAGCAATTAATTCCTGATTGGGAGACAGTGGCGATGGGGAAGGGAGAGCACCCAGCAGCACAGGACTCATGACCTCATTCCAAGAATCCAGATCCCCAGGATTTGCCCCCAAACACCTCCTTGCCCCAGCCAGGAACAGGTTTGGCATCTTCAAACCCTCCTGCCTGTTCTGGTGTTCAAGGCTTGCAGTAACAAACGGCTCCTGCGAGTTCACCATCATATGGTTTCATGTTGTTATGGAAGAAAGACCCAATTAAAAAGGGAAACAAGTATGACATCGTAAAAATGTTCAATTAAGTTTATCTCATTACAGTTAATATTAGAGGGGAACTTTGGGCTTTTATATTTAACTCCCAAAGTCAGGGCTGGCAGTTAAAGAGCTGTGTTCAATCATAACCTCTTTCTTGGGAAAGGATGAGGGAAGGGGATGGGGAGGGGACAATAAGAAGGGGGGAGAAATGGCATCTCATTAAAGCTGCACCTTATTAACTTTTGCAGCTGCCAGCCTGACATTTCAGTGCAGGTTTTGCAGCACACAGCTCTTGTACAGAGCCCACCAGCAATGCCAGCCCCTGTCCCCCCTGTCATCCCTGTCCCACACCTGACAGCCCCCATGTCACCCCCATGTCCCACACCTGGCAGCTGGGGACTGGTGCAGTGCTCAGGGTCTCACCCTGGCAGGGTGGTGGTGACAGTGGGGACAGAAAGCCACCGAGATGTTTTAATCCAATTAGCTGTAATTTATTTCATGCTTGTCAGCGCTTCCCCTCCAAGGATGTGCAGTTTCCCAGGGATGTGCCATCTCCACTGGGAGATCTGATCCCAGCCCCAGAACCTTCCCAGCCCAGCACCAGCTCCATCCCCAGCTCCACCCTCTCCCAAGGGATCCAGACACTGAGTTTTATCAGGGCGAATCCTCACGAATTCACCCCGTCAGTAAAGGTTCTTTTGGCATTTAGTTTTTATATCCTGTGCTATTCAAGGAACAAACCTTGGGTTGGGCTCTTTTTTCTCTCCCCTGGCTCAGGAGGCTGCTCCTCTCCATCCCGAAGTGAGTGGAGGGGATGGAGGGGGAAGCCTTGGACACAGGGATGAAGAAAGAGGGAGGCAGCCAGGAGCCTTTTCCTTTACGAGCTGCACACTCAGGGAGGGTAAACATATGTTGTTTTCTTCACGGGGACTCTAATTTATGTACCCACACATGAAGGGAAAACAATCAGGGGAAGGTGAGGAAGAGGAGGAAGAAAAGGGTTTTTCTCCCAGGAACTGGAGCCATTTCTGCTGCCCCCTTCCTGCTGGCTCCCCCTTGACAGCCCGGACGAACCCCAAAATGCTCCACAGGGCTCCCCAAGATCCCACTGACACCCCCCAGCATCGAGAGGCCCCTTTGGTCCCCAAGCTCCAAGTGAACATCCCCAGTCAAAGGGTCCCCAAAGGATGGGACATCCCTGCTCCTGTCACCTTGGCAGCCTCCTGGGAGGGGGGGACACCCGAGGACAGAAGGGATGCTGATGCACCAGCCAGGACCCCCCCGTCCCCCCTCCCCACCCCACAGCAGGGTCAGAGGGGGTGGATGCCTCCTCCTTTCATCTTCCCCTCGGCTGAACTTTCATTCTTTATAATCAGGCCTGATATTAATGATGCATAAAATTACCCCTGATTAGAAGAACCTTTTCCAGCCACAGTGGAGGGGGGGGGATCACGTGAGAGAGCAGAGGGGACCCCACCCCCAGACCCCCACAGAGGGTGCAGCCACCATTGGCTTTGGTTATTTAGGGACTGGCAGCTCCAGTCACTGAACCCTCACATTTTTACTGCCAGTTTAAACAAAGGGAGCACCCCCAAGCTAGGGCACAGGGATCATGGACCACCCAGACCCCATCCTGCTGTGAGCCCCAAGCCGACTGCATCCCCTCTGCCCCTCATCTTGGAGGAGGGGAGGGACAGGAGGGCCCTTTAGGGAAGTGATCCTCCTAATGACAAATGACAGCTCCTGGCCTGTTTTTCAACATTTTAAATCAGTAAATGGTGCAGTTAATGAATGGGAAGTTGAAGCAAAAAGAAAAAACACCCCAGATCAAAGCCCCTGAGCTCTGTGTGTCAGCACCTGAGCTGCAAGGGGCTGGCAGGGCCAGCCTGGGGCATTGACATGGGAATGGATGGGATATGGAGCTCTGATGGGTGGGTCACACCCTAACCCTAACCCCCATATGAGCCCTGAGCTGGCCCTGGATGGGCAGCTCTGTGTGGGGCTGTTACTGGAGCCAGGCAGGCAGCCACCCCCAGATGGATGTCCCTGTCCCCTGTCCCTGCACCTCAGCCATGCCCAGGGACAGGGTGGGTGATGCTGGACCTGGGGTGATCCTGGATCCAGCGTAATCCCTGAGGGATCAAAGGGGCAGCCAGAATGTCACGGGGAAGCAGCAGAAAGCTCTGCTTGCACCCAAATCACTGCCAGTTTCTTTGTGTTGCTTTTGAAAGCAGCTCTTGCTGCAGCCCCACAGGCTTCGGCTGATGGGGATTATCTCTGCCCGAGAGCTGGGAGGGGATTAGTGACTCCAGGGAGGGAAGAAGGCAGCTCCACGCTCCCAGGAAGGGTCTGGCTATCAGGGATGGATGGATGAGAAGCTGGCAGAGGCGATGTTGGGAGCCCTGGGGAGCCCCAACCCCATGGGGCAATGGCTCCAATGTGCCCCACCATCTCCTGAGTCACTGGGCAGAGCTGATTTGGGGCAAAAGGAGATGGAGAAATCCAAGAGCCAACCCAAGACAAAGAAGAAAATCATTGGTTTTGCAGAACAAAACCCTCATCCCTGGGCTGTCCCAGATGAGAGGCTGGGGATGGGGAGAGGGATGCAGAGCAGAAGCATCCATAGGGCTTAAGGATAGGCAGGGTCCCCCCGGCCCCTCCTCCTCAGGGGTTTTGCTGCCTGTCCAAGGACTTAAATTTAATCCAGGGAGAAAAATGAAAGCCCCAGCCCCGCAGGACGGAGTGTGCTGTCTGGGGTAGAACTAATAGTTATTATCTACATTAAGCACCACGGCTGTCAGGGAGGAATTAATTCCCAAGCAGCGAGAGATGAAAGTTCCCCATTTTTCAGAGAAATCTACACCCTACGAGGTGGCTAAAGAAAAATATCTTAAACGTGATTAAAAATGATCCCCATTTTATTAAAAATAATTCTAATTTATCTCTCCCTCCGGCTTCCTGTTTCATTGGCATAAATCCCAGTTACTGGAGGAGTGCTGGAGATCCCGGCAGCTGGGTTTGTGCTGGAGCTGGGGCTTCCCCAACGTGGCTCTGGATTTTGGGCACAGAAAATGCAACATATCACACGCAGGAGAGCCCCTGCTAAGCCCTAACACCCCTTTCCAGCACCAGAAATGGTAAATCCAACCCTGTTCCCACCCCTCCCAGACCACCTCCCTGCAGGCAGCACAGGCAGGATGGTGAAATTCTGGGAAAATATGGGGGAAAAAATTGAGATGTGGGAGGCAGCAAGGGATGCCCCTGCCCGAGCTGCGTGGTCCATTTGTCTGGCTGCAAAACCAGAATCCTGCTTCTCTATCTCACCAAGATGTTGCAAAAAAAAAAAAAAAAAAAATCAATTAGCCATTAATGACATTACAGCAGTTGAGAGATATAAAGCTTTGCAGGGATGGGAAGTGGTGGCGATTCGCAGCTAATTCTGATTGTGGTGGTGAAATAGAGGCGGTCGCTGGTGGTTTATGAGCAGCCAATGTTACTCATCTCGTTAAGTTTATTAATAATCTGATCTCTTCCCCCCCTCCCCAGCCTGCCAGGAGCTGTGGTGCAGACGCAGCTCCCGCTGCACATGTGAAGCTGGAACAACCAGGGGGTTATTTTAACACCATCCTCCTCCTCCCAACACACAACTTCTCTCATCCCAAAGCAGGAGGGCTCGTAACCACCTGATTATAAAAAAAAAGCTCCCAAATGGAAATACTTTTTTTTTTCTTATTTTTTTTTCTTTTATTTCCAAAAATACATCTGTAATGGAAAAAGTCAGGGCTTGGAAGTGGCTGTTTGGCTTTGAGCTTTCAGGGTTCAATTTTATTCTTCTTTCATTGCAGCTACTCCAGCAGCCACCGGCCCCGTCCTGCTGCTGCTGTGCTAATAATATTCTATTGTAGCAGTAAAACATTTCACTTTCTGTTTAAGCCCTGCAAGGAAGGATTCTCTCTTGCATATTCAGAGATACCAGCTTGGCTGTGATATAACCAATTTAAGGAAAAAAAAAAAAAAAACAAAAAATCCACCATCATCACCACCAACAAAATCATATTTGATAAGAACTGGAAAATGGAAAAGCTGCTTGGCCCTGGGGGGCTGAATCACTTGGCAACACTTCCCAGCCCCACAGCAGCTCCCTTCAAACATCATCATTGCCCCCCAGCGCTGTGCCTCAGTTTCCCCCATTGCACAGGCAGGCTGGGGCTCACCCCACTTCACCCCTGGGACATGGAGGGGTCCAGGCCCCCCATAAAATGAGGCAAGACACTGGGAAATCAGCACAGTGGCCACAGTGCAAATGCAAAGCCAGGCTTCCCCTCCCAGGCCTCTTCTTCCTGCCACTGTTTTAAGGTGAATGCAGTAAAATAAGCCAAAACCAGCCTTGGAAAAAGCAAAAAACATCCCAAAGAGGAGAGATCCCAGAGGAGCATTCACATCCCACACCCCTCCATGGTGTGGGGGTTTCATGCCCAAGAGGAACTCACAGGAAAGGTCATTCCCTCCAATAGCTCCAGCTTTTATTGACTGAGCTCTGAAACAGCAAAATAATTTAATAGCTTAATATGTTGGATCAATACAAGCAGGGGAGGGGAGCAGCAGCGATTACCCGGAGCTGCTGGTACCAATCCTGAGGCCATCCCAGCCAGGGATGGGACAGACACAGAGGGGAAGGGGCTGAATTTCCTTTGAGCAAATAGAAACCCAGCAAAGCCACCACAGAAACTCCCAGCATGATGGGAATAACAGAATTATCAGAATTGGACCTCTACAGATCAGCTGTGCAGAAAGGCACAAACCAAAGCATCAACCACGGCATCTCCATGGGCACCATCACGGCACGTGCACGTGTGCCTGCACCCCCCCCCCCTTCCTCCTAATTGTTTCTCCTCATCTTTTTATGGTTGTTAATTGCTCCCTCCTCCGTTTACTGTGTTGCTCTTAATTTGCCTCTCCTGCTGCAGGTGCTGGCTGTATTATTAACTTTTAATGTGGAGTGTTCGGGATCCGTGAGTTTGTTTGCCTTGTTACTGATGGATATTTAATTGGTGAACGGCTGCCGGGGTGGTGGGGCCATCCAGCAGGAATCCAGTGCAAATACCATTTTTTACATTCCTCTGCTTCCCCACCAGATGCCAAATATTTTAAATAAATAAAGACGATTGAGTCAACATAAACCCCCGGGCGCGGGGCTTGCAGGTGCAGCTCAGCACCAACCCGTGGTGGGATGAGCCCAGAACCCGCCCCGGGGAAGCCAGGGCAGGGCAGGGGAGCATCGGGCATCCCAGCCCCCGGCTGCACCTTCAGACCCCGCTGCCTGGTGGAAGAGTTGCTTAATAACACTTTGCCGTAATGTCCCGCAATGCAGACACTAATCAGGAGGTGGCATCTCCTGTCCCAGCCCTTATTGACAGCCAGGGACAGCCCCAACACTGTGGCCAGCGAGCTCTGCTTCTGTGCTGCAAAACGTGCTGGGCTCCAGAGCAGCCCAAATCCCAGGTTCCAGGCCCAAACAGCCCAAATCCCAAGTCCAATCCAGCCCCAAATCTGGCTTCCAGGTCCAAGCCAGCCCAAAATCCAGGTCCCAGATCCAAACAACCCCAAATTCTTCTTCCCAGGTTCAAGTCAGCCCAAATCCCAGCTGCAAACCAGCCTGAATCCCAGTTCTCATGTCCAAACCAGCCCGTATCCCAGCATGTCCAGGTTGGTGCCTGCCTCCTGCACCCTCCAGCCATGGGCCAGGCCCATCACTGTGTTGTCTGGGCTCAGGAGGACCCCCGGGACCCCAGCCCCACACCAAGCACATCCTTCCCAGCAGGAATTCCTTGGGACACCCTGTCCTCTGCCCAGACTGGCAGCTGCCCCTCTGCTGGGCTCTGCAGATGAATATTCACATTTTTGGTGCTGCTGCAGGTCCCCTGGCTGCTCCCTGCTCGTGAAGCACCAGGCAAAATGCCAAGTGGTTCCTCCAGTATTGACGACCCTCACCCTCTTAGGGCACTGCAAAAAAAACCCACAGCATGAAAACACAGCATAAAAACACAGCATGAAAACACAGATCTCTCCTTTGGGCTCTGCCTGGGGGGTGCTGGGTGCACCCAGGGGCTGGCAGGAGCCGGGGGGTGAATGCTGGGTTTCCCCCCTCATGGTGTGATGCCAGCAGGGTGACTTTGCCAGACTCCGAGACCCTCCTGCATGTCCATGTTCCTCACTATGGCCCCAAACCAGCCCCGGTCCCACTGCCTGAGCGTGCTCCCGGGTGCAGCTATGCTCTGCGCTGGGGAAACTGAGGCACGGAGCAGGGCAAGGCCAGCCTGAAGCTGCAGTGAGAAGCACAACCACAGAAGGTTGGCAGCTGCTGCCGGAGCTGGCCGTGCTCCATGCTCACCATCACCACAGCTCACGGCCCCGCAGTTCTGCTAACGAGAGTGGCCGAGTTCATTAAATACCTGTTAGCGATACAGTCATTACCGAGGGCAGTAAAAGCCACCTCGGAGCTTCCCAGGTCCTCCACACGGTGCTCCCTCCACACGGACTGGGCTAGTGCAGCATTCCCTGGGGAGAACGGGGAAGATGGATGAATATTGAAGCCTCATCTGCTGGGCAGGCTGCTGGGGGGTGGAGACAGGGACAGGAGGTCCTGCGGGGGGAGTGGAGGGGCTCAGCTGGGAGATGCATGGCCCGGGACCTTCCCCAGGCAGCACAAAGCTGGTTGGAAGCCGATGGAAGGACAGCTCATGCTCTTCAACGATCTGGGGACGAAGAATGAGCAATGAGCCCCCTCGGGTCACCCTGTGGGGCTGCTGGCAGTGGAGGTCCCCACATTTCCCCCTCTGCTCTGTCCCCATCACTACCCAAGCGCAGCAGCCAAAAATGCAGCGTCCCAGCTGCTGCCTTGGCTGCCGCTGTCATCGTGTCCCCAGTCTGTTGCCTTGCGATGGGGACGACATCCTGCCATCTGCCTGCCACCCGGCCCTGTCCTCCCCAGCCTGTCAGCTCCACAGACCCTCACCCCGGCCCGTGTCCATCCCTAACCCGCGGTGATTCCCATCCCTAAGGGAAGGCTGCAGGGGACACCCCTGCCCACCCGCGACCCCAGCCCAGCCTTCCCACGGAGCAGGGAGGTGACCCCGGGGTCCTGGGGGTCCCGCCGAGCCTCAGCAGCACCGCGATGTGCCAGAGGGATGGCTGTAGGACGCCGGAGGTGTGTACCAACCCAGAAGCTGAGATTTGGTCTCGATGGGAACTGGGATGTAGGGCAGAGGGTGGAGGAGAGGGCAGGAGGGCTGCCAAGCTCTTTCCCAGACTCCCTCCTCCCTGTCAGGGACGTGGACCACGTCCCAGCTCACCTTCCCGGGATGTTTGATCTTGGAGAAGCCTTGGACCGATGCAGCTCCCTCCTCCTCCTGCTTTTATTAGCTTAAACACATGGACGCATGAAAAAAATAAATGTTGCTTGGGAAAGACAGCGGCAGAGGGCTGGGAAGCAATTAGCATCCAAAGAGGCATAATTAGTGCTCAGAATGCAAGCGGCAGAGAAGAAATGAAGAAGCATTCGGATGCAATCAGGGTCGTGCCTGAATTACAAACCGTTAACGGAATTGCTAATTAAGCACAGGGTGTGAATCAAAGCTTATTAAGGGCTCGGCAGAGCCGCTGCCATCCGGGGTCCTGGTGGGACGGGCGGGTGACAGGGGGGTGGGGGGTGTCACCGAGGTGGGACGGGGCTTTGGCCACCTGCTGGCTCTCCCTTGGTGGCCCTGCATGATCCTCGGTGGCACAGGATGCTTCTCGGTGGCACAGCACGACCCTTGGTGGCACAGCGTGACCTTTAGTGGCACAGCACTGCCCTCGGTGCTGCCATTCTCCCAGGAGGGCAGAAGCAGCATGCAGAGAGCTGGGGTTTGGGGACAGTCCCCCCCTCCAGGGTGGCAGCAGCAGCCACCGCGCCTGCTCTGGGTGTGAGTGTGCCGGCGGCAGGGCCGTGGCAGGCTGGGCAATGGCTGCCCGCCTGGCAGTTAATTAGCTGTAATTAGCAGGATTCACCTCATTTTAGCAGTCTGGGCAAATATTTGTCCAGGGAGCTCTGGCACGGCGGCTCCCCGCAGACCCTGCTGGCTCCAGAGGGGATGGAGCAGGGGACGAAGCTGAAGCAGGAGCCAGGTGATGTGGGAAGTGCAGGAGCCACCTCTGTCCTCTCCACATCCCGCTGTGTCCCTAGGGGCTGCCCTAGATGTCACCTTGGCTTCTCCCCTTTGCGTGTGGGGGGAGACAGGACCCCCAGAGGCATCCCCACATCCGATATTCCCCATCCCCACATCCCCATCCCCGCGGGGCGGGGGCTCCCCCCCTTTCAGCACCCGCAGGAACCCGCGGCACAGGGAGAGCACAGAGCCCAACGCCTGCGGGGGAGAGGGAATTAATTCCTATTTTATCAAATTCAGACACGTCGCTGTAAAGGTCTAACAAGCTCCTGCTTTGCCCAGGGGGGCACCTACCCTTGTTGCTACCTTCTCTTTTGCTTTCTAACCCTTTCTCCTTTTTTTTTTCTTTCTTTTTCTTTTTCTTTTTTTTTTCTTTTTTTCTTTTTTTTTCCCAAGGATTGTTTTTATCTTCACCTTCTCTTTTCCTTTCTCTTTTCCCCAGCGTTTCAGCTCCCTGACACATCTCTACAAGCCCATGTGTCCTTGCCAGAGTCCCCAGCATCCCTCTGCAGTGGGTGCTGAGGGTGCAGGGTGCCCCATTCCATCCCTGCTGGGCTCTCCCAGCGCTGGGATCCCCCAGCCTTGCCCCAGCAGATCCCCATCTCCAGCCTGGTGAGCTCCTCACCAGCGCAGGGATGAAAGGCAGACAGCAGTGCTTGAAGCCTGGCAGTGGGGAAAGGTCTTTGGAGCAGCACGGGGATCAAAGGCAGCCCTTCATCTATTTTAATAAGTCTCTGCCGAGTTCATTCAGTGAGGAAGGGGCTTTCCAGAGGAGATCAAAGCCCCATGTGAGCGTCAAAAGAGCTGGGGGAGCTGGAGGAAGGAGAGGAAGAGGAAGGAGGGGAGGAAGGGAGCTAGGGCTGGGAACAAAAGGAAGTGGAGAGGCTGGAGACGTGGCTCCAAGCACTGGCTGGTGACTCCTCTGGGAGCATCCCCACTGCTGGGCAGGAGCAGCAAGGATCAGCCCAACCTCAGCCACCAGGGAATGTCCAGGCTGGTGCCCACCACCACACTCAGCACAGAACCATCAGAGAATGATTTGGGTTGCCCGGGACCACCCTGTCCCAGCCACCCCAAAGCCAGGCACTGCAGGACACAGAGAGGTGGAGTGGGACAGAGGGCTGAAGCTGGGCAAGACATGCAGCTGGTGAAGACATGGGCACTTGTTCCCTCTTGCCATGCTGGCTGGAGACAAAGAGCCACAGGGATGCTCCCAAGAAGGGACAACCAAAGGGTCTCCTGGGGCACAGGGAAGGTCCCTCCTGGGACATCACCAGGGTCACCTGTGGGTCCCCAAGCCCCTGCCAGCCCCAACACCAAATCCTGGCCTGTGAGGGACATGGAGAACAGCAGCATGGCCTTGGAGCAGAGCAAAGCAGAGCTGGTCCCCAGGCTGGGATCTCTGTACCAAGCTGAGAGAAGGGAAAAGTCGGTGGGAACAAAAGTGGATGTGTGCAGCCATGCTCTAAACGTGCAGCAAATGAAGATGTGCAGCACCGGGGTGTTTATCACTCATCAGCCCTGAGATGGGCCCTTTGGAGATGAAAGCTGGTTTTCTTTCACAAAGGATTTATCAAGTTTTGTTTAAAAATCACCGAGGAAGATTCCCTCTTTGGATAAGCCTCTGGCTTGTGCTGGATTAATGTCCTGAGCTGTGGACTCGTGGCTGCCTGGGAACAAGATAATAAGCAACAGCAAAGGCAGTGATAAGGCCTGGGGCAGCAGGGAGAAGTGCTCTGCCTGGCCAAGAGCAGCTCCCTCACCAGCATCACAGGTGCTGGAGACAGCAGAGATGCCTGGCAGGGAAGAGCACAGCCCCAGCTGTCCCCTGGCACAGGAGATGCTGGATGGCACTAGGGAGAAATTCTGTGCTGTGAGGGTGCTGAGCCCCTGGCCCAAGCTGCCCCCAGGAGCTGTGGCTGCCCCATCCCTGGCAGAGTTGAAGGTTGGATTTGGAGCACCCTGGGCTGGTGGGAGGTGTCCCTGCCCATGCACGGGGGCTGGCATTAAATCATCTTTCAGGTCCCTCCAACCCAAACCATTCCATGATTCCATGATCTCTGGGCATCCCAGGGCTTGGGGCACGAGCTGGAGCATTGGTGATGTCCTTACATCCCTTCCCAAAGCCTGCAGGAATGTGCCCTCCCCCCAGCAGGGACCCACCTCTGCCTTGTGGTCCTTGTCCTGGTGACACCCACGTCCCCTCCTCGCTGACAGCTCAATTATCAGCATTCAGCTCCTGTTGGCCCCCGGATCCTGTAATCAACGTCTGTGTGTGTATTCTGGCAAAATTAATCATAATTGCTGAAAGCAAGACACAGCACACTTGTAGCTTCAGTCCGTTAATTAGGATTCTGTAATTGGATACAGCAGTCCCTGGAAATCCAATTACCTGGGATTAGAGCAGCAGCAGGACAGTGGTGCCTGGACATCTGGGGTGGCACCGTGGTGGCCTGGGCAGGGACACTGCTGGGGTGGCCAACTCCAGGCTCCTCCCTGCCTCCAAAATGTGTCCCAGCCCAACAGCCACACAGCCACCCTCTGTGCATCCATAAAGATTAAAATATATATACTAAAAAAAAAAAAAGAGGGAAAAGAAAAAGATATTTTAACTACACTGAACAATCATCTCTTTTAATATCCATAGATAAAAACTGTAATTGTTTCGAGTGAGAGCTGGGTAATTTAGGCTGTTTTATGGTGTTTGGGGCTATAAAGTCCCTGTGCTGAAATCTCCTGGCAGGCTGGTAGAAAAGGCTGGGTTAGGGAGGGGGGGGTTGGAGGGTTATTTTTACTGTTTCATTTAAAGTTAGAAAATCTGAAACAATGACCCTTTAACTCAAGGTGTCCCCAAGGCTTACTGTGCTCAAAGAATACCCAGGGATGGTTTGGAGCACAGAGAAAGCAGATACAGAGCTGATGTCCTGCTGTGCTCCCCCAACCCCATCCCATTTATTTGGGGCTTTTTCATGCCTCCAAGGGTCCCTCTGGCAGTGCAGAGCAGATCCCAGCCCAGTGTGGGTCCATCAGAGCTGGGGCAGAGCTGTCCTGTCCCACACTGTCAGTCACCTGCCAGCCAAAGCCACCTGGACCTTTGCTGGGGGCTCCCTGGGGATGCAACAGACCCTTCCTCATGGTACCAGGCTGCAGAATCCATCTGGGCAGCTGGACACACGGACAGCCCCTGCAGACAGGCACAGATGTAGCAGACACCTGGCACAGCCCCACAGCATTTCCTGGAGCAGCAAAGGGATGGATCCCCCCCAGGAACCCTCTGCAGAGTGCTTCACCACTGCCCCTGGTGGGCTTTGGACACAGGAAGCTCAGCACCCCTCGGGAGGCTCAACCTGCACCTCACAATCTGGGGCAGGGTGGGTGCTGGGGGGCTGCAGAGCACCAGGCACTGCCATGCCAAGCCTGCTGCTGCCCTCTGCAGCCACAGAGCCACGGCCAGGGAGATGCCAGGACAGGGCTGCCTGCACCCTGGCTGCTCTGCCTGGACCCCATCGTGGCCCTGATCCCACCTGAGCGCTGGGCTGACTCCTGAGTCCACACCCCAGGGCAGGGATGCTCTGCAGGAGCCCAAGAAGTTCTCTGAGTGCCCACAAAATCCTCCAGGAGCCCCAGGACTGGCTGCAAACATCAGCCCTGCAGATGGGCAGGAGGGTGGGTGCTGGGGCTTCCCAGCTCCTGGTGCACCCATGGATGGTGAGGTGACCACTGCAAGGGGTAAGGGGCGAGCCTGGGCTGGGGGCACCAGGAGCAGGGAGATCCAACAGCCCCATCCCATGCTCTGGCCAAGTGTGGTGCCTCCCTGATCCCCTGGCAGCACAGGCAGCCCCATTAGCGTGAGTAATGATACCAGGGGCTTGTGGATTGTAATTACAAACGTGCTAATTATAAACGTGCCTGGGTTTGATTTTCCTTTTAATTAATTTGTATTATTTACACACAGCAACAAGCTGCCCAGGCAAAAGTCAGAGGAAATGTCTCCTCACTGCTTGGCAAAGAGCAGGTCCCAAAGAACAGGGGTGGCTGGAGCTGACACCTTGGGGACAGTTCCCTGCAGCCCAGGACATGGCAGGGGGACATGGTGGGACTGCATGAAGCCATGGGAAGGAGGAGACAAGCCCAGCTGCTTCCCAGCTCAATCAGTTTTTAATTGGGGACTGGTCCTGCAGTGGGACATGGAGCAGTCACCCAGGGACAGCAGATCCCACCACAAAGTGCCACCATCCCACAGGGATGTGCTCTGCCCTAGGGACCCCCAAGGCTGTGCCCCTGCTGTAGGGACCCCAATGGGAGGTGTGGGTGCCCTGGGGACCCCAAAGGGAGCCCAGCTGCCAGACCTCACTAGAGGGCAGCAAAATGCTGCTGTTCCCAGGGCTGGTGACACAGGGCCACCAGTCCCAGGTGCTGGTAGCCACATTCTCCTTGGGGGCCCCACAGTGTGATGTGGCTTCTCTGCCCCTGTGAGATGCAGGTCTGCAGCAGAGGAGCTGGAGGTGATGGTGCTTGGTCTGGGGTGAGACCAGGGAGAAGCCAGCCCGGCACTGGTAGTGACAAATTTGTGCAGTTTGGGCTCAAAACCCAGTTAGAAACAGGGAACAGAATCCTGGGCAGCTTGGGCATCCTGCTCTGCAATCCTCCAGCACCAACTTTTTGGGTTCTTAGGACCCACACTGCTGAGACACCCAGAGCAAAGGGCTCAGGAGTGGGGAGAGCAAAGGGAGTGACTGAGAAACTCCCCACAGAGCTGGGGAGAGGAAGGGGATTTCCCATGGGCAGAGCCTGAGCCCCACCAGGCATGTCCTGGCCCACAGCTCTGGCACAGGTGCTCTCCTCTGACCAGGATAACATTTTTTTATCTGCCATCCCCTTCATTTGCAGTGGTCCCCAGTGCCAGCAGTACAGGGCAAAGCCTGCAGCTGGTGTTTGCAGGGCTTCTCCTGGAAGAGCCCATCCCTCCAGAGAGGGAATCTTGTTTCCCTTCCTTAGTGCCACCCTGAAGCTAATTGTATAAATCACTCTAAATGAGATGTAGCTGGTTCTGCATACAAACATGTCACTTCAGCTCAGCTGGGACGTGGGGCTGACCACAGCTAAAAATAAGGCAGCACTGCAGTGGCTGAGCTTGTGGGATGGAATCACCAACTGCTTGGAAAGACCAAACCCAAACCTTTCCAATAACTCAGGAGACACCACGCTTCCTTTTCCCAGCTGATGCTAAGGCCCTTCACTGCCCCAAGAAGAATCATAACAGTAAACTGATTTTTTTTTTTTTTTGGCAAGGCCTGAGGAGCAGGGTCAGGATTAGTCCCTGATAGCATCATTGATGTGCAAAGTTGGGTTTGCCAAGAGCTGCTGCAAACTCACATCAGCACTTCTGCAGCCACTGAAAAACCTCAGCCATGCATTAACCTGGGTCAGGTCCCCAGGTGTTACAGGGAGCACCAATCTCTTCCTCCACTCCCATCACTGCCCCTTCTCCAAGGAGCTCCTTGGCACTGAAAGCAAAAGCCTTTGAAGGAACACAGCTTCAGTTGACCCCAAACCCTCCAAATCCTCCCAGGGAGCCTTGAGGAGGATCCAGCCACAGGGTAAAGCCTGCTTTAGGAAACCTTTTCCAAACTGGCTTTTAAAGCTAAAGGAGCAAAACTACACAAGATTATCATTATTATTTATTTGATAACCTTCAGATTTACTCAAGGCCTACGCATGCAACACAATACTGAGACTGTTATTGCTGTTAATCTCTATTATTTACTTCTAACATTTATGAAGTGGCCTTCCTGCGGGCTGGGGCACATGCTTTGCATTTCTCAGACCAGAAACAAACACTGGAAAGTTAAATGCTCTTAACCCAAGCTGCTGAGAGACTTTTTCCAGCCCTTCTAAACAAGACACACAAAGGAAAAAACCTCACACATGGGAAAACCCCTCCACGAGCTCCTGGAGCTGAACCCCATCTCCCAGGCACCTTGGGAGCAGAGGTTGCCTTTGGTCTTTCTCCACTGCAGTGGGGAAAATGTCAAATGTCCCCATGGCTCTGTCCCACCACACTCTGGGAAAGGAGAAAGCCCATCCCTAAGGACACCCAGTGCAATAATTTGGGATGTTTTGATTTTCCTTGATCCTCATGGTCCCAACTAACTGGGATCCCCAGTGAGGGACCCTGCCACAGCCCCCAGGCATTGCCAGAGCAGGAATTTTGCCTTCACCCCCTGAGAAGAGGCAGTGGGAGGCTCCAGGGGAGTTTAGGGTACAACAACTTCCTCATGGAGAGAGCTGGCTCCCTGGAGGCAGCACCACGAAGAGGTTTGATGTGTTTCAAACATCTCCTTCCAGAGCAGCTCACCCTGACAGCATGGCAGGCACATCCCAAACAAGGACTTTGCTGCCTGTGCATTTAGGAAAAGTGGCATCAGAGGTTTCCTGTACCTGCCCCCAGCTGGTGGCATTCACACTCTCACCCACATTACCTTCTCTGCACCATCCCAGCAGAGCTGGTGCCCTTAATCCAACTTTCCTCTCCAGGGAGCCACCTCTGCTGGATGGATGCTCCCCCAGAAGATGCCTCCCCTCTCCTCTGCTCATCCTCACCATGCTACAAGAGACCAACCCCCACGACCTCAGTCCCTCTTCCCAATAACAAGAGGGATGCAGGAGCACTGAGCATTCTCAGAGCAGGAGCACAGGGCCATGGTGTCATCTACCCAAGGCATGCCTGAGTCTCAGCATCCAATTAAAAACCATGCCCAGACCTCCCTCCTGTTCCTACTGATGTGGACAACAGACAAGAATAATTTTCTGCCTGAAATCATTCTCCAAACACGAGGTGCAGACACCACCAGACAATGCTGCCTTCTCATTAGGGGCACAAAGGGACCTGTCTGGTGCTCAAGGTGATTATTTAATGTGTGCACTTGCTGAAAACAGAGGAGGAGGCAGCCCATCACCTGGCTAACCAAGCTGTGTTTGTCATTATTTTAATTCCTGCCTATGCCACCTTACTTGACCACTTCATTCCTTGTGCTTGGCCACAGCAGAACCTGGCACCTAACACATGGGACAAATGCCATCAACTCCAGGATGTCTTTAAAGCCAGCACAGCACTTCCAGGGTGATGGCAGCTCAGGAAAAAGGCACAGGAAAACACACCAGAGCAAAAAAACCCATCCCTCTGCTAAATTACAAGGTTGCTACAGTCAAATTCTACACCAAAAGAAAAACCTCATGTTGTGTAACAGCATTTAGAGGCAGCTGCAGCCTGTGGCAAACACAAGGCAGACTTTTATCTGCTGTGGATACACATCCTTTCATATCTTTCCAGGTCAGCATATCCATCGTCCACGAGCATCACTGCACGTGACTGCAGTCGTGTTCCCTGTGCTGTCAGCTGCCCGGGTCCATGGGCCCTGCTGGGGTGTATCCTGGCATCCCAGAGCACCATGTACCATCATCACACTGAAAAGAGCAAAATGCAGAGGGTGGATGCCCTGGGTCAGGAATAAAAGCTTTATGTGACAACCTGGCTGTGGGACTGCTGTGAAGCAGCGATGCTCCTGACCTCCACCCTCCTGCTCCACAGGCTGGAAAATTCCCCCTGACACCACTTAATCTGCCCAAGCAGCAGCACTGCTTTATCTTTTTGGGATTAAGGTCTAATCTATTTATAGAGAGCCAAGGCACTGCACTCTGGGACATGACTGCTGCTCATCTGCTACCTGGGGAATTACCGGGCTGTGATTATAAATAAAACAAAGGTCACCTCCCCATCAGCCAGAGGGCAAGAGATTGACCACAGGAGTGGTGCCAGCAAATATGGCTCACCCTGGGGACAGTCACCAACCCCTCATGGGCAGTGACTCCCCACTGCCAGGCAGCTCAGGTAAATGGAACAAATCCTCTCAGCACCAGCCAGCAGCTGGGGTGATGCAGACACCTTGGATGATGAAGGTCTGGATGGCTCCTTCTCCAGGAAGGAGAAGTGGCCCAGCACTTGCAGAGGTCCCCACTGAGCCAGGGGACCCTTTGCTGTGAGGCAGGGCTGCAGAACCAGCATTTCATACCCATTTTCCCTGCAGAAGAGAGGGCAAGGGCAGAGCAGGCTGCACCAAAACCACTTGGTTCACATCACCTTTATCATCAGCACTAAGCAGAGGCAGAGCCTGCTCTCAGAGTCTGGGTGACACGTTGGCCAGCAAAGAAAACCGATTTCTGACTCCTACATTGCTGTGGGAGCAAGAAGGAGAGTCCTCAGCTTGACCTACCAGCCCATTTGATATGTGATGGTACCTGGAGAGTCCATCAGCCCCGACACACTGTGCACAGCCATAATGATCCTGGTGGTACAGCAGCAGTGCTAACAAGGTCCTGCTAATCCCAAGGGATGGGAGCAGTGAGCAGAGGTCACAGACTGCCCACAGGGATCTGTCACAGCCTCCAAACACAGGGCTTTGGCAGAGTTGTCCTGTCCAGAGATCACTCAAGGAGAGACTGCAAGCTCTGAGGTTCACAAACCTCAGTCATGACCTGAAATAATGATGGATGCTGCTCAGGAGCATTTTCAGCAGCTCCAAAAATGCCTGGGAGAAACCAGGAAACTGTTACAGGGCCACCAGATCTACCTTGTACTGCCTGCACCAGGTTAATCACAGCCTTGCGGGAGAAAGAGTTTAACAGAACACTAAACTGCAGAGCTCTCCCAAAGTCCATCCCTACACCAAAATCCATCACAGCACATCCCCCCCACAGTGACCTGAGTAACCCTGTTACCCCTTTCCTCCCTGTGGCATCAAAAGGCACTGAGAATCCTGATAGTCTGACACACACACACAAAAAGGGAAGCTCCTGCATCTCGGAGCTGCAGCCCAAATACTGCTGCCTGATTAACAAACATTTCACGCTCTGGAAGTTAATATTTCAACCAGAAGGATCATAGACTGGACTGGAGTAGCTGCCAGCTGCCCAGACACCAGGGAGTCCTACCCAGATAACAAACCCTTTGCCTCTCTGAGCTTTACCATCACACCCTGCGAGCAAACCCCCTGCTCCAAGCCCAGCCCCAGGAGGAGTCACCCCATGGGACAGGGGGTCACAGCCACACCATGTTTGTCACCTGGGGTATACGAGGTGTCCCCAAGTGCCACATGCCCTGGAGCAGAGCCAGGAGCACTCAGTCCACGGGGTGGTATCACTTCCACCCCATCACTGGCTGCTGCTGATGCGTGTCCTGCAAAACCAGCAAGGGGAAACCCACGGGGAATTTCCAGCCCAGCAGCTCAGAGCAGTCTCCCACAGCTCTGCAAGGAGCAGCAGGACCTGATGGGGTGCGTGGAGGACAGACAGGCTACCCAGACATTGTCCACATCCAGGGGACATTACTGACCCACGTGCTGTGCCATCTGCCCTCCCATGTGGGCTGGAAAGGGTCTGAATCCCTTTTATAGAGGGATGGATCAGCCCAAAGGAGCCACAGTTCTGCACCCAAATCCTGGTTAAAACCAAGATGTGTTTTTCCAGGGTCAGTGTCCTGGAAAATTCCCCTTGCAAGGTGACTCCTCAAGCTGTTGAGATCCAGCATCTGCAGGATTTTCCTTTATAATAATAATCCTGCTGGGATTTACCTAATCTCCAAGTGACTCATTTGCCTCCTTGTATCCCCTGTCCTAATTACCATAACTCTCCTCAGCCTCTGGCTCACAGCATCTCCCTGCACATCCACATTTGGTGTCAAGACCGTTCCAGCCCATTTTACTGCTTCCCTCGGCCTCCAAACACTCTCTTCCTCCCATTAATATCTCCCAAATACCTGAAAACCATCCCTGCTTTGTACAGGAACACCCATCCACTGACCAGGATGGCTCTGGCAGAGCTGGGCTCACTGATCCACCCTCCAAATCTTTCCTCTATTATTTCACATAATTTCCTTCAGGCAGTGACAGCCACACCTCCTGCTGTAGAGCGAAGGACAAAGTACCCCAAAAATGCTTCAAAAATCAGCAAATCCCTCCCCTGTGGTAACTCCCCCAGCACCTCCCAGCCCTGCACCTCAGGTGAGTGCTGAGTTCTGAGAGGGGCAACCTGCTCTGCCTTGGGCACCTTCTGCTACAGCAAAAGTTGCCAGAAATTAAGCTGTCTTCAAGGCAGAAGAATGCTGAGCAGGGACCAAGCTTCAGCCCACAATTCCCCTGTAGCAGAACCGTGCACAAAGTAAAAGGCATTAACAACACTTGTTCACTCGACATGAACCAAACGTGGCCAAACTCCCAGAAGAAGCTGCTGAAGCCAAGAAATTAGCAACACTCCAAGAAGAAGCATATGTTTATATGCACAATAGTGAATCATCCTACAATAGTTAACTACACACAAGAAAACAAAGGGGAAAATACCCTCAGCCTTCCTGCCTGGGACAAATCTTTATCAGGGAGCAGGCTGAAACACCAACAGAGAGGACTGCCTAGTGTGGGGTAGAGCTTTTGGTGTGAAAAATTGGTGAGCAGACACATGATGACCAACTTCTTCCCATCCCACCACATGCAGCTATCAAAAAAGGAAATCATAACATTGTAGGTTAAAAATCCATGACCAGAAAAATCTGCATTTTAACCATCACCAAGGGCACATCTTCCTCCCTGAGCATGGAAGAGGCAGGTCTTGAGCCTCACACTGAGGCCAGCTAAAATGATGCCTGGTTACCTGGTTTACCTGGTTACCAAGGCAACTGCCAGACATCCCCTTCCCTGTGCCCTCACTTGCACAGTGACTTTCCAACCTCATTCTTTCACTGGCAAAAGCAGGTCACCATCTGCTCCCCCTCCTGACTCTGGCTAAATGACAGTGACTGTCTCTGCAGGAGATCAAACATCTCCTCTGCAAAGCCCTCTCCCCAGCACAGGCTAGGGGGCAGAGATTCACTCTCCAAACCAGATGACCAACAAGGACAAGAGGAGGGGGGGATGAAGGCTGTCACAAAGAGGCCTGCAGGCTATGAAATAATGACCAGGAATGTCTGCCACATTCATCAACGTGCCCCCAGGAGACAGGAGATTTACAGTTTCCACTTACAAGGCAGGAATTCAACTTGCACGACTTCCAGCTCTGATTTTCCAGCCCAGGGTCCCCTGTGTCACCTCTCCTGCAGCCACTCTCTGTGGTGACAGGCAGGGCTGAGACCTCCACCTCTGCAATCCCCCCAGCCAGCCTCTGGAGGAGAAACCAGCAGGTTTTAAAATGCAGAAAGATTAGGCAAAAACCAGGCCCAGAGAAAAGCTGCCTTCCCTCTCAGGGAGCCTCAAGGGCTGGCTCAGTCCCACTGCCCTCCCTGCCATACCCACATCATCCCAGGGCAGGGCAGGCAGGTCCAGGCTGGAAGCCTTCCACCTCCAGCACCCTCTCCTTGGGGATAAAACATTTTGCTAAGTCCTTTTCCTGCTCTCTCTCACCTAGTGACCATTTCTTGATGTCAAGGTCCCCAGCAGTGAAGCTGCCCTGACAGAATCGAGCACTGGGATGTCAGCTCACAGCAGGGACTCAGATCCACATCCCAGACAAGTGCTCCATGCTCTTGGATACCTGGAGTCAAGATGACTGCTCTTGTTGACAGGGATCAGATTTCCAAGTGCTAAGTTTGCCCTCAAAGCACTGCTGCCTGCTCCTCCTGGGGGTGAAAATAATGCAAATAAAAAACCCCCGAGGTCAGCGATGCCCAGGGGCTGCACACTGTGTGACTGATGAACCACAGGACCCTCTTCCTCCTGGACAGAAGAAGAGCAAAGATTCCCACCTCACCAGACTGCTTGTAGATGGCTCATCCCCTGCTCCATCCTGCACAGTCCCTGGCAGACAGCAGCCCCCAGCACAGGGCTCTCTCCCCCTTCTGCAAGGGTGGGACAGGCAGTGCCAGCACCACAGAGGGATGGAGCTGCTGCAGATTTAACTCACCCAACCTTGTCCAGCTGCATTTCGCTGCTTTGAGCCAAAAATCAACATTCCCCAGCCCCCTGTCCTTGAACTAACCTGAGCCTTCGGGGGCAGGGCTGAGCAGAGGCCCCACTGCTTCATCTCTGCCTTGATGAAGCCATTTAATGCTGTGTGAGGCAGCAGCCCTCCTCACAGACACTTTGCATCCATCCCTGCATCCTGGCATGTCATGCTGGTTGCCATAGCAATGGACCCGTTTGAGGAAGGCAGGTTTATTATCAGTTTCTTTATTGAATAAAACCCTGGATGAAATTCTGTTTTCTCCCTGATGCAAAATGTCATGGATTTATGTCTGACCCTGCTGAAGCTCCCTTTGTATTTACAGATTATCCCGGCCAAATTTCAAAGCATATTTTCAGCCACTGCTGAGGGAGTCAAAGGCCCAGATCCAGTCAGGGCAGTGTCTGAATCCCCAGGAACAACTCACCCGAGCCCTGGGGTAAACCACAGAGAGCAGCATCCTGGAACAAAGCTCATCTGGACACTTCCCAAAAGCTCCAACAAACATGCTAACTGTTGCTAATTAAATGGCAATTGGCTGTCTGCTGCTATAGGAAAAAACTTTGCTACAGACCAAGGGGCCCTGAGATTAATCCTGTAGGACACGGAGCACTTTCTGCTGAGCTCTTCCATGTGCTCCCCAACAGAAGAGAGAGGCTACAGAGCCACCAGACACCCAGCACCACATGAGTGAGGCCCTCAGGCTGAATATCAGAAATGCAGAGCAGCAGGTTTATGAGTCAGTTCTAGGAATGTGAGAAAACTGGGTAGGAAACAGCTAAACAAACTGCAGAATTTTAATTTTTTTTTTTTAAAGCTCTCTGTGCTGTGGTGGCCAAGGACCCTTCCAGGCCAATTCTACTCTTTCCTCTCTCATCAAAAGCTCTTCAAAATTTGTTCCCATCACACTTTCAGGCTGATGCACTCTCCAGTGTGTTCTCTGAAATACAACAATGTGACTGCAGAAACACTCTGATGTTTTCAACAGGTCTTTAAAAGTCAGCTGGGAAACAGCAAGAAGGAAACCTGAGAGCTGCAGTAACGTGGCTGAACTGGGCTCCTCTCTCCCAGGACAGGAGATTCCCAGAAACACACATTAGCCTGAAAATCCCATTTCACTGCAGCCCAGCAAGCTGTGCCTTGGCAAAGAGCCCTTCCTGCAAGAGCAGGGATAGAGTCATAAAATCCTCAGGTTTCATCCCCGTGGAGTTTTGCAAGTTATTTGCAGAGCAGTCCATTCCAACACCTGGAAGAGCAGCCTGGCCTCCCTCGGATGGGCTTTGGGAAGTGCAGCCCACACCTGAGGAATCTGGTTGTGTTTCTGCCCCAGGTGCACAGGGCACAGCCTGGCCACAGCAACGCTACCAGATGGCAGCAACTCAGCTGAACGTTTAGGATGTACCCAGCATCAAAACTAAAGGAGTCTGAGCCCACAAGCCTCCCTGTTGGATACACACCATTTTGGACCACAACCAAGAAGTTATTTAGGGGATATCCTCTTTTCAGCCAGGAACCCACCCAGAATGGGCTCTGCCACCACCCCTGCGTCCACCTCACTTCTCTTAGCTAGCACAGACATCCCACTAAGGGACATCTAGGGACCTCAATGGTCTGGACCTGTCATGCTCAGCCAGGTGACAAATATGTCCTGTCCCCCTCTGGGACTGCATTCTGCTTGCAGGAGGCAGACAGCAGATGGGTAAGTCAGGCTGCAGCTGAACTGGGAATAGCATCAGCATCACTGGTAATCACAAAATATAGCTGCAGAACCCAGACAGGCTGGGATGTCACTTGGTGCACAGGGGATGGATTGTGTTTTTAATTACACTCTAAGTCTAAGGGCAACAAAGGCAGCCAAGTTAAAATACCTTTTGATCTGTGACACATCTCCTGTGGCTTGTACAGGGAGGTTTACAAAGATCAAGGAGTGGTACAGTCAGCACCCTGGTGAAATAAACCTCTCTCACAACATTCAGCTCTAGGGCCACCCCGGGATGATCTTGCCAAGAAAGGAAGGAGCTGTCTGAAGGAGTCAAAGTTTGCATTTTGCAAGCTCCTGCCCAGGGGCAGTCTGCAGCCCAGGGTCCCACTGCCCCGACTGCCAGGAATGACCACTGCTTCCTTTCTCCCCTGCACGAGGTGATGGAATTGCCCTGCCACACACGGGCAACACCAGCAGAGCATCTCCCCCCAGCATGCTTCAGGTGCAAGGGGCTCGTGGCCCTGGTGCACCCTCACGAGTGAGAGGAGCTCCTCGGGAGCATCACTGGTGTGGGGCACACACCTGAGATGTCCGAGGTCACCGTCCTCAGCATCACCAAGTGTCTGCCCTTGAAACAAACTTGTGAAGGGAACACGAATCATCTCCTGCCTGAATTCTGCCAAGGCATCCATCTAAAATCTCTTTGTCTCGCACCGAATGCCAAACACCCATTAAATGGACACCCCTGGTGTTTTATGACCCTTTTCTCACTCGAGAGGCAGTGCTGGACTCCAGGCTAACAGCAGACATTCCCCCTGAGCCTTCAGCTCCCAGAACCAATCTCATCAGTTTTCTGCCTCAGCTACACAGCAAACACGAGGGAGATTCGAGTTTATAACGCAAATTTTATGAAGCATGGAATATAACATCAGGATGGATCCACAGTGACAGGATGGGATTGGGAAGGCAGCATTGCAGAGCCCCGTACAGAGCCTGCTCTGACAGTCTCCAGCCAGGAAATCACTTTACAAGGCTGCAAATATATTTCTTCCACTTCTCCTGGGAGGTCCTGAAAAGGTACAGATTTAAACACCACTCCATTTCTACCGGGTATTGATCAGGTATTGGTGTTCTGGAGGAGCAGAGAGCTCTCAGCAATTAGGAAGAAGCTCTGTGCTGCATTAAGCCCTGCAGACAGCAGTCAGAAGCCCTCAAAGGCTGACTCAAAGAGCAATTGCTTTCTATATGATTGCATTTTCAATAGGACACTGATCTCTAAGAGGTTACATTTGTTCCCATCGTCAAAAATTGCTCAGAGGATGAACGACAGCCCCAGCAGTCAGGCAGAGAGGGAGATCTGCAAATAACCCCAGCAAAATGGGGCAGAGCAGCAGGGTGACTGTTGGCTTCGCCATAAGGACGTGGGAGGGAAGAGGCCACTCTCTTGGGAGCTGCCAGACTCTCAAAGCACACAATAAATGTGACCAGATAATAACTTCTGAAGTGTCAAGAGAAGGAGCTGAACCAAAGGACCCATCCCTCAAAGGACCCACCCTCATCTCACATCAAATTTCAGATTTGGGCAAGATGGTTCACACCACAGCACTCAAGCAGTGGAAACTCAAGATTCATAACCCAAGGTCTCCATCTGCTTGGACTGTCAATTTCCCCTGTCACCTGGGGCTTTGCAGGCTTATTGCAAGGAGCAAAACTGAAAAAGAAAAGAAGGAAATCCAGGGAAGGGTGTGAAGAGAACAGAAGGGTGTAATCAGTATGTGCAGAGATGGTGCCTTTGCAGAGAAGTGTTCTTAGACAGAGGTCCGGGATTCCAGACTTTAGGAAGCGCTAGAGATAAGAATTCATGTCCTTTCAAAAAGAAGTGAAGAGAGAGTTGCAGACCCCACATCCCAGCTCAGGTGATCAGCAGAATGTTCTGACCCAGCTCCTGCTCTTTGCAGAGAATCAGAAAACCAAAGGTGAGGCCTTGGTGGGTGACAGAAGAGAGCACAGCCAGCCAGACCCCTGGAGAAAAGGCTGAGATATTCCTCCCTCCAACTCACAGCTCCCTGTTACCTCCTTGCTGCCAGCCCAGATCACAGCCCCACTGATCACAGCAAAGGTCAAGAGAATGGTCTTCACCCAGCAGCATCACCCAGCACCAGTCCTGCCAGCAGCTCACACACCTCCTGCACTCAGCAGCTGTAACAAACCCGGGCACACATCCCCTCCATCAGCCACAGGCATCGTCATCCCCTGTGAATCCTCCCTCTGACCTGAATCACTCCCACTCAGCTTCAGTTTGGAAACCAGACCCAAGCTGAGGCCACTGAGGAGGTGATGGTGAGGGCAGCAAAGGGCAAACAGCTCCCATCCCACCAGGGCCCCCAGCCAGGACTTTGTGCCCAGCACTCAAACACCAGAGAGTCAGAGGACAGAAAAACCTCCCTGTTCACGTGGGCTGCTCCATGAGTTGCTTCCAAATGAACACGTTTCCAGAGCTCAAAGAGCTGAGCTGGAAGGGGCAGGAGGTGGCAGGGGAGGGTTGAAATCTGCTGAAGTGCTTTTGATGCCTTGATCTACCAAGGCAAGCGGCACGCACACGGATCGCAGAGACAGTGAAACAAATCTGCTCGTTGCTGTCTAGCTAAGAGGCATTTCTTTCATGCTACAGCAACTGCTTCCTGTAATCAATTCACCACCGAGGCCACTAGACAACAGAACATGTTTTTTTCCCCCAAACAAGGAGCTGATTTCAATTGTTCCGAAGGTAGGAACAGTCTCCTGTTATCCCAGAGAAGCCAGGACCCTGAGAACTGCCAGGAACCCCTCGGAGCCCCTTCTGCCCAGGGCCAGCTCTCTCCAGCCCCAGCATTTCTGGATCAAGGAGGACTTGGCAGCAGGCATCAAGAGAAAGCTGGCCCAGCAACTTGCTGAGTGAGCAGAGCCTCGACTGGGTGCAAGGCAAAGTGCAAGATGCCTGTGCTGAAGTCCAGACCCATTTGTATTCCACAGGACCCTCTCCTTTGCCTCTTAGCACCACAGATGATGGGGGCCCAGCTCACAAGCTGAGGCTGGGATCAATGCTCAGCATTGAAATGCTGTTTCTGCTGGAGCTCTGCCCTGCTGCTGAGGATGGGTTTTGCCACAGCCCTGGTTTGTTAGGCTGTGGGGAGCAAGGTCTGCACAGCACTCATCACATAGGAGCTGCGTTTCACAAGCATCCTCTCTGGAGGATGCAGACTGGAGAGCCCAGGAGCTTCAAGGCAGCTGGGCAGCAGCCTGGTGTCAGGAGACTGGCAGGTCATATCATGATATATCACTGCAGCACAGGCAGGCAGGTAGCAGTTTCTTACCAGAAAAGGTTTATGAAACTGCTTTTTAAATCCTGCAGGTTTTGAGCTGATCTGTTTTCTCCTTTTTTAACTCTGCCACAAAGGACTGGTAACTTCTTCTGCAATTCCTCAGCAATCCCTCTAGAACAAAGCACAGCAGATTTCCCTAATTCACATTACCAGCGCCATTTGCCTCATGAACCACAGAAGGACCACCTGAGATTAAAAGGAAAGCTGTTGCCCTTTGGGTTTTCCCCTCTCACAGCTGACATGATGCCTTTGCTTTTAGCCTCCTGCCTCCAGAGCCACGCAGAGTTTAAATCTGCTGCCCAGCAAACGAGCGGCACAGGCAAAGCCTCTCTTAAAAGTATAGAAAATCTATTCCCTTCCTAGGCTGTTAGACGCCATGGATAATTGATACATGACTCCATGAGATAAAGAAATAAACCATTCTTCCTTCTGGAGGCCCTTTCTGCCTCCAACTCTCAGAGCTGGGCAGCCTTTGACCTTGAGTTCTTGCATTAATGCCTGCACACAGTCAGAACAGGGATATCACACACGCACTCAGCTCATCTCCTGGGGCTTTGCTTTCTTCTGCCCCTGAATAATGGCAGCTTTGTCCTCTAGTAAATGAAGAAGCAGCCAGTTTATTGCAGGCCCAGCTTGGTCCCAAAGATAAACCCAGTGAAAAATGTCACCTGCTGATTTGATCCACCCCGTGTGCCACTTTAGCAGCTGCTCTATCCCAAACACCCATTATCATCAAACAGGTGGAATAATAGAAGTGTATACAGCACATATACATAAACATGAGAGCGAGAGGGAAGCTGGCATTTCATCTCACTGCCCTGAAGGCCTGGCTTAGAGAGCAGCTTTGTTTCAGAGCCACGACAGCCCAGATTCATAACGAAGCTCTGTCCCTGCCCCACTGGCACTGCAGCATCCCGGGGCAGAGCTGGACACGAGGTCCCCTGCAGACCACCCAGCAGAGCAGGACCCTCAGCAGAGGTGGGGGACAGTGCCCTGGCAGTACAGCAGAGCTGTCTCAGACCTCACTGTCCCAGGAGCTTCATGCATGTCAGCACTTCCAGCAGCTGTGGGGGCTCTGGCACTGTCCCCATTGTCACACAGCTGCAGGGCAAGGGAAGGCAGAAAAGTGCAAGTGCTGTTTGCAAAACAGCTGCCTCCCACCCCAGCTACCACTGGCACTGTGAGCCCCAGAATTAATTTAAAGCCATTTCCAAGCAAAGGCAAACTGTTTAATTCTGCTGCCCTTTGGCAACCCTGCTTTGATTTCTCACTGAGGTCCTGAAATAAATGGAAGGCTTGAGTTCAGCTTAGCAGAACACAAACAGGAAAGGCAGATGATAAATTATCTTTGCAGGCATGAAAGGTTCACCTGGGACAGTGCTATTACCTAGTAACCAGGAAGCAGCCACTGGTTATCAGTGTCTCATCTGGCTCCTGCCAGTGCAGCTTTCACCTGTGATGTGAGTGTGTGGGAGACAGCAGCTCCCTCATTACTGCAGCCTCACCCGTGGGGTGATGGTGAAGGAGTCGCAGTAGCAGCATCCTGAGACTTGGCAGCTTTCCCCAGCCCTCCTGAGGAGTTTAAATTTACTGTCATCATTAAGGACAAAGACGCAAATGTCAAACGTGAGGCATCCTGTAATGGATTTAACACAGGCTGGAGAGGAGTTAACTGAAATGCAGAGCATTTGTCTTGCTTTAAGTAATTATTCTTGCAGGAAGAATACCGCTACTGAAAGCGAGTCTGCTGTAATTTCTGTCACCTTCCTCCTGACCCCTTCTCCTACTTAAAAATTTCTGGCTAGCTTTACAGAAAGGAAAGCAAGACTGGCTCATTAAGGAAGGTACAAAGAATAACTACAGCAGGTTGGGATGGAGCCCACACAGCAATCAAAACAAGGCTTTGTAGTTAGCACTGAATTCCCGCTGTCTCAATTACGTTTGTGGAGCCTACCCCGTGCTGCACGCAGCTCTGCTGTGGGGAGAGGTTTCTTTGTGCCTTATTGGCTGTGTGCAGTGGTACTGGGAGAGCAGTTTCCTTGACAACATTTTTTTTTTAATGGAATCTTTTTTTTTTTTTTTTTTTTCCCCCCCCCCCCTACTCCCTGGCTGCAAGATCAGTCCTGGCTCTGAATCTCAGTTGCAAAGATACCACAAATACAAATCAGATTATATTAAAAGAAACACCCCAGCAGCCCCTCTGTATCACAAGGTCCCTGTCCCACGCAGCTAGCAGTGTGACCAGGGGTGGAGAAGCCAAAGCAACAGTCAGGCTGTCAGCAACTATCATTAAGTCATGCATGATGCAGTTCTTCCTCCAGATTTTTTTTCTAGTAGCCTGACATTTTATTACTCTTCATCTTGTTTTCACTGTCGAGGGAGAAGGGAAATCTATAGCTTATAACCCACCCCCCCACCAGCTATTCCAGCACAGGTCACCAAGCAGGTGCTCTGCAGTACAATTCATTCCAGCTGACTCCTCCAACCCACCAGCCAGCCCCAGGGAGCTCAGCAAATCTGCATTTTATCTCCCTCTCGCCTGATCTGATGGCAGGAGACCCACTGACTGGCTTACTGCCCTCCAGCAACAGGAACAAAAAAGCATGTCTCATTATTAGGGCTAGTCAGAGATCTCCCAGCAGAACAGATGCTCCCCTCCCTCTTCCAAATGCTGAAATGATGGGATGGAAGCGTTCTGCAGGAACATATCCACCCTATCATCCTTCTAAAAAACCAGGAGGCTCTCCCTGCACTCCGAGCACTTCCAGCTCGCAGGCAGCAAGGCTGAGCAGCAGCAAGGATTAGATGTCAACAAGCCACTGCTATTTTAACACTTCCCCCCAACCTCACTCAGCACCAGCCTGATGGGTTCTGCTGCCCTTTTCTCTAGGAAAATCTCTCCTTTCAGTCCTAAAGCCATTTATATTCCATGCAAGAACGTCCACTTCCCTTTTATTGTTGGAAACTGAAATCTGAAATGGCAATAAATCACAAAGTAGCACAAGAATCAGCCTGCGTGCAGAATTATCTGCAGCAAAAGGTACCCCAAAGCACTGAGTCCAGTCAGTTGGAATAACCAGCTCAGCAAGGCCGTGCCACCCAGCAAGCTAATGATCCAACAGCCTTCTGGATAACAAGGACAATAAAAAACAGAAACAAAACAGTAGCCCAGGAAGGTCACCAACTCCACACGCACAGCCTTGCCAAAGACAACCCAAGGGCTTTCTGAATATTATTTCAGCCCGGGGTTCATGCTGTGCTCTCCCTTCTCTGCACAAGACTGCAGATGTCAGTAGCCCCATCCTCCCTGCTTGGATGGGAGCAGGGGGCCTTTCACAACATCCTATCCTCCAACTGACTGCATGTGCATCCCCTCAGGGTGCTTGTCAGTCACAGAACTGTTTCAGTAAAGGGCTCCAGTCCTCAGCATTCAGCCCTGCTTCCCAAACCACAGAGGTTGTCCCACATCCTGGGCCCAGATTCCCTCCCTCTGCTGACTTTGTGCAGCCCTAAAGGAGTTATTACTCAGTGCTTTTGGATTCCCTTGCTGGACAGAGAAGAAATTATTCCTTACCTGCTCTTTTCCTTGTCTTGAGCTCTGCTAATCCATCCTGAGATTTGGATCAGGGATCCTCCTCTGATGCTGGCTCCTGATGTCCTTCATTTATCTCCATCCAGAGAGTTAAGCCCTGTAAGAAAGGGTAGAGACAGCCACCTCAAATTCTAGCTACCCTGCCAGCACCACTGCAGCCTCTGTCAAAAGAAAGCAGCTTCTCAAGCAACCTCTAAATCTCTCCCTCCAGCTGTAAGCTCCTGGCCAGTCACACCACTGCCCCCAAAGCTCCTGGTACCAACCACAGCCCAGGATCTGCTCAGTGGTCCCAAAGGAAGTGGAGCTCCTGCCTTGGGGGGTATGCAGGCAACTTCCTGCAACTGCACCAGCAGCTTTCCCAGAGAGCCAGGAACTTTGGGAGACTGCTGCCTTCTTTTGGTGCTGTCCCACCACAGGATCTAGATGAATATATGGCATGAAATGCAATTAAGATTTCACTTACATCACTTCATTCACTGACGATGGAGCTCCAGGTTCTGATGAAACAGGCAGTCAGAACAAGGGAAGATTGTTCTAGGATTTAGCCTCACCTTTTGGGTTTTGCAAAACAAAGATATAAATATTTAACAGAGGAGTGAAAAGGTAACACATAACCCTTGGATGGGCTGAAATGAAGGGTGTTTGGATACACTTGTGAAAAGCATTACCTGGTATCTCCTTTTGGGACTTCATCAGACATCAGCCCAGTTCTGGAGAGGATTCCCTGACATCTCCATTTTCATGACAGCACTACCTAAAACCCCCAACTTTGCACCTCTACAAATTGAGCCAAACCAGCCTCAGAACAGAGAGATGAACATTGACCAGAGCTAGTATAGAGCTTGGCTGCAAATAACCCTGTGCTCCACATGCCTCAGCTCAAGTGTCTTTGGTAGGGAACATCACAACCCAGCACAGTGACACTACACAGACCTAAGGAGACAGCAACTGTGATTAAAAGTAACATATTACTGCAGACCTGTTTGTTGACAAAAAGGTATTCTTACCCTCTCCCTGAGAAACATGTATTTAAAATGCTCTCTGCAAGCATTAAGGCAAAGATAAATGATTTATAATGTTTTAGCTAAAAGAATATGCACTTTTAGAAGTGCCAGCCATGATTCCTGCAGTTTCTTTCCCCGTGCAGAGTCCACTCTGCTTATCATTCATAATTGCTTCAAAAGCAGCATCTTAACTGGTATAAATATGATGTGATTGTGTTACCTCCACACAAAGTATCTGAAGCCACCGAAATGTTAGTGAAAAAAACTTAAAGAACTCAAATCACACACAAATCTCACAGCTCCAGTATTCAAGTATCTCAGGGTTTTGCTTTTGTTTTTTTTTTTTTTATACCAAGCAACCTTTGATTAGCAAAACATTTCACTTTTGTGCCTGGTAACCAAAAATGGTAGGAACTTGGAAAAACAAACAAAGCAAGAGCTTGGTGTTTAAAACCCCCCAGAAACTACAAAACAAAGAGGAGAAGAACTTCACAGTTACTGCTGCCAGTCTCACAGTCAAAGTGGTTTATTATCTCCTTGCCAACAGGGACTAAAAATTTGTTCTAGTACACTAGTGGGAAAAATCTGATAAATATTAGAAACACGATACTGATTTGCAAGTAACATATTTCTTTGATGGCAGTAAAGCAAAGCTGATTGGATTGTTATCTGTAAAGCCTAGAAAATAGCACCTTAGTATTATTTAAATAAATTATACCCATCAATGCAGTAGCATTCCCCTCCCAAGGACGGGGAACTGACTGGGATCCAGGCCTCCAGAAACTCACTCATTGTTACCCCAAAACAATAACCCATTCAAGCCCTGCCAGGTGCATGGTGTCTGATCTTGTCCAGGGTACAACAGAAAGTTTTGCAACAGAACTTTGATGGCTCTTGGGAAAGTTGAGAGCTGTTGTTTCATTTGAGGGGGGGGTTGTTTGGTTTGTTTCAAGGCAAGAAGACTTTTTTTTTTTTTAAAACAGGTAATTTAAAAGAGAACTGCTCCTGTCTGCACCACCATTCCCTCTCCTCCCATGCAGAAGTCTTCCCCACCACCAGCTCCAAGCCATGCAGTCCCCCACAGCAATACAAGGGGCATGGGCAAACTTGTCCAAAGCCCTTTGCAAACCAGATTAAAGAAGAGCATTTAACATTAAAGAGCTGCAATAAATTCATCAAGAGCCAGAGGGAAGACATTTTACTTACAAGAACTTTATTGCACTACGTTCAAGTGCTGAACCAAGTATTGTGCCTATGGGACATGGGTCACAATTATGTTCCCCCCCTTTGTGTCTACACTGTACTGAGTCTGCACTTTTCACTATTGTCCCTCAGTTAAGGCTGCAGAGTCATAGTATATGATAATTAGCACATTATAAATCAGAGTAAAACTAGGGGGAAGAATGCAAAGTTATACAGAGCATGAAAAATGTATTTTATTGTTCTTCAGAAGGGCTCAGGGGTTTGGTTTTTAATCCAGCTCAACACCTTCCCCTCCAATCTGACTTCCACCGTTCATCAAAACAGCTTTAACTACTACTATTTCATCTTACTCAAAACTTCAATTTTCATTTGCAGAAACAGTTAGAACATTAGGCTTCTAGTGAGGGGAAGGTAAAGGCCAGAATTAGGTCATTTCAGCATCATCTACCTTCCACACAGGCTCAAACATTACCAGATCTGTTATTTCCCTAATGTAGACGTTGACATCACAAACACTTTCACGTCTCCTTTATCTAGGAAAGGAATCAGAAACATTACACATCTGCAAGGGAGGAAGGAACTCGGTACAACAGAACAGCTCGAGCCAGGGTACAGAGTTTTGTGGAGCATGGTATTTTCTAGCCATGGACCTCAAACAGATCTCTTGGTAAAGTGAGGGGCTTGACAAGTACCAATCCTTTTTGCCTTCATTTAAAAACCCCTTCCAGAGACAGAACTCTGAAAGTCCACTCCTTGTGTGTTCTGAAAACCTTTGTGCAGTGATGCTGCAGACTGAGAGCAGGGACACAGCCTGGGAAGGCAGCAGCTGAGGTACTGGGGGGAGATGGGCACCACTCTGTGCCCACCACAGGCACAGAGCAGCAAAAGCCTTTGGTGCTCCACAGCAACCAGGTCACCAGAGAGCAGGACCCTGAACCTCCACTCAAAGCCTTCAGTAGCTGAGTACTACAGACATGATGTCAAGTTGAAAGCATGAGGTCACTCGTGGGGCAGGGCACTGAGTTAACGTGTTTGGTAGAAGTAGCCTGGCTGAAACTGCTCATTAGAGGCTGTAAAATGACTTCATTAACTCACACCACCAATGGCCCTATGAACAGAACGTGGTGCCAGTCCACACTCCAAACACCAGCATGTTTACTGTTTGCCAACAGTGAGCACATGACAGGCATGTTGGTGTCTGACTGGGGGATCCTCCCTCCAAACGAGCCAAATAAAAAAGTTACAAGGCAATCAGTGGTTAAACTGCACTGTACTGGAGGGCTTGTCTGGGAGAACACCCACACCAGGCATTACCCATGCTCAGTGTTCCTGTGTTCACACCTTCACCTCACATACAATGGAGCTGAGACCCTCCCTCCAAATCCTGATTCACTGCATCCAGCCAGAATCAGGACAGCAGCAAAGCACCTTTTCTTCTTTCTTGTGACAGGTACATTAATTTTAAATCCTTGTCTGAACTGTCCCTTGCTCACTTAGGACACTTCTGAACATGAGTCTTCTGCTGGGACAGATGTTGTAAGAACAGAAAGACAATTAACATTTCAGCCAAATTCTTTGGGAAAAAAAAGACTGACACAGACACCTGAGATCACACACGTGTGCACACACACACACACACACACACACACACTCACACAGTTAAAAGCACTTTCATCAATCAGAAAAGGCTTTTAGCAGGTTCAAAGATATCAGACAGTGAGTCTTCTGTTAAAGCCCACCAGGAAGTTTTTTCACACCTGCAGAGTCTGAACACCACACAGACAGAGACATCACAGAACCTCTAGAACACGCCCAGGTTGGGCTTAAGGCTGTCAGACTGCACAGCAACAAAGGCTCCTCCTCACATCTCTGCCAGGTCCCAGCAAGGCTAAAAAAAGGCAACTCCATTTAAGAGAGTTCCATAGGAATTAATGGATCAGGCCCTAACTGTGGGGTACTTCCCTCCAATCAAGAAAATAGTTTCTGCACAAGCCAATGCTCTACTGGTTTTCCTCAGACATAAAATTTACTTTATTTCTTTTCTTAAAAAGTTAAAAATACAGAAGGTTCAGAAACTTATTTTCTCCTTGCAGATGTTCAAACTGCAGCTAAAGGAGAAAATGATCCTTCACTGAAATGTTTCTCTTAATTGGTTTTTTTTATTTTAATTCTTTTTTTTTTTTTCAATCATCACCACCATTAGGAGAGAGGTTGAGGAGCACTGACTCCACCACTATTTGATGACGTAGTTTGATTCCAGATTCACATTTCCAGGTGCCAAGAGTCCAGAAAACAGCCATGCTAACTTCTGCCTTCGACTGAGATTTATTTTGTTTTTATTGAACACAGCAGTGACCGTTGGCATCTTTGAAGCGTAATCGCATCTTAGGTCGGTACTTCTCAAGGTAAAGCAGCTGTTTGGAATTGAAAGCTCCCCTCCTTTTCCTAAAACAAAGAGAATGAAGGCTAATATCAATGGAAAAAGCACTGCTTCCATCACCACACACATTCTAAGGCAGATCATTTCTCATTGCAATGCTTTTCTCTCTAAAGCAGCCTCCTGGTTTGGCTCCGTTGGATGCTGGGAGGAAGGACAGACCAAGCCCAGCACACAGAGTTCAGCTCCTGCTTGCCAATATTAAAATCAAACTCCAGTTAGCAAATTTCTGTGCATTTTTCTTGCACTGGGAGAGTTTATTTCCAACCCCAACAGCAGTCACTGAACAAAACCAAGGTCACCCTTTCCTCACAGACGCATGTGCTATTTATTACATCAGTTAAGTGGGACCAGGACATTTAGATACAAATACAGAAGAGGTTCTCAGAGAAAAGCTTCTCAGGATAGAAGGCACCATACCCAGGAAGAGAAAAAAGGAATTTAAGGAAAAAAAAACCAGAAAAATCTGTTGACAGCAACACAGTTTACAAAGATAACTGAAGACCCTGGGAGGCCATAAAAGGACGAATAGCTTTTTGGCAAAGCTCATTCAACATAATCTCACCTGCTGGGCTTCATTTCAAGATCTGATGTTATCACTAAGCCAACAGAGCTCTGAACTCATCCTTCACCAGTTTTGTTATTTTCCAGGCAGGGTGGTTGCTGACATTTCCTAGGTGGATAATTCACTCACCCACAACACCTGCAGGAGTGCTGCTGCTCACCTGCTTGCTGCAGAAATTCTGCTTGGGAGCCCAACCTCACGAGAATTTTTATTGTTTTTTAATTAGGAGCAATTAGACCATATTCAAATCATCCACAATTCCTGCAGCTCCAGCCTAGATGGTTTCTTTCCTCTCAAGTTCTAAATCTTTGAGTCTCAGGTCAATGACTTAATATAGAAACACAGATTTAAATAAAAACCAAAAGAGATGAGAGATCACCTTTCAACCCTCCTGTGTAAACAGAGGAAAGGGCACAGGCCTCAGCAGTCATCTTAAAGCCATGCCCAGTGTTGTCAGGATATTGCTACTTCAAAACAGATCAGCAATCTCAAGCTCTGCTGCAGACACGTGCTGTTCACATGCAACATCAACAAGGAGATTTCCTGAGAATGGGGAAGTTTAACTTACTGCCTTATAAACTGAACTGCATCTTCGTACTTCATTCCACTTTCGATGAGCGCAAGTGCAACCAGGACAGGAGCCCTAAAGGAGAAATCAATATTTAAGGAAGATCTGAAGAAACAATACATTGAACCCTTCAAGCCACATCAAATTAATCTCTAACCAAACAGGTGAAGTATCTTTAAGCCTTACCTACAGACAGACATTTGCCTGCTGAGTACCTAATGTAAGATTTCTTTTAGTAGACAGCTCTGCTTCTAACACACACACACAAAACAAAAATCAATAGCTCTTTACTGTCTGGGCCAGGAAACAGTAATTCTAGATTTTCAGGCTCTCTCATTTCACTCTAACATGATTTTCTACTTCAATAGAACAAGTATGTAACACCTCTTGGGGTGCACTTTGCTTCTTACAACACACAGCACACACTGAATTCCCTGGACTGGTGTTCAGCCCACTGAACAGGCACAGTTGCAATGGGCACCTCTGACAGTAGAGGAATAAAGGGTTAAACAGATGCCAGCATCTGGACAAGCTGTACTCATGGTGAAACAAAACTACACCTGAGATGAAATACCTGTCACTGACAGGCTGCACCTGCATAAGCAGAATTAATTATTCACTTTCCAAAGGAAACAATTTGAAACTTCAAAAGTCACTCAAAAAAAAAAATTAAATCCTCTTTTCCTATAAAGTTTGATCCCTCACTACAAGCAGACAGTTTTCCAGATTAAAGCGAAATCTGTAAAGCTGCTTCTCTTCCCTCTGCCAGAAGCAGCCTGAGCAGAGCAGAAAGGTCACCCTGTAAGGAGGAGGTACACAACACGAGTTTGTGTGACACAGAAGATGGGAAGCTCCTGGTACCCTTTGGCCTGCTATTATACAAGAAACAGGAGAGTTGAAAATCACTTGAGTTACACGTGGTCACCTCCCTAAAGCTGTTCCCCAGATAAAAATAGAGCAGAAATGGATAAACAAATGTTAATTGCCTTAGGGGTTTTGGTTCTTGTGTCTTTAAATATTGGCCATTTCTCCTCTTAATTTCCTCCCTCTCCTCTCTAGAGATGGAAATTGAAGAACCTGACACACTCCAGCTCTGTGCATGACTTCTTTAATTCTTGCCCACTCATTCGTGTCCTTAAATATTACCTGTCCCATGGTTATTGTAAGAACACTGACACTTCAGCTCCAGTTCCTCCCAGCCCATAGGATAAATATAACATTCAGAAATTACAGTTGGGAAATTGAATGTAGCATTTAGCTTTCCCAAATCAGTCTTTTTTTTTTCCCAACCTGAGAGGAAGTTCTTGCCAAAGCAGGAAGTTATATTTTGAGTGGTGAAAAGAAAACCAGTCTGCATGTAAGCAAGAAATACAAGCCTGACCTCTCCTACAATGAAGTGAAGCCACTCTAGAAGAAGGAACTGAACCAGTTTTCCTAAATGCTTTTTAGTACTATCTGCTGAATAGGATATCAGTTAAAAAACAGGATAAAACTTTAAAAAGAGCTGTACAGCCTTAAAAATTGTGCTGTACAAGTGTATTTTTCCTCTCATCCTGGATCAGTGATGAAATTATTGAAGATTTTTTTAAGCTGCAGTAAGTCTCTGATTTCACTGAGACAAATTTGCTACTGCTTTAAAGTGCTATTTGGGAGAAAAGACAGAAATTGGCATTTACTGAAAACCTTTCCTGACTTCCCTCCCAAACAAATAAAACTTTCAGCCCAGCAGAGGCAGCCAGCACAGTACTAACCTTCCCAACCCTGCAACACAGTGAACAGCAACACAGCATCCAGCCTCTTCACGGAATTTGGTTTTCAACAGGTTTAGCCAGTCATCAACTATCTGATTAGGGGGTGGTGCTCCATCATCAAATGGCCAGTCCTTGGAAGGGAAAAAAGGACATTAGCTACATGGATTTCAACTGGGAGAAGGAAAACATTGCATTCAAACAGGAGAGCATAAAACACCAGCTGCTGTGGGCATTTTTCTGGTTGCACTGAAGTTTGCAAGTCAATATCATAATGCAACACTAAATGCTTAACAACCATTTAATAGCACTTCTCAGTAACATTTCAATAAAACTCCTTTGTAGTATAGAATTTTTAGAAAAATAGCTGCCCTTGAAATCACATTTCATTAAAAATATGTAAAAATCAATAAACATTTCAAATAAACATTTGAAAGATGGGAACTCTGCAGACTTTTGCCTATGGTTGTGTCAACCTTTCAAAACACTATTTGTGCTCCAGGTTCTGTACAGAGAAGCTGCTTCATAACAGAACAAGGGGATCAAGAGGGGAGAAGGGACTTCACAGCAACCCAAACAGATCAACTTGTTTAGCTGCCATGAATCCAACAAGCAAGACAGTTAAGATTACCAGGATAATTCCAGGTCAAAACCCCCACATTCACAAGCAAAACAGAAGAGAGCTTAGACAAAGGCAGAGTCAACAGCTAAGGAGCTTTTACAGTTTTATTTCTGCCCAATAAAAGTGTAGCCAACATTTAGACTCCCCAGACCACCTCTAAAGTCATCAAGATGGTTGTCACTTGAAATCACAAGTGAGAAGCTTCCCATTTTCTTGGGGCCACAGCTCTCCCCTGGAACTGGAGCTCAGTTCAGTACTACACATCCCACCTTTCCAGACCAAGCACAACATCACATGCTATCATCTCAGACACAGAGTGCTGCAGGAAGATGAAAAATAAAACTCTGTAGTTATTTAACAATTTTCATTAGGCAAATGCAAGGTGTTTTACAAGGAAGACTCATAGCCAGCTTCATATTATTCAATAACCTCTCTAATGAGGCCTCCTCTTCCCTTACTGGTTAGAAACAAGTCTTTAATGTACCTTGAGAACAGGTCAGCACAGACTAATAAGTCTTGGAAGTCTGAAAGCAAAGTTCTGCTTTGAACAAATAGAACCAGAGGTAAAAACTGCCAGACTTTTCATTTTGAAATGAAAAGTCTTATTGCTACCCTAATACTTCCTGTATAACAAGAACAGCTTAGCACAGACCTCAGCTCAAGAACACCTAATAAATGTCTTAGCTGCAAGGTGGAAATCTGCATCTCAGAACAATAAAACCAGAAAGCTTGTAAGTTACTGGAATAACTTCACATGTAATTAATTCAGACGAATACACAAAGTCTCAAGAGTGCAGAGGGTTTTTTCAAGCAAATGGGAAATTAAAAATATCTGGGACAACACCGTAAAGTGAAAGACTACAGAAACAAAATGCTAAAGTTAAACTTGTTCTTTCTATTAAAAGGTTTTTGTGAGATTTTTCCACTCACTCACACACTGCAAGCAATTATTATTTAAGGCCTAATGTCATCCACTGTCCCAGGAAGAGAAGCAGCATTACCCACTGCAAGAGAACCTTGCAGAGAACAAGATTTACATGTCAGTTGTGTGTCCCAGTTTTGGATTAAATGAAATCCTTTCCTCCAGATCAAATACAGGAGGTAACCACACTCCTGTTGCATTCATGTCAACCACCACACTCATACAAGGCTGGTGCTGACCTGAATTAATGACAGGCATCAGTTCCCCACAGACCATCACCTTCCCAGGAATGGTGGACCAGAGACATTAAATTAGCACTGATTAAACACTGCTGCATGGGACACTGCCCAGAGTGAGGAACAAGAATAATTCTGGGACTAGAGGAGTAATTGCAGCAAAGTTTTACAGGTTTTTTTTTCCTGATCAAGAGTTCTCTGAGACTGACCTCCCAATTCCTGTTGGACAGGTTAGAAAAACTGCCAAGCTCCATGATCATAAAGTCATTAATAACCAGGATGATGCACAGAGACTGCAGAAACTGAAAATACAGCTCTTTTGTGCCACCCTGCAGCAGCTGGGAAGGATGAGAGGCAAAAAAGGGTTATTCTGATTAACACTTTACCTGGAGCAGCTTTGCTCAGCAGAACAGCTCTGGGTTTGTCAGTCAGCAAGGACTGCAGGACTGGTAATGCAGAACTGAGATGCTCAAGAAGCAGTAAAAGGACTTTGAAGTGACAAAGACCCCATGCTCCCAAACCTGTGTGCGACTCACACTGAAGTTACAGCAGGAAAATGTGCCCAGAGCTGCCTGCACCTGCCTGGGATGGGATGGGATGGCAGCGTGGTGTCACCAGCATGGAACTTTCCCACCTCCAACACCAGGGCCCATGGCAAGGCAGGACAGATCAAATGGCCACAAAGCCACATCTGACATGGGCACTCCTGCCTGAAGGGCAAAGGGTAATACAGAAAGCTGGATACAGGAATAAGCAGTAAGTGAAGGGCTGAGAGAAGCAGAACAACACGTGTCTGAGATCCTGCAGAGGAACAAAACTACTGCAGCCTCCTTGGTAGCCAGCCAGTGCTAAAACACAGAAAAAACCCCAAAACCCTACCTGTTCTTATGCTGTAGAATTTCTGTGTGACAAGACCTTCTCTATAAACATAACTAAGAACTGCAGGAACCCACAAGAAACTGAATCCATCCCTGCCTGCTGTCTCCTGGATTTAATCTCTGTTGACAAACATGTGCATGCAATAGTACTACTTCCAACACAGAACATCTAATTCTCTACTTTGACACTACACCATCTGCCAAAGCAGCTCGAGCTGACACATTCTGCCCATCCTGCCAGCACCCAAGCCTGTAGCATGGCATGAGGGGAGGCTTTGCTCAAAAACTCTCATTTTTTCAGGGGTTTCACTACGTTTGACCTCAACGGTTTTAAAATAGACATTAATCTCTCTCAGGCTGTGTTTTTAATCTTCTGTTATTTTTGCAAGCAAATATTAGCTTTAAATAGTGACGTGTTATTTTCCTCAGCCAGATGGCAATTCAATACCATTTCTAAGCAGCAACAGGACTCTGAAAAAGCAAGTGTTCATTGGGAGGGAAAGCTGTGCAGGAGGCTGTTGTGTCAGGGACATAGCTCAACTTCTCTCACACAGCAAAGCATGATTGCAATACAGTAAATTACTAAGACAACCCCATGACAGGGATCATCAGGATCAGTGATCCCTGTCACCTCCTGCTTTCTGTGAGCCTGGTGGATTTATGCTCCCTTCTGGTTTGCCTTCTGCAGCAGGAGAACACTAAGAAGAATGGGTCTGTACTGAGCATGGAGAAGCAAACGTGTACAGACACAAGACTGCCATGTGTTACTCAAAGGCTCTCCAGCAGAGAGTTTCTGGCACAAACAGCATTTCCAGTTTTTAGAAAAGCTTCCTCAAAAACAAAACAAAACAAAACAAACTGCTTTCAGTTCTAACCCAGCCAACACCAAGGTTTTTTTAAACTTTCTGGAGAACCAAAATCCCCCAAACTGTTCTGGAAGTGGGGGCTCCTGCAGGGCCTCAGCCCGGGGCTGCAGAAGGTGGATTTTGCTCCCAGCTGCAGAAGCTGATGTCACCAGCCTGCCAGAGCAGAGCTGGACCACCTGCAAAACCACCCTGAGTCTTCTAGGAAGAACTCAGATCTCTGCTTTGGCACAGAACACAGAAATAGACAAAGCCCCAGTTTAAATCAGGGCTCTGAGGGCTTCCACACCACAAGTTCAATCCTCCCATCTCTGGCAACCTCCAGAGCACCCCAAAATCCTGCCATGCCCAAGAAAGCTCTAGAGTGACCAAAAATACTAATCCAGAGCACAGCCCTAAGAGCACAGGTAGCCCTGTAATGACTGATTTTTCCAACAACACTGAGGCACATAGAGCTGCCTGGAACAGGAATAAATGCTTACTAAGGCTGGCAGCCAAGAAACCTGAGTGACCTGTACCTGGGGTTTTCACAGACAGCCAAGATAAAAGCTTTTCTCCTAATGGAGAACTGCAGAAGTTTTCCTCTGACTTGAGCCATAAAAATCAAGGGGTGATAGAAAGCTGAGTACCTACAACAAGAAGGTAAGATGCCATTTCTGGCCTCCCAACAGGGTATTACTCACTCCAGTAAAATAAACTGATTATATCTGCCACACTATAATAATTCAGAAGTATTGCCTGGAAAAATACTGCCTGCAAGCTCAGTAGGAGCACACACCTATTAAAAAAACCTCCCCTAAAACAGCAAGCAATAGTAGATGATGGAGTCAGTCATTGCACAATGTTAACTATGAGCAGCAGCAAAGGAATTCCACATGGGGAATGGGGAAGCCACCAGCAACCAGTTTCCATTTCGAGGGGAGAGGGATGAGGCTATGGATCAATATCCTGCTCCAGCCAGTCCACCAAAGCCTGTATCAAGGTGTCAGTTTGGTCTCAAAAGGTGAAAGATTTTGAAAGAGTGAGAGAAGGGAGATTTGTCTGCATCCTGAGGAGGTCAACAGTAAAGCCAAGGAGAGCTGTGTCTAGAAAAAAGGATCAAACCCATCTGTGTGAACCAGAAGGCTGAACACAGGATTAACATTGACCTAGTCACTAAAAGGCAACCAAAACACCTCAACAAATCCAGAAATATGGGAACAAACAGGTTTTTAAGTGCTCAGGCAATGGTAATGAACCTGCAGGTACCTTTCACAGAAGTACAGCGAATTGCTCAAAACCAGCTTTAGCTGATGCAGGTAATCAGGATGCTTCAGCCAATCTGAAACAGTCCCAGGTTCCTGCCCAAAGTGAAGGCCATCCCCACCACTCCCAGACAGGGGACTCCTCATTTTTAGACAGTTTTAAAGGCAACTCACTAGAACCTGGATTCCTTCTTTTTCGATAGGAGCTTTATCGTAAGTGGCTTCACAAACTCGCACCAAGGTTCTCACTCCATACTTCTTCAGCTCCTTGAAGAAAAAGGACAACACAAACACATGGACAGGGTGAACTGAAGAACCTCATCAGCTACAAAACTTAACATTTTCCACAGTCTATTGCACAGCTTCAAGAGGGAACAAAATGAAGGAGCAAGGGCCAACTCAGAGAGGGAGGTTATGGCCCCTTTAGAACAAAGGTTACAAGTGACAGAAAGCAGCATGAAACTCCTCTGAACTGAAATAGGGAAATGTCAAGGTGGGAAAAAAATGCATATATAAGAGCAAAATTAAAATAGCTGCCTATAGTCTCCATGCAGCTGCTGCTTCTCTTTAAATAGAAGCCTGGAACTGTTTGCTTCAGCCAGTGTTGACATTTTGAGGCAGGGAGGAACAGAACACACACCCCACTATATTCTAGCTTCCTTGTAATGTACTATAAGTAGCACATTGTGCTAGATAAATAATCAGAAGATCAAACAAAAGCTGTTCCAGGTCACTGTGAAAGTTCATACTGCAAAGCAGAATTTCCTCTCATGTTTGGACTGAATCACTATCACTTCTATCAGCAGTAACTATTCCAGAGTCAAGGCTCTTGAACAAAAAAAAAGGAAGCCAATCTATAGTAATGGGAGGGAAAAATTATATAAAGACCAAAAGAATGTGGCTTTCAGACAAAATTAATCACTAACATCTGAGCAGATTCATGATGAAGAGCACACTGCTAGATGATGGAAGTCTGTTAATAGCCACAGTCAGACATCAGGATCAGATGACAGCATCTCACTGGAATGAGAGAGACCTGCATACAGAGACAAGACAGAAGTCCTCCAAACAAATAAGGGCACAGAGATCTGGCAGGTCTGGAACAAATCAGAGTGCAGAAATACACTCTACTGCTACTTCTCAGAAGTATCCAACTATACCTCACTATACCTTCTGTTACTTTCTCAGAAAACTGAGTATTAATTTTGTGGTAAAGATCTTGTGTCAGTAGTGGTGTGATACAGTGCCCACAGGAACTGACTCTCCCCACAGCTCTACCCAGCAGTTGTCATTTTTCAAAGATAAATTCTGGCACCTGAAATCTCTGACAACTCTGGGACTGGCAGGGCAATGTGAGAACACACCCTGTCAACTAAAACATCAGTTTAAGTATAGCACTTAATCCTACTCTAAGGGAGAAGAAAGGTCAGAAACCAGCTACAATTCTGTTAACTACTTCTTTAAAAGCCAAGAAGATGAGCAATAGGTCAATATATCAGAAGCACTGCATTATTTAATGAAAAATAACATTTAGCACTGCAGAACATGCAGTTCTTCAGAAACCAGGAGATAAATGATGGCAAGGGTGTGTGTCTGTACTCTAAAATGAAAGCTCATCCAGCCTCTTGCAATGAAAGAAGTGCAGGACTGGAAGAAGTAACCAGTGGACTGTCTTCATAGTGTCAGGAGAACATGAAAAATTACAGATGGAAATGCCTTAGAGTTCCAGGTAACACAGAGCAAAGCATTGAGCAACAAGTGTGAGGAATGACTGTTGAGTACCTCTATAGAAACTATGAGCACAGGAGGAGAAAAGGCTGGTGCTGAGACTCCCTTACCTCTATGAACCTGCCGAGGGTCGCGTCGGTGGGGTTGTGAGTGATCAGGAAACGCATATTTTCATAAGTAATTTCCACGGGGGCTGGACGGTTCATAATGGCAAACAAAAAGTGTCAGGGGCCAAAAAAATGACTTAAAAAAAATAAATCAATAACCTTGGAAACGTTTCACAGCAGAAAACATTAAAAAGACCACTAAAACGCCTGGGATTGATCAGAGCTTGCTTTGATGTGTTTTGTTCCTTAAGGAATTTACTTCTAGAAAAGCAGGTTTGCTTCAGAATCCACTTGAATTCAACTTCAGCCTCAATTACTGCAGGTGGTATCCTTCAGACTCCAAAAATTCTGACTATTTGCAAGACTAGGCAGCCTGTTCTACATTTAGGCACTGGTGAGGCAAAAAAGTAAGGGGCAGGTTTTCTCTCCACTTTGTTTTCTTGATGCTTAGTTTTGCTAGAGTCAGTAAAAAGAATAGGCTTCCAATGTGCAGAGGATATCCCATATATTTGAGTGTGTTTGCTGTGTCTGGAGTCTTCAAGGCAAAGTAACTATGGCACGTAGAACCCCCTGTGCTCAGCTCACTTGTCAGCCAGGATGCTGTGCTGGGCCTGGCAGAAGTCTGCCCTCACGCTCAGAATCGCCATAAATGTGGGACGTATATTCCAACAGAACACCTGGAGAGAAGAAAAACAGAGGAATCTGATCAGAGGAATTGTTGCTTCTACCTTCAGAAATGCCAAATATTGACCCTCCTAGAGGAAAACTCAGATTAGACCAGGTAATACTGGGTTTCCAAACAAACAAACCCGAAATCAAACAAAACCCAATCTTTACTGGGGAGATGTAATCCCAAATATTCTTCCAGCACTGAGTATGCTCCAGCCCAGGGACATGGGACTTCTGGTAAGTGCTGTTCCTGGCAGCCAAGCACCGGAACAGAGAACAAGGAAATCTTTCTGTGGGTCTGCAGCCCCTCCCTCCCTCCCAGCCAGGTGCCTTAGGAGAAAATAGCACAGAGCCAAGTAGAGGCTTCAAAGTGTCTGTCAGTACAGTCATACCTGCTTGGCTGAAGCCCAAATATCTAAAAATATTGTTGGCCCAGCTTTATTTTCTGAGCAAAATAAGCAGTACAAGCTGAAATAAGAGTGTAGCTGTCCCACAGATGAGCTTTCCCTAGCAGAAGTCACCGGTGGTGTTGTCTCACCAAACTCCCAACAGTATTAAGGAGAAAGCCTCCAGAAAGCAGGCATTTCACAAGCAACCAAATGGTCATTTAGCAGTAATAACTCTTAGTTATTCTCAGTCTTATCTAGTTTTACAGACTCGGGCATTAAGACAGCAGCAGCCTCCAGTCCTAACACACAGGATTCAAAATACAGATGTTTTAGCAACAACAGTAAAAGATGGAAAATGTAACTCTACCTCTGTGAAGTCCAGAAGGGATGAAAATGGAGCTGACCTAAACCAGCTCAGCTAATTTAAGGCTGAAACACTAAACAAGCAACATGGCTTTTTACTGCATTTCAAAAGCACAAAGCCAAAGAGTCCTTGCTGACAATTCTTTTTTTATGAAGTTTCTATCAGTTAAATAAACTGTCAGCTGGCAGCCAGAAGTCACAAACCTGTAACTGGAGCAGCAAGGTCAGTGTGGCACACTCAAGTGAGCACAATTAAGGAAAAACACACACATGGAAGTTCACACCCCAAGCTTCTGGTGAATACAGCATTTTAATGAGATCCTCACTTCAAAATAGTCAAATTAAGTCCTGCAAAATTACCACCTTCATTGACATGAAGTCAAAAATCACCCAAAGAACACCAATTATTTCCTTAAGGGACAGCTTTCAATGCCAAAAAAATACATTAATTAGGTTACCAGAGGTAAGAACAAAGACGTGTTCAATAACCTCCCCTGACCCTAACGTGGTTCTTAACTCTGAGTGACTGAAATACCAATTTCAAAAACAAACCCTGGAATCTTTTCTGACTGAAATGGATTTACATTACTACAGGATTCAGTCTCACCCCAGATGGAAGAGTCCCATCTAAACACATCCTAGTCCCTACACTTGTCAGTTCTTGCACATTTGTCACAACTCTCTGGTACATACTCCCAAACCTCAAAGCAGAGGATTTAACATTTATCACAGCCTGCTGGAGCTGTGATGTACCAGGAACAGAAGGACTAAACTTGTAGCATCCACACGTGTCCAACGCCTGCTAAACTTGATGCAAGAAACTTCTTTCAGGCAAATCCTGGCTTGTTTTTCCCCCATTTAAATATACACCCCAGTCATCTGACACATCCTGCAGACTTCCATTACAGGAACAGTTTCAAAACTAACTTTTTAGGACCTAGCAAGGTCATTTAAATAAAACCAGTGGTCAACAGATCTCAGCACAGGAGATCAAAACTTGGATCCAGAGTACCAGAGGCTTACAGCATTACAAAGTACACCGTCAGGAGGGGAAGAGCTATTGTGTCGTACTGAAACAAGACCTTTAAACATTTTTCTTTTCAGCACCAATAATTTGGTTGGAAGAGCCTCATCCAGTGCTATTTGCACTGTGAGTTGTATCAGATCAGGTCATTACAGCTACACTTCTCCTCCCTCAAGCAAATCAAAGAGAGAATTTCAACCCAATTATCTTAAAAGTCTTTTGTAAAAACTATTTACCAAGACATTAAGAAAGGACACCTGGAGATGACATGTTCCAGTAAATGAAGGGGGAGACACCAGCTCAAGTCCTGCTCTCAGAGCTGCTGCTGCTCATGGTCTGACCTTGGCCAAGCCACCTTCAGCAGCTCAACTCCTCTGCAGAACAGGAATGACACCACCTTGCCTTCCCCAAAGGAGTGCTACTGAAGCATTTAATTAGCTAATAGCTAAGGAGTGATTAAAAACGTAAAAGTGCTGTATTTAAGTCTGAAAAATTATTTCCAGAAGGATAAGAAGTTTACGTAGCACAGAGCCCTCTCTACAAGTCTGGTTACAGACATATATCCCCTTCTTCCCATGTCTTTCAACTGCTCTATGTTGAGCTCAAGATTAAAATGAAAAGCCAGGCTTCTAATTAAGAAAATTAAACCCAGGAAAAACCCTATTTTCTACAGCTTCTGATCTCCCCAAGCAAATACTTCTTGCATTTCTTCCTCCTTCTGTTAGCAAGAAAATCTACACTTCAAAATCCCAGGAGAACCAGGCACTATCAAACTGACAATAAAGAGTATCCAGGTCTGGGAACAGCATAAACCAAGAAGTAATTTTTCAGCTGATTAACCTTCAACTTCTTATGCTTAGGAAGTGAGATAGCACGTGGAGAGAAACCAAAAAGCTACTGTTTTATGTGGCTGGTGTGAGAACAGGAGCAGAAGTATCAAGATGCAAGAGGGAAAAAAGAAAAAGCAGAGACAGCAGCAGCAGGAGCCAAGCAACAGCCACTCTGTATCTGAAAAGATTTGGATATGCTTGGGAGGCAGTTCCTGATGTTGTTTAACCTAATTATCAGGGAATAAGCATCAATCAAGATGCCTATCTACACCACCAGGCTTCATGAGCTGTGACAGTCTCTGCACCTTCAGAGGTGATTAATTCAAGTTATAACTAACAGCACTGAGCTCCCTACCTCACACTCACACAGCCAAGGGCCACCTCATGAGGCCAACTGGAGAAAAATGCTTTTCAAAATACCATTAATACACAAGGATATGCTTCAAACATTAGCAAGGGGCTGTCCTATTAAGTAGCACAAATAAATCTGGGTGATGGGCTGATTAAGGGAGAACAGTTAAACCAGTTCCTGACTTGACTGAAACTTCACTTGAGATTGCCAAGTGAAAATCCAACACACCTACAAGGTTCACAACACTGGCTGCACCTCATTTATAATTGTATTGACTCCTAAATTACAGACTTCAGTAATGCTTGCTGGTGATTTCTGAGGCTCTACAAGTTCAGGGAGACGGGTCTAGTGAAAAAACATCTAGTAACACGGTGAGGAATCCCCAGCTGCACCCCCATGCACAGCAGTAAAAGTGCTGCCTGAGCTACACCCAGCAGAGCAACAGCCTGGAACAGCTGCAGCTTCCCAAAACACAGATACCTTTGGAAAGGTCACTTGGATCACCTTTCAAAACAACCCAGGGCACAGGATGCAGAGCAAAGCCTGCTAATTTGTCAGGCAGTATTAAAAAAAAATAAATAATACTGGAGTATTTTGAAAATCAGTATTTTCAAATCACTTCAACTAATTTCTATCCTGTAAGGGGAACTCCGTATCGATGGTAACAAAGTCAGGTCATGAGCTGCTGAATTTCTCCCCATCAACTTCTTTTTTTCTTTTTTTTCCCCCCTGTTCTATAAAACCTCACTGTGTTTGCACTTACCTAGGTGCACTCAGCCCCACAGCAGACTGGGGGTACCCAACCTGACCCTGCAGCCCCAGCCAGGCTTTTCCTGACACTCTCTGGATGTCACATTTCACTTCCCCTTCCTGCACTGCCCTCCTGTGTGACCTGATTCTAAAATGTCCTGTTTGGTCTGGAGCAGAGTTTGCTTTCCAAGTGACAAATTTCACCGAGACGTCCAAAATCAGCCTTAACAGAGTGGCAACACACATCAGCAAGAACCAGAGCAGCAGCCTTCTCTGACATATCCTCTCCGAGTTATAGTGAGGATCAAAACTCTGGAACCAACATTCCTGGAAAAAATTCTTGAGCATTCTCTGAAGGAAGCCTGCTCAGAATGACACGTGCCTAGAGAGGAGGGGTGAGGTCAAACATTTTACTGTTCCACCCTACCCACCCCCGCCTCAGAGCTCCCTCCCAGCCTCCTCACAAGTTCTCTGGGTGACTCATTCGTTTCCTTTTGCACTAACCCAGTGGCTCTGTCCTGGGACATAAAACCCAGGGCAGCAGATAGAGATCTGCCTTGGTAAATTAAAAAAAAAAACAAAACAAAAAGAAAACCAGGTTAATGAAGTCTTAAGTCACAAGTGACAGATCAGGAAAATGTAAGAATTGTCAAAGGTACTGAGCAAGAGCAGAATCCTGCAACAAAACCCAAAACTGAGTACTACACAGAAATTCAGCTGCCATCCCTAAATTTGGGTGAGGTCAAAGCAGCAGTGATGCACAGAGCCCATCCCTGTGAGCCCTGCAGTGGGAAGAGAGCAGACACTGCATTAGCCATCTCCCAGAGAGCTGACAGGCATGCATGCTTTAAGCTTCAGATCTCTTCCCTGTGAAACAGAACCTGTTTCACAGTTAAAAATGCTGCTCTGACACAGGAGTTTTTTGAACGCCTTCCCCACCTACCATTTAGATTTTTAAATCCCTTCAGAGGACATATTTGAATGTTATTTACATACCATGCCCAAAAAGTTTAAAGTAACTAAAAGTGTGTGAAGTCAGAACCAAATGGCCCCATTAAGAGGAAAAAAAAAAAGAAGTTTAAGCCATCACCCTGTTTAAGTCACAGAACTGCACTTCAATAAAATCTATCACTTCAGACAACAGTCATGAGTCTGTGACACTAACAACTCACCCCCAAAAATCAGAATGCTGAGTTGTCTAAGCCCTTATCTACTTTGGGTTATTGAACACAGAGTCCTGCCAGATCAGCTTCCCTGACAACTGAGACTAAATATTCTCACAGTTCAGGATGAAGTATCAGAGGAAAACCCAACAAACAAACAATCAAAACAACCCCATTAACAAGTCAAGCAAGACTAAAGGCAATTTCAAATCACACAGCAATAGGAATATTACTCTAAGCAGTCACAGAGTTGAATTACATGTATGTTACTCATCTCACTGATGTGAATTTGCTCTGTACCTCTGCTGGAAAAATGACTCAGTGGAGAGTTGGCTCCTTTTCTGTGCTCCTGTGGCACTGAATTCAGTCTGACAACTGAAACCAAAGCTCACTGATAAATTTCACTGCACGTCCACAAAGTCTCAATTGTTAAACCCCCCCAGCCCATTCTTTCAAGCAGAGCTGGAGTGTAAGAGAGCAAAAAGAATTTAACTTCTTAGTGCAAAACAGAGAGAAGCAACGGGCAACAAAAAGGCACAGGTACAGTGACCCAAACAGACAGCAACCCAGAAGCTCAAGTGTTGTAAGAGAAAAAAGGATCCAGAGATTTAAGGCTCCTTTACCTTTCACAATTAGCAAAACGAGCCCCAAGATGACACCAAAGTCAGCAGCTACTGGAAAGGTATTTTATATGCATCAGCCAGATCCTGGCCCAAATAGGTGCCAGCAATTCACAAACAGTAACTTCTAGCACAAATTCTTGATCCATTTAGTCAGTTTTTTAATGTTTAGGCAGAGCTGTTTTAAATTTCCAAGTCCAGCAAAGGTGGTGTTAAACAAATCCAATTACAGAAGACAACACCAAGCTCCCCTCTGCCAGTTCAGTCTGGGCACATCACTGATATATTATCAAAATACACAACTTACACCACTTACAAATCAGATCATCCCCCTGAAAGGGCAGAAATGTGCACGGCCCAGCCCCTCCCAGGCCTCCCAACAGTTAACCAACACAGCATTCCACTGCAGGGCAAAGTCCAGAGCCAAGGAACAGGCTGTGATCACAGTTCAGCTCTGCTCTGACAGAGGAAGAACCCCTGAGTACTGCTGTGTGGAAGAGATCCGTGGATCTTTGCAGGAAATTAACCCTGAAGCCAATCACCTGTGTCTGAGAGACATCAGTAGGAACATCCCAACACTTCAGGCTCCCTGCACAGATCCCTACTCCTACCTTAACTCCAACCAAGCTTTTCTTTCCAATAGTTAACAAAAATCTAAGTATTTCTACGCATTGAGTCATCAGGAGATAGAGTTTTCTGGCTGCTGGCAGTGGTGGGTTTGTCTTTTCTTTTTTCTTTCTTGAAAAACAGCAGTTCTGAGTCAGAACCTGACTGGTTCATTTGGGGAGTTTTGAACCATCTTTCCATGTATTCAGTACCCTTTAAAAGCCAACTTTCTGCCTCACTCCTCCTCACACCAACGAGCACACAGATGCCCCCAGAGAACAAGCAGATGGTGAGTAACCACACCAAGGAAACACCAGCACAGCTGTGCAGAGGCCACTTCTACAACCATCCCCACAGCCTCACCCGTGCCCCCAATCCCAGACCTCCAGCTCTCCATCAGGTTCCTCACCCAGCACAGCACACCCTGAGCAGACAAACCACTCCCTGTCTCCAGCCTTCCTGCAGGTCACTCCTAGCACCCTCAGCCACATCAGGACTTTCTTTAGCCACTGCCCTGGAGAGATTTCATCAACTGCCCACTTCCAACCCATGCAGCTCCAAATCCCAGAGGGCAGCCTCTATCTACACAACCCAGCCTCGGCATTCACAGCCCTGCCCCCACTTAAACTCCAGGGAAACCACCACATCCTGGACACCCTTCCTTTCCAGCTCCATGTGCCCCCACACCAGCCTGAGGAAGATCCCCTCCAACACCACTCCCAGCCTTTCCCTCCTCCACTTTCCACCCCAGATCCCCACAGAATTCTTTATCCTTTACAGGCCACCTAGCACAAGGAAGAAGGAAGGTCCCCTTTCCCCAGAACAACCTTTCCACCCTTTCTCAAACCCCTTCCCCATCCACACACACAGTAAGTAACACTCTCTCCACTCAAACAAGCCCCCCAAATGCCCCCCATACCAGGTATAAGCAAGACACCCCCCCACACATTGTCCTTTATCTTCCCATTGTTGCAATCCTACAGGCAATGAACACCCCTCCTGAACATCCCTCTTCATCCCCCCAGCCTAGGTACGAGGCAGACCCCTTCCCCTAAACCATCCTTTTGGGGTCCGCTCACCCCAGCCCCATACAAACCAGCCCTGGAAGCAAAAGGGACACCCCACAAGGCAGCCCAACACTGCTGGCAAAGGCAGCACCCTAAAACCAGCCTGAACAGCCACGGGGGACCCTCCTAGCAGCCCAATCCTGCAGGAAAGGGGCACCCCCTAAAAACCAACCCCTAAGTACAGTAGGGACCCCACAGGCGAGCTGCCCCCAAGAGTGCTCCTCAGGCCAAAGGAGCCCCCAAAAGCCCAGAAGGATTCCCCAGACAAGGCTCGCAGGTCTGAAAATACCCCCAAGACCAGGAAGAACCTCCCCAAACCAACTCCTCAGAGCAGTTTCCTGCTCCAACAATAAGCCCCTCAAAACCATACCCGCAAAACAGCCGGGACCCCCAGAGGACGAAACCCCCCTCAGATCAGCCGCAAGGGCCCAAAGAGAGACTCTCTAGGCCCGGGAGCCCTCCCCGGAGCAGCCCCACAGGCCGGGGAGCCCCCTCAGAGCGTCCCAACGAGCCGGGCGGGACCCTCACGGGACGCACTCTGCCCCCTCCCCGCAGCCTGAGCCCGTCCCGGGGCGAGGGCTCCCGCCTGCCGCTGTCCCTGCTCTCACCCGGAGCCCCCCCCAGCTCCTCCCCGCCGCGGCCCCTCACCCCGGGCATTGAGCGCGTCGGCGTTCTCCGGAACGGGCCCGGCGCCTCCCACACACCGGGCCGGCGGACGGAGAGGAGCGAGAAGGGGGCGGGAGGGAAGGTGGCGGCGGTGGCAGCGGCGTCAGGCCCGGCCCGGTGTCGGCGAGGCCCGTGTCGGGGCTGGAGCTTGACCCGGTCCGGCCCGGTTGCGCGGAGACACTCGAGAGCCCGCGCGCCGCCCCACGGCTCCTCGCGCACAGGCCGCTCCCTCCCTCCCCGCCCGCTCCCCGTGGTACTGCCCGCACGGCGCCGATTGGCCCGGCCCGGAGCACCCCCTCAGCGGGCAATGGTTCGGTCCGCCCCACGCACACCCAGCCCGCCCCGGGCGCGCCCACTCTGCGCTGCGGGGGTGGCTCCAACACGGCTATGCCGACGCGGCGCGAGCGGCACCGGGGAGGTTTCGTTCGCCACCGCCGTGAGAGCACCGGGTCCGCCTCCCCGTGCGGCGGGGAACAGCTTCCTCCCTCCCTGCCCTGTAACAGCGGTGGCACTGGTACAGGCCGCTCCTCCCCCCCTCCCTCTCTTGGGCATTGGTATGGCCCGTCCCAGCTCGGGCGCGGTTCGGTTCGGCCCTGCCCCGCGGGCCGTTAGCACCGCACGGAACGGCCCTGCCCTGCCCTCCCCTGGCACACCTGGTACGTCCCCACTAACCCGGTTCCCTCCCCGGAGCACTTGGTCTGTCCCTCCCGCCGCACGTGCACGGGGCCCTTTCACGCACACCCCCCGTGCACCCGCAGTGGTACCGCCCGACACCTCCCCCCCCCCCTCCGCTCAGTGGTTCCGCCCGCCCGGGGACAGCGGGACCGGGGAAACGGGACCGGTCCGGGGAGCTGCGGGGCCAGGGAGGGCTGAGCGTCCCTGGGGGAAGAACCCTGGGGGGAGCGGGGCCCAGGGCAGAGTCACGCACGGCCCAGGTTCCGCTCACGGCGACACCGAAATGCGTGAGCGATCCCCCGATCCGGTTCCCTGCTCCGGGCACGGCGACTCGGAGCGATGTGGGGCAGGATCCCAAAGCTCCATGAGCACCCCGGGGGTTGTGAGGTGACAGGAGGTGTGTGGAGCGGGTGGAGACGGGGGCAGGGAGAGCTCATGAGGAGGAGCAGAGCTCCCTGTGGCTCCAGGAAGGGGCCCTGGCATTTACCAGGGGGGCAGCTGTGAGTAAGCATGGGACAGGGACAGCAGGCAGGGAAACGTGTGTGACGCTGAAGATACACGGCGGAGGTGAAAGGAAATACGCAGGAGGAGAAGGAGGTGAGAGAGGGAGCGGGCCAGGCACACGCATCAGTGACCCACGCAGGAGCTGCTCCACGCAGGGAGATGTTTTGTGCAGCAGAAAGGCACTGAGTGCTGAGTGACCAGGCTGCACAGGTTGGAGGGGCGGCTATTTGGAAATAGCAAGAGGGACAGGGCGAGGTTGAGGCTGTGTTACCTGATGATGTGGCAGGCTATGGCTGTCCATGAAGATCAGCTTCAGCTCTGCACAGAAGGGGCTGCTGCAGGCAGCTGCCTGTCACAAGATATGGAGAGATCTGTGAGAACCCCGTGCTGCTTTAGAGGATAAAGCATAAAACTAATTCCACGAGTTATAAAAGCTGCTGTCTTCTCATGTGTACCTGTCACGTTATTAACAGAGAGCCACGTTTGGTGCTGAGGGAGATGCAGTGCCTGAAGGGCATCTGTGTGCTGGTTAGGAGCCTGCTGCCTCCACAAACCGCAGCAGCAGACCCCCTACACACAAAGCTTTTACATCTTTACATCCCTCCCCCTGCAGCCCCCTCAGCGCTGCTCTGCTCGGTCTGACCAGCCCGGGGCTCCTCTCGCTGCCTCAGCCCTTATCTGCCCAGCGGGCACTGCCCAGGCGCTGCAGCGCAGCTCTGCGAGGACGGGAGGCCTTAGGCCCAGCCCTGGGGACAGGCTCTGCAGTGTCACGGCACCGGCAGTGTCACGGCACCGGCGGTGTCACGGGTGCGGTGGGGTCACGTCACGGGTGCTCTCGCCCCGCACCCGGTCCCGTTCCCCGCTTCGCACCTCAGCGGCACCGCCTGTCGGGGCGGGCACTGCGCATGTGCGGCGGCACCCAAGGGCCCGGATGTTGCGCAGGCGCCGTGAGGCGGCAGCGGGACGGTTTTCTCGGCAGCCGCGTGACTTATGTCGCACGGCCCGCGCTGCGCACGCGCGCTCCGGGGCGGGGCGGGGCGAGAGGCGGGCGGGGGGCGCATGCGCAGAAGCGCCGGGAACCGGCGGGGCGGAGAGGAGCGGAGGGGGCGGTACTTCCGGCCCCGCACTTCCGGCCGTGTCGCCGCGGCGGTCGGTGTGGCTGCAGCGCTCGGCCCGGCCCGATCCGCTCCGCTGCCGCCGAACCCTCGGTCCCCGCCCCTTCCCCTCCCCCCTCCCTCCCCCCTCCCCCGGCCCCGTCCCCATCGCATGCAACGCCGCGACGATTCCTCCGGCCGCATGGGCCGGGGGCCGGGGCCCGGCGGTGCCCGGCAAGGAGCGTCTCAGCAGCGGCGGCCGCCCCGGGGCGGGGGGGGCCGCGGGTCCGGCGGGGGAGCGCAGCCGCCGCCGCCGCTTCTGACGTCCAACGCCTCGGGCGCTGCCTCGGGCGCTCAGGGCTCCGGGGCTTCTCCGTCCCCGCTGCTGTCCGGAGGCGCCGCCAAGATGGAGCCTGAGAACAAATACCTGCCGGAGCTGATGGCCGAGAAGGACAGCCTGGACCCGTCCTTCACACACGCCATGCAGCTCCTCACCGCAGGTACCGACTGCGGGGCGGGAGGGCTCCGAGCCGGGCGGAGCGGGCAGGCCGGGAGGCGGCTCCGGGGGAAGGTTTGGGGGCAGCGGGGACTCCCCCATCCCCGGGGCTGCTGCAGCTCCCGGGAGCCCCGGGACAGCCCGGGGACGTGGCCGTTGGGCCCGACGGTTCTGCACCCCCTGCCAGGGCGACCCCCAAGGTTCTGGAAGTGAAATATTTCTCTTTATTTAGACCCCCGCTTCATTCAGCGCCTGAGCCTGGTTAAACGCAGCCTCAGAACTTTATTTCCACAACGTTCTGTGTTGTCCCTTGTCATCCGTGGGGCAGAGGTGGCCGCAGAGAACGCTAAAGATGTGGGGTTTTGTGATTATTTTTTTCCTCTTAGCGTCTGTTTGAGTTCCCTGGGAGCCGTGGGTTGTGATAGCTTTGATTTCCCACTCGGGTTATCTGTGTTCCAGCTGGTTTCACGCCTCTGGTGAAGCTCCAGAGGGGCTGGGAATGGGGATGGGAATGGGGATGGGGATGGGGATGGCAGCCTTTGTTCTGTGCCCTTCTCCAATCGCCGGGCAGCTCTGATTTCTCCCCATCTCCCCCGTGCAGCTGCTGCCTCTGTGCAGCCGGTTCAGCTGCCTCGGGACGATGCAGACAGCTTCAGATGGGGAAGGAGTTTGTCATATTCCTCAGTCCCATCTCTCTATGCCCGGAGCAGCAGAGAGCTGGGAGGTGCCGGGCAGGAGGTTAAGAGCTGAGCAGAGCTTTGTGCTCTCTGCTGCTTCTCGTTTTGCTCTTAGACACTTTAATTATTTTGTTTAAGACCTGTGGTGTTGCCGTGGTTGGTGCAGTGAGAGAGGTTTTATTGGCTCCTCCTAACATTATTCCCTATAATTCTCAGGATTGCTGCCTCCCCTTTGAGTAACTGAGGTGTAGCCTCCTGGCATCACTCGTGGACATCTCCATCTGAGTATATTAGTTTTATAATCCGATTTACCATCAATTTAATGTGGGGTTTTTTCATTAATAAAGCCCTTTAGCCAGCTGGTGCTCGGCAGCTCAGTGGTGATGCCATCCAGTGAGGAGAAACCTCAGGAGTTGGCTAATTCCCTGCCACAGAACACGGTGCTGAGCCCACTTAGGAAAGCTTTGTACCCTGGGTGGTGTAATGAGGCTTCATGAGGCTGTTTTAAAAATGTATTTCATTAATTTAAAAATTGCTGATACTCGACTGCAGCTTTGTGAGACTTCAGATTGATCCCTGGACAAGCTCCAGGTGCTTGCTTTGGATCTTTTGGAAACTGCTGTCCTTTGGGAAGGTTTGCTCACAGTCCAACATCCTGATGGGCTGAGTAGGGAGCTCAGGAGAAAATCTGAATTAAAACAGTGGTTTTAGTTGGCTTAATCTTTGCACAGATGACCCGAAACTGATCTGGGTGACTCTTCATTTCTCTACTGCTTGGGGATGTCATGTTGGAGAAGCTTCTGTAAAGTTTGCTGTTGGATTTAAGGATGGTCCAAAGATTGTAATGCATACAGCCAGCACAACTTGACCAAACCAAATTCCAGACAAAATAAAATGTCTGATTATTGAGTGTCAGCTCTGTTCCCATACCAGCTTTTTGCCAGGACTGGAAGTTGCTCATCCTGCTGCCTCTGGGAGGGAACCCCACAGGAGTTCTGCACTGAAACTTAAGATTTCTTGTAGCGGGAGGAGCCATTCTTGCTCCTGAAGCTCAACGAGCTGCTGGTCTCTTCCAGGACTCCAGCCACCACACAGCGCTTCCAGGGTAGAAGTGTAGCAGGAAGAGCCTTTCTTGCTCCAGAGGCTCAACGAGCTGCTGGCCTCTCCATGCCTCGCACCAGAGTGAGCTGAGGTCTTCTCTGTGGGTGTGTGTTCCACCTTTATTGGCCCCCTGGTCTTGCTCATGCCCAATAGGGGCCTGTCCTAATCAGGCACAGGTGGACTCACACCCACTCTTTGGCAACTCAAGGCACCTGGTTTGTCTTCTATTTCTTCTTTAAAAAAATATGAAAAAGTAGCCTAAAATACTTCTGTGGTTCTGAAGCTGCTTTGCATGTCTAGAGAAAATAAGGATTGCTTAGGAGGAAGATGAAGGGCAGCACAGTGATACAATATACTGAATCTTGAGCTATTTTCTGTGTGGGGATAAGGCAGCAAAGTGTCTGGATTGTGGGGTTCTGTTACCCAGCACCCTGAGTGGAAATGGAAAACTGGGCTTTCTTGCATCTTGGAACACCATCTGCATTTCCTCATTCCTGTGATTCAGGCTCTGTGTGACTTTCCTCTCCCATAGGCACAGGAAAAGCCCTTTTCCTCACTTGGATTTCTGCTGTGGGAGGGGGAGATGCTGCTGGTGTCCTGACAGGCACAGTCCCCTCTGCTTCTCTGTGTTGGGAGGGCAGGAGGCACCCACTGGTGTGTTAACCAGGCATAGGGTTGTGGCTTTTTTCAAATGCTTGTGGTAATCTTAGCTATTTTTATTTCCTGAGGAAGCCAAGTGAAAGGGGCTGGTCACCTCCAGGCTCCTGGTGCTGCTCACAGGTCTGGGAGCTGTGCCATCCCACAGTCTGCAGCCAGCACCTAGCTGGTCCTTGTGTGATTGATAATGGAGCTTTTTAGACCCCCCAGGAGTGAGGAGGGGTGGGGATGGGTGCTGAGGGTGGGTTTGAAGCAATGAGCAGATGCAGAGCCTGTGAAGGGAGGGAGCATCCAGGAGCTGGAGTGAGGGCAGAGCCCTGGGGAGCATCTCAAGGTGCTGGAGGAGTCCTTGCCAGCATCCCCTGCTGGGTTTCCTGCCAGGATTTTTCCCAGGAAGGAAAATGGGCTGTGTGGGAAAGGTGGCTGGATGGGTGGTGGCCAGGCTGGTGCCAGGGAAGCAGACAGTGGGATTAGAGATGGGCTGAGGTCACAGGGGTGGTGAGAAAGTGTGTCCTAGAGCAATGCAGCTGCTTAGTGTGGAGTTCAGGCTGTCCTGAAATGGAGAAGAGGATCTGAATTGGAGTTGTTTCCAAGTGTACCCCAGAGGAGTGACTGCCACCTCAAACCTGTGCCCAGGTGTCACAGACTGATGTGCCACTGCCTTTTCACCATGGGGTTTTTAATGTCCCTATTGCTAAGCCATGCCCATGGTATATTCCCTGCTGCTGCCCTGCCTGTCACTGCTGGGACTTTGCCTCCTCCATCCTTCTGCTGTGTCCCAGCTCGCCTCCAGCCTTTCTTCCCTCATGCCTGAGCAGTGTCTCTCCTCTTCCCCTTCTCCCTGTGCTGGTGGCAGTCCCTTCTCTCCCCTGCAGAGCTGGCTGCAGATGGGTCCCAGCACACAGGCTGGGGGGTTCAGCAGAAAGCAGGAGGGAACAGTGGGGTTTGGCTTGCCAAATTCTGCAGCCACCACTCTTGGCAGAGTCCACCCAGGAGCAGCTCCCTGCTTCCTCTCCTCTGAAATCAAACCACCTGGGGAGGAGTAGCATAGGAGGGAGGGAATTCTGCTTTCCTCCAGCAGCTCCTGTCCCCAAGCTGCTGGGGGGTTCTGTGTGTTGGTTTTGGGGTCCTTTTTGGGCACGGGGTCAGTGTTTTCCAACTGCCAAGATAGTTCTCTCAGGGTTGTGAGCAGACAGATTGTGTCTCTGCCTACAGAGCACAAGTGTGGTGCAGAACAGTGCTTAATGTGTTGGTTTTTGTTGTTAAGGAAGAGCTTGGGCCTAGCTCAGGAGTAGCACTGTGGCTGCTTTAGCCTCCTCCTTGTGAAGCAGCAGTGTTACCAACCCCCTTTACCTACCCCTTAGGATTTCTTCTGAGACAATGCAGTCACTGCCCCTCATGAAGTCCTGGAAACCACTGCCACACATGCTGCCAGACTGCTGACATTCCCCGTGGCAAGAAGGTAACCTTCTGCTGCTCCTCTGACACGGCTTTAAAAAATCAGCACTGAACTGAGGAGTGCTTAACCCCTCCAGGTACCCTTCTCCTTCCTATCAGTAAGTGGTCTGACAAACTGCTGCCCCTCAGCACCTCACTCACTGCTGCTTCATGTCCCTGACCTGCCAGAGTGCATCCAGCCTGACCCCTGAGCAGCAGGACACACAGGACGTGTTCTCAGCCCTCCTTCACACCTATGCCCAGACTTGGGAGTTTGTTCTGAGGGTGTGAAGGGGACTCTGAGGTCTGACCCAAATTGCAGAACCTGAAGAACTTTGAGTTATTCTGCTGGGGCAGAGTTGGTTTTTGTTTGGTTGTTTTGTTGGTTTGGTTTGGTTTTTTCTGTATGTTTTGGATTTCATTGGAAGATTGGGTGTTGGTGGAGCTGCTGCTTTTCCCAGCAAATGATCCTTTCTTTGTTACCCTCACAGACTGACTCCCAGACGTGTCAGGAGGCAGAGTGGCTCTTGCAGTGTGGTTGGTGCTGATCCCCAGGTGTGCAGAGGCTCAGGGTGGTTGTGTTGTGTTTTGACAAGGTGCAAGATGTCTCTCTGTAGTTCAGTTTGCATCGAGGAAGTCGTGGGGTGCTTTGCCTCTTGCTGTGTGTGTAGGGAATGCTTCCTGGTAAGTGCAGGGTGCATTTCAGAAGTTCACTGTCTTTGGAGAACCAGAAAGGTTGGGTATTGTAGTGCAGGGTCTAAAGCTGTGCCTAACCAGAGGTAAGGCCACCAGTGCAGTTTCTAGTTTCCAAATCTTAATTATCTGATATGTTTTTATAGCTGAAATAAAAGAAAATACATGTAAAACTAATCAAGGCAGCTTGTTACAATTATAAGCTCTTCTCTTTGTTTTATAAGTTTGACAGTGCTTGAGCTTCTGGGTTTTTTTACTTCTGCATAGTGTCTTTCAAAAATCATTTATTTTTAAAGCAAAAATCAAGCTAACTTTTCCAAAGCAATTAGATCCAGTAATTATTTTTTTTTTAAAGTAAGGAGTCATGGTAACACTTCTTTAAGGCAGCCAAGGTGCTGTTGCAAGTAAAAATACAAAATTCAGGCTTTTTTTCCATGATTGTTCAATGCAGTCTCCAAGCTCTGTATTTAAATGTCTAAACTAAAAAGCAGTGTATATGTATCCATAACTGAAAAGATAAAGTACTGATCATTTGGGTTGTTTGGGCTTTTTTTCTTTTTTTGATTGCACATGTAGCTGCTTGACTTCTCAGCCCAGGAGGCTGTGGTTGCCCATCCCTCAGCAGGATGAGGGGAACCCCATTGCTCCCATTTCTGTTGGGATGGTGCTGGAATGTCAGTAGGTGGGTAAGCAGCTGGTGTGCCAGTCTTCTAGAGCTGTAAACATGAACATTTAGGCTGAAACATGGAGTTTCTGAGCTGGACCCCAATGAGAAGAAGCAGAGGATGGGACACCTGCCCTCAGTTCTGGTAATGACTGAGCAGTCCTGAGTTTCAGTTCTGTCTTGCAGCTTTCATCCAGTTATATGTATAGTCTTGTCAAAGTGTCTCTCTTTCCCCTGAGATGTGAGAAGTTGTATTTAGAGTGCTTTCAACTCAGAAGAGTTATTGACAGGTCTTGGGTTTGCTGATGAAATGGCACAGTTTAACTTCTAAGAAAGGCTCACGCTTCTCCCCCTGATAGCATGGTCAATAATAATTCCTGAGGGCAGGCAGGGTGTGAGCAAAGAGTCCATCAATGGTTCATCAGTCATTTGGGATTGGTAATAATGGGTTGCCTCCAGATTTGAGGGAACTTGCCATGTAGTTGTTGGCCACTAAATTAAGGTTGTACATTAGAAATCCTTGGAAAAGAAGAGCCCACTGTGGGCTGTGCTCTTTTGTGAAGTGGAAGGTGGTGTTCTTGTACATGGGAAGGTGATCAATGACTGTGCCTTGCAGGTGATCTTCAGTCTTCTCCATGTGGGTTTTCTCCATGAGGTGACTTGTGTCCTGCCATCTCACACAGAAAGTTTAATTTTGGGACAGATTTGAGGTGTTTGTGTACTAGTTCCTAATTAGCCCACCTTAATGACCTATTTCCAGAAGGTTATTTGGATGTTGTTCCACATCCCCCTCAGGCTGCAGCAATGCCTTCAGCTCCCCCAGGACACCACTGCTTTTTTCTCCCAAGACTCTTAATTCACCACATGCAATTAAAAATCCAAATCCTATTTGGAGAGACAAAAACATGTATTTGCATTGCCTGCATCATGTTCAGGACTCCTGACACTTACTTTTCTGGCTGTATGCCTGAGGCATACAACTTAAAAACCAAGCTAGGGATTGCTTTTGTGATAAAAGTGCATTCACTTAATGAAATTAAGCTTATAAGAATTTCATGAGCCATGGTGCACTCCAGGGTGTGCTTGGTTGGGCTCCTGGTTGTTAGGAATGGTTTCAACTGAACTGCAGATCAGGATGTCAGGAGGCTTTGGTGCCACTACTTAAATTACAGATGGAAAATAATGTTTGAAGAATGAGGCAGTTCCCTGGTGTGCTGCTGAGCTCTGTGCAGTCAGAGCTGGAGGTCCCAGGTCCTGCATTCCTGGTGGCATCAGGAGTTTGGGGACTGAGAGGAAAGCACAGCAGAGGTGATACACAAAATCATACTTAGAGTTCCCTACACTGACCTGTTTGGATTATGTGTGGAGCAATCTTTTCTTACTCATTTTTTACTCATTATCCTGGTTTTTGGCCTCCTGGAATCCCTAGATGGGAAGGGAGGAAGGGGCAAGCTGAGGTGGCACTAAGGAGCTGGCCTGACTATCCAGATTCCATTGATGCAATTTTAAGCGTTCACATATTCACAGAGAATGAGGGTGGTATGTCCTGTCATAATTCCAACTCTAAAATGATGCTTGTTTGAGGAATATAAGCAGCCCTATTTTTATCTTGTTTAGAAATTGAAAAAATTCAGAAGGGTGAAACAACAAAGAAGGATGAGGAAGAGAACTACCTGGATTTATTTTCCCACAAGAATATGAAACTGAAAGAACGAGTTCTGATACCTGTCAAACAGTACCCCAAGGTGAGGGCCAGAAAATAGCTTACTGAATCTCTGTGATGTGCTGATTTTCTGTGGATTTTATGGCTGACTTTTAGAGATAGTGGCTGTCAAAGTGTCAGCAGAAGTTACACCAGTGTTCCACTATCACTATGGAATTTTTCCTCTGCAGGCTTGCAGGATCTTATTTCTAATATATTGCATTTCTAGAATGTCTTGGGATAAAGATAAATGGTGATGCATAGCTCTGGTCTTTTATTACCAGAATAGACACTTTCATGTGTAGAGCTTTGTGTTTTGCAGCTAAGAACTCATTTAACTCTTAAGTCTTGATGCCTGTAAAACTACTGGAGAGTAGATGTTAGAATTAAACACCTTGTGTGAGTCAGTGTAGCTTGATTTCCAGATAGAGCATTTTTCCATGGAAAGAACATTCTGGAACTTAATTTTTCCCTTGATTTTTGGTCTGTATTTTTTTGTTGAGGTGAAGAGAGAATGGAGGGGCTACATTTTTTTTGTTGTCAGCCAGCATAACATTCAGAAAAGCTTTTGTTAAGGCTGCTGAGCTCTAGAGCTAATTTGATGTTTATTCATTTACAGTTCAACTTTGTTGGAAAGATTTTGGGACCTCAAGGCAACACCATCAAAAGACTTCAGGAAGAAACTGGTGCTAAGATATCTGTGCTTGGGAAGGGTTCAATGCGAGACAAAGCAAAGGTGAGGGCATCACCCTTGAACACATACACACAGATCGATGGAATACACATTGCTGTGAGAAGCAGTGATTCTCAAATCATTTTATAAAATATTAAACCATTAAATCCAAAAGCAAGGGCAGTAAGGAGTCGTGGTTCCACATTTGTTCTGAGCATGTTGGGAACAATCTTGACTGGGGCAGGAGTGGGATGTCTGCTTTGTGATCATGTTTTAGAGGCCACTCATCTTGTGATATCCTGTTGCTTTGGATACAGAGATGTTTAGATAAAAGGTGAAGTACAAAGTTTATAAAATAAGAATTAATTCTAGCTCCTATGAAAAGTCATTCTCTAGAGGAATGTGTTTCCCCTCCAAAGAAAAAAGCTTTTTTCCAGCTGTTCTGTCTGAAATTCTTAAATTCACATGGTTCACTGAAGCTGTTGGAGCAGTATGTTCCTGATAATCTTTAGTGAATCACAAAGTGCCAGGAGGATTTTTTGAGCAGAAAAAAAATGAAAATTTTTTCGTTCCTGCTTAATCCCAAAACTGAGCTGAAAGTCAACTGACCTGTAACTGAATTCAGCTTTTTACTTTAGCAACATGAAAAGCTTTGACACTTGTAGCTTACTTGAAGCTTCTTCAAGCCATCTGAATAAAACAGGTGTCTAAGAGCAGTTAAAGAGCAAGCTTGTTTGAGGCATTAGGATTTGATAGAATAGTAAAGAGCACCTCAGGCAGAAAGGTGGTGTAAAAGAGGAAGAACACTGCTTGTACGTGCTTAATGTTCTGGAAAGAAGTGGCTGGCATTGACACACCAGCAAAAATATCAGTCACCTGAAAGAGCAGCTATAAAAAGATGGAAGGTGCAGGTTTCATGTGGCTTTTTATAAAACTCTGCCTACTGTGTTACCATGATCTGCATCCAGGCGTGGTCAGAATGCTTTTACAGACATTTCCTGTTCAGGCTTAGAAAACAGATTAATAAAAATGGTTTCTCTGCATCTTTCTTACTTTAAAAAATCTCCAATCTGCTTTGTTTCAGGAGGAAGAGCTGCGTAAAGGGGGAGATCCTAAATATGCTCACCTAAATATGGATTTGCACGTCTTCATTGAAGTTTTTGGTCCCCCTTGTGAAGCATATGCTCTGATGGCTCATGCCATGGAAGAAGTCAAAAAGTTCCTGGTTCCGGTATGTGGAGGGGCAGAGGGGCTGGGAGTCTGGGTGAGACCTGCAGGGTGCCAGGCTCATGCTCTAGGAATGGTGCAGCTGAGGAAGCCTGGAGCATTGTGTGTGTGTGGCAGCTGAAGATGACCCCATTCATCTGACATGAAGGGATGAATTAGTCCCCTAACCATAATTAGAAGGACGTGTACTTACGTGGCAGTTGGGCAGAGCACTTGGAGCAGGCATTTCTCTCCCAGTACAAGCTGTGGATGCTGGGGTGGGTGGATGGGTGGGCAGCTTGTCTGGCTCCATCTGTCAATTTTAGCAGGAGAATAATTTTTGCTGTGCTTGGCATAAGAGAGACTTGTTGGATGGGTTCCTCTGAATTGGAACTGGAGCATGGAAATTGGGCTAGAAAACTGTATTGATCAGATCAGAAGTTGCTTACTGTTATCTCTGCTCTAAAGGGGTGCTGTGAGGATGAAGAGGGTGACTGCCCAGGCAACTTCATTGTAGGATTCAGTGTTGTAGCTCTTTTGAGACACGTCTGTTAAATTAATGTTTCTACAGCTTTCAGTGCAGCTGGTGTGAATGAACCTCCCTTTGCTAACCAGGCATTTATACAGACGACCTTGGTTATCCCTCTGGGGATGTTTTACACTTTTGAACCCTTTGAGACCTTTTTGCTCAACTTTGTGCCATGGTGGAGTATTGCCTCCAAGAACTGCAGAGCTTGAAGGAGTCTTCTGCACATTATTGAAACAGCAGTGTTGCTTTCTAAATGAGGAAAACGAGCTGGGGAAGAAGCAGGCAGTGCCTCTTGCATCTGAAGAGCTCAGTCTGTAGTTCAGGGACCTGGCAGGTTATGAGCTGGATACACCCCAGCACTGTGCTCAGTGGCTGAGCCTGCAGAGCTCAGAAGTTGTGTTTGAAATCTCAGGGGTGGGCAGAACCTGAGGGCAGTGAGTAGTAGGGAAGTGTGGAAAAGCATATTGGTGCTGAGGGATTTCTGTGAGTCTGAGCCAGAGAGGAGGAGAAATTGTGATGTGAAGTGCCTTTGAAGGAAAGAGGTCATCTTCAAGGAGCCCCTGGGATGTACAAAACCTCAGTTTGCTAAAGCGAGCCTGCAGCCTTCCCATTTAAAGTGTCTTTATCTGTCACTGCCTTCAAACAATGTGTTAAACTTGTGAAAATTGACAGAAGAGTCACTATGGAAGGCAGCAGTGCTGTGAAGACACATCTGGTAGGAGACTCCTTGCCTTGTGATGTTGCCATGGCACCAGGAGGATCCTGGGTGTGAGGCCCAGCCTGCCTGGGTGTTGAGAGGAGGGATGGGGAGGGATGCAGGGTCACCAGAGATCTGGGATAATTCTTCAAGCTGGATCCCCTGGGGCAGTGGTGACACAGGGAGCCAGACTCACACACTGCCTTCCTGAGAATCTGAAAACACAGCCTGGATTTGCAAACGGGGTGTTTGCTCCTTGTTAGGCTGTGTTCCTTCAGCCCTCTGTCAGGAACAGAGCAGTATTTTATGTTGTGTGAGCTCACTGGCAGCCACTTGCCTTTAAAGAGGAGCTGTAAGGTGCTGGAGGTGAGATGTGTCTCACCTGACTTCACCTTTGAACTCCCCAACATTTGCAAATAAATCTTCCCAACAGCCCTGGGATGCCAAACATCAATCAGGTACCTCCAGAATTCCTATCAGCAAGGTCTTCTTCCCAGGGACCAGCTGGAGTTTCCCCTGGAGGTGTTGTGTGTGCCCTTCTTGGCTGTCAGTGCTACACTGCTGCCTGCTGAGCAAGTCCCAGCCAGACAGCACCTTTGGATTTAGATCCATCAGGTTGTTTTCATCCCAGCACTGTGGTACCCTGGAGCACAGACTGGCTGTTAGCTGTTCTTTGGAGCTGACTCTTCCTCCCTCTTTAGGATATGATGGATGATATCTGTCAGGAGCAATTCTTGGAACTCTCCTATCTGAATGGTGTCCCAGAGCCAGCCCGAGGCCGAGGAGTCCCCGTGAGGGGAAGGGGAGCAGCTCCACCACCTCCTCCACCCGTTCCAAGGTATTTCTCCCAAAAGCACAGACTTGGAAACGCTGCACCTTGCTCAGAGCTGTCCTGCCAGATGAGGTTAAGCACATCAGCTTTTTGGCCCTGACCTTGGCTTCTGGCCAGGGTTTTCTAGCCTTTTAGCAAGCTGGCATCAAATGTTTTATGTGTTCTGAGATGTAATCTAGCACAGTGGGTGGCTTCTGGGTTATTTTTAATATCTGGAATCAGTAGCTTTGTAAAGTAACCTTTCAAAAATTGGCCTATGAAATCATATGTGGATTGATGTGTCCTGTTTGCTTCTGTAGCCCTCAGCAGAAAAAGCATCTCCCATCCTGGAGATATATAGGATGGCATTATTCTGTCACTGCTGTGAAGGCATTGGGATAAATTGGTGATAAAACTGTTCCTATAGTTGTTGCTTCATTACCTATTTCAGAGAGGGGAAAAATCTTTGCTTCTGAGTGTTTAGCCCAAAAGTGTCTGGCAGTCATTCTAGGTCAGTAATAGATGGCTGTTTAAAATGGACTCTGAGAATTTACTTGCTAAAAGTTCTGTATCAGATTTTCTTTGTCTGTACAATGTGTAATGCAGTAGAGTTCTCACTAGAAGAGGTTTTGGTAAATCCTGCAGTACAACAATGCCAACAATTCTCATGCTTCCCTTCTAGATAAAGAATCCGTGGCTTAGTTAATGCTAACTGCATTTACTCACCAAGCTGCTGCATTCTAAAGTAGGCACAAGAAGCATATGTGCTGCCCTCAGTGCCCAGCACACAAGCAGTGCAGCAGGAGGTGCTCACCATCCTCAGGAGATGCTCACCATCCTTTTCCTCTCCCTTTCAGGGGCCGTGGTGTTGGTCCTCCCCCTCCTCCTCCTCCTCGGGGGGCCCTGGTGCGAGGAGCCCCGGTGCGCGGTGCCATTGCCAGGGGAGCTGCTGTCACTCGGGGGGTTCCTCCTCCCCCAGCGGTCCGGGGGGCTCCTGCCCCCAGAGCACGTGCAGCTGGCATTCAGAGGATACCCCTTCCTCCTCCTCCTGCTCCGGAAACCTATGAGGAATATGTAAGAAACAAAATACCTTTTGTTTTCTTTTGGTTTTCACTCCAGCTAGCTGATGATGGTTTAGATGTTCTGCATATCCTCCCAAGCCACGGGACACAAGCAGATTTTAGCCACCTGTGTCTTATGACTGAGCCCCTTCCCTATGGCAGGGAAGGACTCCCAGCCTTCTCTGCTGTGGCCTGAATTCAGCTTTGCCATTACTCATGGTCAGGTCCTTCCATTAACACCAGTGATGTCATCATCTGTTTCAGGGCTACGATGATGCTTATGCAGACCAGAGCTATGAGGGGTATGAAGGCTACTACAGCCAGGGCCAAGGGTAAGTTTGCTTCTCTCCTTACTGTGGTGGAGAAAAATATGCATGATCTTTTGATGTTGGTTTGTGTTTTCTTTTTTTTTTTTTTTTTTTTTTAAGGGCATGGAAATGCTCATTTCTGAGTTGGAGTTGTAGGGAAAGTGCTCTGTTCTGCTGGAATCCAGGAGTGCCTGGGATTTAACTTTTGGGAGTGTCCCAGTGTCCTTGGCAATTCTGTAAATGAAGTGATCAGACACACCACAGCCATGGGCAGCATTGGGCATCCTTGCTTTTCAAGTGTTTGTGCAAGTTGTGCCAGTTTAGGCATTTGGTTTCAGCCCTGTGTGTAACCAGCATGATTGCTCTTCCAGGGACACAGAATACTATGATTATGGACACGGGGATGCACAGGAGACCTATGAAGCTTATGGTATGTCTGGGAATGCTGTTCTTGTGACAGAGAAGGGGCTGCATGTACCAGGGAATTGTCTGCAGCAGTTGCACATAGCTGGAATGGCTTGTGGGCAGCTTAACTGTTTTCCAGTGCCACTCCACACGCTGAGCAGAAATTTACTGAGAAGAACCTGGAGTAGTTTTCATGGCAAAATGTTTGTACCCTTCAGGTTATCCAGGTCTGAACAACCAAAGGCATTTTCTGATTCTTAGATTCTTATCTAACTTGTTTGTCTCAAAGGTAATGCTTTTAGAAGTACATTTTTTTAACTACAGAAATATCTCCATTTCCTTGTAGCTTTAAAATATGTTCAGAGCTCTGGCTTTCCACCCACAGCACTACTTCTACTGCAGTCTGGTTTTCACAGAATGAGTGCATGTTCCCATCTGCTTCCTTATCCTCAAAAACCCACTATCTGATACTGACTCTCCACCATACATCTTTTGAAAAATGGATTTAAATGAGGCCTCCCTTTGACTAGGTGGAACAATTTTGGTCAGTGTGACTGGCAGTCTATGAGCTTTAGCTAATTTGAGTTATGTAAGGCTACCAACTTGGGCTAGACAGAGAAATGTGGGAGACCAATTTAACCACAACTGTGTAAATCACCAACTGCTGAAAACAATGGGCCCTAGAGCTGAGGTGCCAGCAGTAAAGGATTGAGTGCCAGCATTTCTTTTTTTATTTTTTTTTTTTAATTGAGATATCTGAGCTTATCAATGGCATCTGCACGTGGCAGTGAGTAAGATTCATTTTCCTCTGGCTGTAAACAAGCTGAAGTATAAGCAGTTAGGAAAGTGTTACAGCCAGCTGCTTCATGGGCTGTGCTGAGAACTGCAGAGCAGCTGTGAGTGAATGCAGGTAGGGAGGATAATGACCAGCAAGAGGGATTTTCTGGGATCCTCAGGAGCTGGGAATCCCCTGTGCCGTGTCATGCTGGTATTAGGGAAGCACAGTTGTTAATTCAAAGTTGTTGATATGCTGACTGTCCCTCTGCCAGCCCCAGTGTCTTTCCTGCTCTGAGCTGAAGCTGTGAGAAGTTCAGATTCAGGTGCCTGGCCCAGGAATGCTTTTCCAGTCCAAGATGCATTTGAATAGACAGCTGCTGTCAGTCACCTTGGCTGTCTCTTCCCTTCAGTGGTTGGGTTTCTTGCTTGTGTCAGTCATGAAGCACAAAGAGGCTTTTGTGCCTCCTGCTTGGTAGGAGAGCAGTGGTGCTGTCTGGGATATGAAGGCCAAAATGCTCACTGTATACTTGGCATGAAGTTGCCCCAGCTGATCTGTTTATCCACAGCCATTTCCCTTGGTCTCCTTTTCATGAAAACAGAATTAGAGAAATAAAATTGTTGAGCCAGGCTGGAGACAGTGTAGGGAAAATGGGAACGTGCTTCCTGGTGTTAGGAACAGCCTCTGCTATCTTCTAGGCTTCAGGACATTTGTTCCCATACCCTGGTGAGAGTGGCAGGGTGCTGCAGGCAGGAGGCATCCAGCTCACAAAAGCTGAGCTGGGATTTTTGGGGCTGGAGCTTGCTCAGGGACAACAGGAATGCCAACTCCTGGATTCCTGGAGTGAGGCAGAGTCAGGGAGAGGATGGTGTCTGATCTCCAGTCCGGTGTGCTGCTGTCCCAGAGCTGTGTTGTTTTGGCACAGCTACCCAGGAGCTGCCTTCCTGGCACCCAGGATGGAGAGGAGCAGTGCCCCCAGCCAGACCCTGGGGTTTGAGGTGCTGTTGGGGCCATGACTGCTGTGACCTTCCCCAGAGCTGCCCCAGGAATTGGCTTTGACTCTGCAGCAATTAATTACTCCTAAGAGGCACCAGATTCTTCCAGGTCAGCACTCAGCCAGGCCGGGGGAGCTGCAGGGATCCCACCCCAGTGGCTTTTTCCCCACCACGTGCTGCAGATGTGGGGGGGGGTTGCTGGACCACAGGGCACTTTGCAGCCTGGTTTTGGGGTGAAACCAGGAGCCCTGTGCCTCCACATCAACCCCCAGAGGGGAACCTGGCTGGCAGCACTCCCCCACCCCTGACTTCTCCCTCTCTTTTCTGCAGGGCAAGATGACTGGAATGGAACCAGACCCTCCCTGAAAGCCCCTCCAGCCAGGCCAGTGAAGGGAGCCTACAGAGAGCACCCATACGGACGTTACTGAGAAACAAACATGAGGGAAAAATAGCAGTTATGAGCAAAACAGTTGTTACTGATTCTTGTATCTCCCGGGATTCCCGTTGCTTTACCCACACCAGACAAGTAATTGTCTAACTGTTTTTCTTCGTGGCCCTTTTTCTCCCACTCCATCCTCACCCTGCATTCTGGCTTCTGTACGTAGTATTTTAAAATGAGTTAAATAGATTTAGAGGACCGACTTTTTTTTTTTTTTTTCCTTTTTAAGTGTGTTAGATGGCTTTTCTTTCTTTGTTGTTTAGGTAAAAAACAACTGTACCTTTTTTTAATTAAAAAAAAAAAAAAAGAGTTAAAAATGTTAGTTTCAAAAGTGACATGCTTTGCTTAGCAGTTATGAGATTAAGGTTTTGTTAACCTTTTAAGTTTGGTTTTAAGGAACCCATAAAAGTTGTAGTTGCAGAATCCCAAAGTAGGCTACATTTCAAAATTCAGGGCTGTTTTTAAGAATTAAAATCAGAATGTAACGGTAGTAGCTGCCACCGTTTAAAAGCAACCTCAGATACCAAACTTTCCTTAAAAAGCAGATTGCTGGTGAATCTTAAGTTTAAATTTTAATACGAAGGATCCTCAAACAAATTTAAATAGCATTTTTAAAGCTAATTGACTTAAAACAAAACAAATTAGGTTTGTAAAATTGATTTTTCTTATGTGGGTTTTGAAATCTAGCCCCGAAAATGTGTTGAGAGATGCTTGGGAAGAAGATGATTTCCAGTGTAAAGGGGTTCTTAGTTTGGTTCTGTATGAAGAACTTTTAAGGGAAAAACAAATTCAAGCATGGCTCGGATTGCCCAGTGGTTGATATTAGAAGTAGGTCTGTAAAATTAGTCTTATTTTTTTTATAGTGCTTGGGGCAGATAACACAGTGCAAATTTAAACTGGACAGAACTGTCAATATTAGCAATCCCATTGACTTGTTCAAGTGTATCTCAGCACTAGCTTTGCATAAAAAGGGACACTGCAGCTGAAAAAATGAGGAAAAAATTCACTTTGTACATAGGATAAAGTCCTAATTGGATTTGTACACTGTCCTCCCACTCTGTTCCTAAATGCTACATGTGTAAGTCTGCCTAAATAGGTAGCTAAAACTTGTCAAAATGTCTGCCGCAGTTTGTCAATAAAGTTTAGTCCTTTTTTAATCAAAGTAAATGTGATGAATTGTCATTTTTGTTGTGGAGCGATAAAATAGCCATTTTTTTTTTCAAATAAATTTAAATTAATGCTAAAGCTAATTGTCTTTTTAAAACATGGAGACATTCTAAAAATGGTGGGTTTTGTAATTCTCACAACAAGTTTCAGCAAGCTCATTAAATGAGCTTCATGATTGCTTTAAAAATAAAAAAAAAAAAAAGAAAAAAAATTTGTTTTTCACCCCCTGGAAGTTATTTAAAGAGTCTGATCCTGGACAGTGGCAGAAATCTGACCACTAGCAAATGGTGATTATTTTTTTTTTCTGAATTACCCATTCAAATTTCAAGTGGCCTGACAGAGTATTCCAGGCTGCAGACTCCAGATTGAGTCTGGAATGGCTGATTTAAACATAGTGTGACAAAATGAATGCTGAAAAACCTCCGGCGTAGCTGCTGCCAGGAGGAGGGAGTTCCCTTTGTCTGCTTTATATAACAAACACCCCAAACCCCCTTGGCTGAGGTGATGCCCTTCCTGCTTGGATAACTGCTTAAAAATGTATTTTGTTTTGGGAAGGCTGCTGCATTGCTGCTCAAATCCTTCTGAGAGGGTGTCTGTGTATTTATATATATAAATACAAGAGTTCAAAGTGAACTGCTGCTCAGAGAGACATGAGAAATGGTTTGTATTTCCCATTTGCAGCAAATGAATCTGGCATTCCTAAGGGAAGAGAGAGAGAGATTTAAACTGCTCGGGGGTGAAAAATAGAGCCTTAGGAGCCAGGCTGCTTGCAGCAGTGCATGATGGAGGGGAATACTTTAAAAACAAAAAGTTGTCTTTGTAGATTGTTATTAAAGTGTAAATAACTGAATTTTCAACAATGGTTTGGAGTCAGCTTTCAGGGCATAATGTCTTGCTTGATGAAAAGATCACCCCATGCCCCCCCTTTTAAAGGAAAGTTATCGCAGGAGAATCAGGATCTGTAAAGCTCTAACATGCATCGCAAAACCCAAAAGGTAACATAAATGTCTGATTTTAATAGCACATTTCTCTTTTACATAAACCCTGATGGCAACTTGCATAAACTTTATTGAGAGCATTCTTCAGATGTTAATTTTAATGTTAAAAAAAAAAAAAAGGAAAAAAAAATGTTTAAAATAAACATTTAAAAATCCCCACGTGCTTCTGCATAAATCAGCAATAACTTTAATAATGTGCCCTGTGAAAATGCAACCTAATGTGGGCAAAACCCAAAGGAATCGGCAAGCTTAAAGATCAAGAGATGTAAAATGACAACGAATATAGATAGTCCTACTGCCAAAGCCAAGAAATTCTGCTCAGTTATGTAAAACATGTAAAATGATGGCCCTTCCTAGACCCCAGTATTGCTATTTACTGTGAAATGTTGGAAGCTCAGCTTAAGTTGCATGTTTTCCTTCCTGTGTAATTGCATGCAGGAATCTTTTTTCTTTTGGTTTGTTTTTTTCTTTTTTCTTTTTTCTTATTATTATTTTCCTGGATCTCTGCTCACACAAAAGAGTCTCACAAATGTCTTCAATTTGCAGGGGTCAAGAGGAGCTCACCACCAATCCCTTGGGTGAAGCCAAGCAGGGGCAGCACACAGTGGGTAAGTTTGTTTATTTTTGCAACCCTCCTGCAAGCTGCTAAAGGGTTGTGGGTGGGAGGTGGGGGGTGGCACCATCTGAGCTGCTGAATCAAAGCCATGCATTATATACCCACAAATAAACCACTCCTGCCAGGGGCCAGGGACACGGCTGACACCCCTGCAGAGGTCAGGGGGGGGGAGGAGGCTTCAGTAGCTTCCAGCTCTCCCACCCAGATCCTGTGGAGAAAGGTTTTAGGGGGATTTGAGGAAAGGGAGATGAGGAGATGGGTCTCTTGGAACCTCTAGAAGCCCAAGGAACAGCTCCACAGGAGTTCCCAGATGAATCCAGAATGTATTGAATTGTAGGGGGCAGATTTTAGACCAGATGCTGCCTACCCAGACCTTGCTATTTCCCCCCCTTCCACAGTCCCTTCGGGCTCTGGAATGTGATCTGGCTGCTGGCTGTCACTTGTATGGCTTTTTCTCTGATGTCATTGCCAGGGATGGCTCAGGCAGTCGTCCTGCCGGCCTGGCTGGGGTTTGTTTAGCTCAAAACACACCCTGGATCCTCAGGAGGGGTGATGGACCCCTCAGCACTTTGGGGTGATGGAGCTGCAGCACCTTTGGGTGCTGGTGCCAGGCAGCACCCCCAGTGCCAGGGCTCCCTCTGGCGGGTGCTCTGCCCTGGCTGGCTCACTTGTTCTCCAAGAAATACCTTAATAAATGCACAGCAGTGCTTGCAAACTCAGCTGTGCCTTGGCTGGGGAGAGGATCAGACATCAGTGGGGTGACCTGCTTACACAGCAAGGACACATCTCCCCCCCAGCCCCAAAGGCAGCAGCCATCAGCATTTCCTTTGGGGACTGCACATCTCTTTCTCTCAAATCTCAAACCCACTGAAAGTCTGAGCTCCATAAATAACAAAGAAATAAAGCCTTGGAAGACTGAAGAAGTCTAATGGCTTCAAAAGATAACCATGAAAAGCCCTGGGCACAGGACTCTAGAAGGACATAAGTCTTATATGGAATTGTAAAGCTTCCAAACGAGCTTCTCTTATCTTAGGAATATTATGAAGAAGAAAGCAGTAATATATGGAAATGCTTCAACAGAGAGAGATTACCCTCAGTTCTTTGACTTTAATTGGATCTGTAGTTTTCTGCTGGAGGAAATCATAAGTCTGGCTTTGTGACCTGTTTATCAAATGCATCTTCATTTACAATGTAACTGGAACATCAATTTACATGGTGCTGTACCAATCTTTCCCATTTCTTTCTTAATAGGCACAGCTTTTATGTCAAGTGGAAAGGATTTGATAGAGATCATCTATTATGATGCAGTTTTTTACCAGTAGAAATGGATCTCGTGGCACTGCCTTTGTAGTAACACAGCTTGCTTGTGCATTGCATTTGTCACATGTGTTGTGTGACAGATTTTCATGTTATGGAGGAATGTAAATGTTAATACATTGGAAATGACTGTACGTGCCAAACATGTTTTGAAAACGTGCCCTTCATCAAACATCTTCCTCCCTCTCATAGCATGACTACATTCAGATTTTAGCTTGGAGTCTGCAAGAGCTAAATTGAGATCCCAAAATAGCCATCACCATCGGATGTGCCTCTCAGAGGTGCTCTAATTAGCCACACGTTCCAGGGATGCTGCAGGACTCACTGAAATGGCAGGGGTAGAGATTCCTTTGAGTATTAGAGTCTGAGTCACCTAAATAACCTTCCCTTTTCCACTGACACAGAGCCCCTGGAGTTAGCATTCTGCTGGCTGTGAGCTAGTGAGCACCAGTGATGTCTCATCTCTGGATTTCCCCAAAGGAATAAACCACATCTTCCTATTTGTAGGAATTTGGTAAAGGCCATAAATAAGATAAAAGCCCCCGTTGTGCTTGGTGCTGTACAGCATGATGTCCAGCAGTGGTCACATCTCCTCTGTGGGGTGTTTCCCAGCAATACTGCTCTTTGCAAGAGAAGCTTGGGCTCTAGAACCATCCTCCTTGGACAGGAACAGGAGGAAAACCTCTCCAACTGGTATGGCAGAGATGCTCCCAGCAGCTTTTCCTGGAAGGATGCTGTTCCTTACCCCTGGTTTCAAGTTGCTGATGTAAAGCAAATGGCTACAAGCTTTATTTTATAACTCAGCTGTGGTGGTTCTCTGGTTAACTGCTTGCTAAGGCATCACCTTGATATGCCCCATTGTACATTCCATGGTTAGTAACTGGATTCCCTGCCCAGCTGTTAAAGCAGATGATTCCTTTTGTACAGAACACGTTTTCAAATTTGTATGAGAGCATCTGTCACCCACAGAGCCAAGAAAAACAATTGAAATGTGGGCATCTTCCCTTCCCACAGCCCATGTTCCCTCTCTCCTAAAGAACTCTTGGGCAGAGGGCGATTCCTGTGACAGAGCCTCGAGAGGAGAGGAGAGGATAAGAAGTTTGACCTGTCTGTTGGGAGATGGAGATGGAGAGGAGAGGAGATGGAGAGGGTAGAGATGGAGAGGAGATGGAGATGGAGAGGAGATGGAGATGGAGATGGAGATGGAGATGGAGAGGAGAGGAGAGGAGAGGAGAGGAGAGGAGAGGAGAGGAGAGGAGAGGAGAGGAGAGGAGAGGAGAGGAGAGGAGAGGAGAGGAGAGGAGAGGAGAGGAGAGGAGAGGAGAGGAGAGGAGAGGAGGAGAGGAGAGGAGAGGAGAGGAGAGGAGAGGAGAGGAGAGGAGAGGAGAGGAGAGGAGAGGAGAGGAGAGGAGAGGAGAGGAGAGGAGAGGAGAGGAGGAGAAGCTGCTGATAACCCAGCTCCTCTCACAGCTGCCCATGCCACGTACATGTGGTGCTTTCAGGGCAGAAGACAGAGCTTAGAGAAATTCTTCTTGAACTGATAAAGCTGTACCAACATCTTGGATGAGGTGTTGATCTAAAGGCTCTGAGGGGGAGGAATTAATTCCTGCAGGGAGTCAGGGCCAGCCAAGGACCATGTTACTCCTCTTTTTTTTTGCTTCTCAGGAAGCTGAGTTCCTGCCAGCAAAGAGCAGAAACCTTTGCTCAGTGGAACCTTCTGTTGCTGCCACGTGTTGCAACCCAAGTGTTTGTTTCCATGCTCGTTTTTGCTCCTTTGGTGAGCTGGGATGAATCTCCAGGGAGCTGATTTCAGATCTGATGAAGGAATCCAGTCAAGGTGCCTTTTGTTCTGCTGTGGCTCAGAACCTGCCAGCGCTTGGTGGGTGCTGGGGGACACCACAGCCTCACTTGGCTGCTCTGTGTTGGATTACTGAAATACAGAGTGTTCTGCAATGAAACTGTTAACTTTTGCTGCTGATTTTGAACCCAAGATCACACTGTTACAGATACAAACCTGGGTGCTCCATCCTTCCTGGTACCTTCACAGCTGCACACGGAAGATTCTGTTCAAACCACCCGTGCCTGGATATTCCTGGGGTTTTTTGATGGTTCTGCACTTCAGGTTTCAAAACCATTAAGAAATGGAAGAGTGGCCTTATGGAAGTTCATTCATTTTAGCAATGCCTCCAGCCCGGGTTGGGGTGGTCCCTGGCACTGTGCCACGGCACCCACCACCCACGAGTGAAGGCAACCGATGAAAAAAACCACTGCAAACGGTTGGTAAAGAGGGGAAAACGGATTCAGGTGAATCACAGCATTAATGTAACTTGTGTAGGAAGCGGAGGAGCCCGCGGGACTGGCTCTGAGCACGCAGCTCTCTGCGTGTGTCTGCAGGGACCCGCCGGGCCCCGGAATAAAAACCTAAAGACGGATTTTTATTGGGTTTCCCTTACGGCCTCAGAGGAGTTCCGGGAAGATGTGAGGAGGAGGGCAGGGGAGCGGAGCCCCCGGAACCGCTCCCGGGACAGGGCCGGACCGGTACCGACATGGGTGCTGGAGGGGGCGTGGCCTGGGAGGGGTGGGCGTGGCACGGTGGTGTGCGCGCACTCCCGCAGGAGGTTTGTCCTCCGTCGGCCGCCGTCCTCCGCCCGGCCCCGCCCGCCATATTGTGTCCGGCGCAGGCGGAGCGGCGGCCGGAGATGGGTGAGGGGGGAGCGAGCGGCGGGACCCGCCCGGGCACCGCTCCCGGGCACCCACCCCGGGCACCGGGACAGGGAGGGAGGGGAGGAAGGAAGGAGGGAGGGAAAGAGGGGAGAGCCGAGCCCACAGCTTTGGGGGAGAGGCCCCGGGCGGCGGCGGCGGGCGGGGCGCTGAGGGACCGGCGGGTCCCGCCCCGCCGCTCCGAGGGAGGCGGCTCTCGCCCCGCGGCCTGACCCGCAGCCTCCGGCGGCCTCGCTGCTTTCTCCAGGAGCTCCCTCCGAGCGGCTTTGCAGCCCCTGGTGCACCCCCGGAGGTTTCCTGTAGCCCGGCGGGGTCCCCGTCCCCGCCGCTGCTCTCCCCCCGGCATTCCCCGTGCCTCCCGCTGCTCCCCAGCCCCGGCCCGCACCCCGAGAGCTCTCCCAGAGCTCCCGTGGCACTCAGGGTGCTCTCCCAGAGCTCCCGTGGCCTCCACTCTGCCTCTGTAGTCGTCACTTGTGCCCCCAGGTTGCCCATTCCTCTCCTGTGGCTCCTGCAGCCCCCAGTGCCCGTTCAGAGCCCCCGCCTCAGCTCCTCTGTCAACGGGATCCAGAGGAGGTTCCTTCAAACTTCGGTACTATTGTGGTTTACACTGTGGCAAGCAAGCACTAGAAAACCTGACTTTGGGCTGGCGTCTTGCTGAGCTCTGTGCCAGGCAAACATCCAGCAAAAATAACAAAAAACGCCCTAAACGTGTGAGGTGTTTTTAGCTTACCTTAAAGGAGAGAAAAAAGAAAGGAAAAAGCCACTTTGTGCTTTTGTGGTGTCCCTTTCAAAGAGCTGAGTATCTGATTCCAGCACACAATTGTGCTGCTACCCCCAAATGAAATGAATCATTTGGGAGAATTGTTTGGCATCTCCACAAGTGTATTGCTCTGCCTCAAAACAGGGATAATGCAGATTAAATTCCTCATAAATGCCTTGGCTTGGGAGAGAGGCAGGAAAAGCCCCTTCCTGCTCCTGTGGAACCCTGCCTGGAGGCTCTCGGTGAATTCGCAGCTCCCAGGAGCTCTGGGGTGACATCTGCAGCCTCTGACAAACCCAGGAGGTGCAGGAAGGGGCTGAGCAGCTGCATCCCCTCCCCTGCGTGGTGGGAGAGGAGAGGAGCAGAGGAACCTCAGGGCTCACCCTTTGCCTTTTCAGTTTTCAGGCCCGAAGCTGCAGCCCCGCAGTGAAGAGCAGAGAAGGCAGGAGGAAGCACAACCCCTCTGCTGTTATGGCAGGGGGAAGGCGGGGCCCTAACCGGACCTCCTACTGCAGAACCCCCCTCTGTGAGCCCGGAGCTGCTGGCGGCTCCGGACACTCCAACACCTCCTCTGTCACAGGGGTGCGCTCACGCACCAGGTACGTCTGTGTCTGTCTGTCTGTCTGTCCCTGCACAGCCAGCCAGGACAGGGCTGAGGCCACCTCTGTCTCCCTGACTCTCACATTGCTGTTTTTCCTGTGATTCAGGGGTTTTGTTAAGTCCCTGTCTGGCTGCAAGTGGGATAGGAAGGTTCTGATTTGGCTGAGGCTGTTCTTCATCTGACCATGACAGACTGCCAGGAGTGACCATCAGACAGAAAGGAAGAATAGTGACAATTTTTTAGCCAAAGCCTGGTTCTGGTTGTTGTGTCTCCTGTGCCCTGAAGCCCACGTCAGGTGAAGCATTCTTGGGGTAGAGTTCAGCCAGGTCAGAGGATGTGTAGGCTCCAGGTGTTTGTCAGGTTCCAGCCCAGCTGGTTGGTTGTTTTTCTGTCATTGTGGCAGGGAGGAGAAAGGAGAAGCAGAGCCCTGACAGCGGTGCCTAAGCAGTAGGTGCCTGATGAACTCCCTGCCTAGGCCCTAGGCCAAGGAATTTCTAGGGATACAGTTATTCAGACAAGTTACTGCAGGGCCACAGAAGGTGGAGCAATCCACCTTGTACATACTTTGCTCTGGGAATGTGCACAGAGGTCCTTATCATGAGGAGGTGATGCAGCACAACCCCACACCACAGCTTCCCTCTGAGTGATTTGTCTCTGATCCAGGCCCAGGTGTCCCAAAGTGCTTTTTGCATGTGAGAGCCTTGGCTGCTGCTCTTGTGAAAGCATCTACAGCTCCAGTGTGACTGCTCAAAGCAACAAGGGTTTTGTGGTTAAATTTCAAGCCTTTTTTCTACAGGCTTGGAACAGGAACTCTTGCTGTGTGTACAGAACCAGAATTCATTATGAATTTATGGATTTATGAGTCCTGAGGAGCTGAATCAATCTTGTCAGCCTGGGAATCTGTGGGTTTCAGAGTTCCTCAAGTTTTCCCCTCAGCATCAACCTTGTTTCAGGCTTCAGTCTTCTGTTTTAAACAGGGACTGCTCCACCCATGTCCACTCCTGGGCTGGAAGTCTTTCTGCAGTCACACTCCCCAAGACTTCTGTGGTTTCATTTTGGGATTTTCAATAGGAGTTTGTGCTCTGTAGTTCCCTTTGAAACCCACACCCAGATTCCTTTGTTGCTATTTAGAGATTGCAAATCAGGAGAGGTCTATCTGATATATATTCATTCCCTTCCCTTTGATTCAAAGGGTTGCTGTCTGGGACTGCCTGCATGCTGACACAGGAACACACACCTCTGACTAAACTTGTTTTTCCTTCATAGTTGAATAGAAGTTGAAGAATGAGAACAGGCTTGTGTTTAATTGCTCTGCATTTCTCCTTCAAGCACTCTTAGAAATGTAAATAGCAACTCTGAGGCCTAAAAGCTTCCAATTAATTAAAAGGGCCACTGTTTGCCCCTTGAATAGCAAAACACAGCCACAGCTTCTGAACCTGACTCAACGTGAGGGATTTCATCCCCCGTGACCTGGTGCTGTGTGCTGGCCTGCTTCCAAATACTGCTAATTCCTGCTCCTCTCTGCCTGCAGCACTCAGCCCAGACATCCTGGGGTGCTGACACCTGGGGTTTGTGGCAGCCATTGACCATGACAGTCAGCTTAGGTTTCTCACTCAGTATCAGCCCCACAGACTTGTAAAATCTGAGTGTTTGCTGGAGGCAAACACTGTGTTTATCTCAGGAAGGTGACTGCTGGCTTCTGCTTTCCCTCTGCAGGAGTGGCTCAGGTACAGGCCTTTCCAGCCCACCTTTGGCAGCTCAGACAGTCGTCCCCCTCAGGCACTGTAAGATCCCAGAGCTGCCCATGGAGAGGAGTGTCCTGTTCGAGCTGCAGCTCTTCTTCTGCCATCTGGTTGCTCTCTTTGTGCACTACATCAACATCTACAAAACCGTGTGGTGGTACCCACCTTCCCACCCACCTTCACACACCTCCTTGGTAAGCACCTCAGGGCAGCTGCTCTCCTCTGGTAGTCACACACGGGCTCTTGACTCATAAAGTGTATCTGTGTTTGGTGCCAACCTCATGTGGCTCTGCAGAACCAGAGAGGCAAATTTTGGGGGGCAAATTTTGGGCACTGGCTGTCTGCTTGGCATTCTCCTTTCTGATATCAGAAGAGAGAGTCTGAGGAGAAGAGAATAACTTGGGAGCTTTTCTGTTGAGTCGTGGTTTCTGCTGCCTGGTGGAAAGGGGAATGAATCCCTCTGTTCTTGTCACTGCAGAACTTTCATCTGATTGACTTCAACGTGCTGACAGTGACCACCATTGTCCTGGCACGCCGGCTGATCGGGGCTATTGTGAAGGAGGTAAAGTCCCCAGGCAGACCTCAGAACTGTTCTTTCCTCACAGGCAAAGTGTGTAGCTGTGTGTCCCTTTTGCAGTGTCAAACCTTTCTGCTGTGTCCCAGTCAGAAACACAGGCATGGCTTCCAACAGGGAGAGCAGAGAAGTGAGAGTCTCAAACCACTGCTCCTGACTTTCCCTGTCCTTATGGGATTGTCTGGGAATCACTGTCTCAACTCAACTGTAGTAATTCTGCTTTCTCCCTTGTGAAGAACAATATTTGGCTCATTTCCTGTTCTTTCTCTTTGGCTTTCTGCAAGGAGGAACCAGTGTAGGTTGGTTTCTGCTGCCTGCTGGGGTGAGCAGCTCCACAGGGGTGGGCTGGTCACACTGGGAACTACCAGACCTTAAGAAGAAACTCTGAGAGCTCTCATTACAGCTTGAGAAATGAGGCCCCGGGCTCTGGCAAATCCCAATTCCAGCCTCTAGGAGTCCCCCTGTCCTGGTGGCAGTCAGGCAGCCTCTCACTAACCCTTCATGCATGTGAAGTTGATTTTACAGATTGGAGTGCTGCTTGCTTTACTGTTTGCTTCCTGTAGGAAGAGTGGAGGAGTCTCCTCCCCTCTGCCCAACTCTTTCTTCTCTCCCCACAGGCTTCACAGAGTGGCAAAGTCTCCCTGCCACGCTCTGTGTTCCTGGTGGTCACTCGTTTTGCTGTTCTCACTGGCACAGGCTGGAGTTTGTGTCGGTCGATCATTCACCTTTTCAGGACCTACTCTTTCCTTAATCTCCTCTTCCTCTGTTACCCGTAAGTATTTCTGGCACTTGTGTGTGATTTCTGATGTGGTTTCAGTGCAGTGGGTGTTGCTCAATTGAAATGAGACCTGGAAGAACTCAACTACCTCAGCTACCCTTTTCCTTCTTGCTGTGTCAGGGCACACTGTGAACATTTGCCCACATTCCAGTTGTAGTATAAGCATTAATTACAGTTTTTAGAATGCTTGGTCCTCTTGAAAGGGTTATGTATTTCTTTCATTGTATTCAAAGAAACCTTGACTCCAGTTTGCCTTAGCCCTGAGGTGCCTCTGCCAGGAACCAAACAACTTCCCTGCTTCCTGTCAACTAAGGGAAGGAAGTGGTTCTGTTTCCAGTCAAGTCATGGGAATAGCTCCCTTCTCCCTGATAGATGCAGAAGGAAGGATCTAATAAAGATCTGAGACTTGGTGCTAGTGCCAGGTCAGCCTGGTGAGGCTCCTTTCTGGAGTTTCTGTAGGTATTGGTGTCATTTAGGAGGGGGAAGTGCTGGTGGGGCCAATCTGCCAGCAAAGCCCCAGCCCAGGGCAGCTGCTGAGGGAGTAACCACGTTTCTGCACTTGCTGCTCCAGGTTTGGGATGTACATTCCCTTCCTTCAGCTCAACTGTGACTTTCGGAAGGTGGGACTCTTCTCCCAGGTGGCCAACATCGGTCCCAGGGAGCCCAGCGAGGTGACCTCCAGGGGCAGGGACTACCTGACTGTCCTGAAGGAGACCTGGAAGCAGCACACCCGGCAGATGTATGGCATGGAGGCCATGCCCACTCATGCCTGCTGCCTCTCCCCAGATCTCATCCGCAATGAGGTGGAATACCTGAAAATGGACTTTAACTGGCGGATGAAAGAGGTGCTGGTGAGCTCCATGCTCAGTGCTTACTACGTGGCTTTTGTGCCTGTCTGGTTTGTGAAGGTGAGTCAGGCACGGGGCTGGCTGGGGAGGGATGTGGGGAGGTGGGCACTGGGTGATGGAGGAGCTCTGGTTCTTGTTTCCTCCTTAACCAGAACTTGGGAGAGGTCAGTCAGGGGGCTGCTCTGTGTGTGCAGCTGCACCAAACCCATTTACTCCTGAAAAGCAAGAAGCAAAACCATCTAGGTTTAGCTTTGCTTGAACTGCAGACACCAGAGGACAGCACTATCCTAGTAAAGCCTGCTCTGACTGCCCATGAGAATGTGTGTCCATCTGTGAGGTAATGGTGCCTCCCACCTGCCTCCCTGTGAAGCTAGAGGGACTCCAGGCTGACCATTCCCTCCCACACTGACTCTCCATGAGGACAGAGCTCCAGGATGAGGAGACTGACTTTAATAAAAGGCAGAATGAGGGAGGATGAACCTTGTTAGGGTTCTTAGCTGCTTTATTTAAGTTACCAACATGTTGAACAGTGAGAGGAGTGTCCTGCAGTGAATCTGTCAGACCTCAGGGATGAGCCCAAGTCCCTTCCCTTGAGGGACTGATACTCCCACCCATCAGCAGCCATGCTAGAGGTGCCTCAGGAACCATCCCCCTATTTTTGGTGATGTAAATGTTTCACTGTGTTGTGTTCAGGAGTTCAGCAGCCATCCTATGTGGGTGCTTCCTTTTCAACCAGGATTAATGGTTCTGTGCAGAGCCCTCGTTCCACCTGCCTGAGAGCTTTGTGCTTTGATGGTGTTGTTAGGTGAGGCTGTGCCAACACCTTGTCACACATTCTTCTTGTGTTTTCCACCCCCAGAACACTCAGTACTATGACAAACGGTGGTCGTGTGAGCTCTTCCTCCTGGTGTCTATCAGCACATCAGTGATCCTCATGCAGTACCTCCTGCCTGCCCGTTACTGTGATCTGCTCCACAAAGCTGCAGCACACCTGGGCTGCTGGCAGAAGGTTGATCCAGCCCTCTGCTCCAATGTCCTCCAGCATCAGTAAGGAACACTCCTGGGCCTGGAGTTTTCTCTTAGCTGTCATACTAAGAGAAAAAAAGAAAAAAAAGAGAGAGAGAAAAATCATAGAATCATGGAATGGTTTGGGTTGAAAGGGACCTTAAAGCTCATCCAGTCCCAACCCCCTGCATGGGCAGGGACACCTCCCACCAGACCAGGTTGCTGCAAGCCCCATCCAACCTGGGCTGGAACACTGCCAGGGAGTTGTCAGATGACACATCCAGCAGCTCACAGACACTGTCTGTACTCTCCATGGCCAGGCATGGTGAGCTGGTCTGGTTTTGGGCCAGATGCCTGCTGCTTCTGGCTGTAGCTAGCTGCCATTTGTCACTGCCTTGGTTCTGTGCCTCCATGGGACAAATTCTGCCCACCAAGTGACATCAAGTGGGTGCTGTGGCCAGCACTGCAGAAGCAGCTTGTATATTGTCCTGGGTGGTGGTAAGAAGGCAGCAGACCCCCCATGTCCATCTGGGGAGGTAGAATTAAACTCTGCTTCTTTCCTTGCAGGTGGACAGAGGAGTGCATGTGGCCACAGGGGGTGTTGGTGAAACACAGCAAGAATGTGTACAAAGCTGTGGGGCACTACAATGTGGCAGTGCCCTCGGATGTCTCACACTTCAGATTTCATGTAAGATCACATCTCCTGCCTGGGGACACAGGGACACAGGTGTGGCACTCTCCTGCCTGGGGACACAGGTGTGGCACCTCAGCAGCCTCACCCTCCCCTTGTCCTCAGGACCTGGGGCTGCCCATGGGGTGGAGCCAGCAGGCTTTGGGACAGCTTTTCACGTTAGTCTGTGCTGCCAGAGAGGTGGTTTTATCCTGAGCCATCTGTGGGGAAGTGTTATGTCTCCAGTGGGGAACCCCAGAGGAATCGGCCTCCCACATCCCACCAAAAAAACCCACCCTGAAGGCTCTGGCCTGGCTCACTGCCTTACCATCATCTCCTACAGTTCTTTTTCAGCAAACCACTGAGAATCCTCAACATCCTGATCCTGCTGGAAGGAGCTGTCATCTTCTACCAGCTTTACTCACTGATTTCTTCAGAGAAGTGGCACCAGACCATCTCACTGGCACTGATCCTCTTCAGCAATTACTACGCCTTCTTCAAGCTGCTGCGTGACCGTCTGGTGCTGGGCAAAGCCTACTCCTACTCTGCCAGCAGAGACTCAGAGCAGAAGTTAAATTAAAACAATTGCACTGATGCTCAGCTTAATACAAAACAAACAAAACGAGGAACCCTCAGAGCTTTGTATTTTTGTTACCACTGCTTTTTTTTTTCTTTGATAACTGATGTAATTAAAAGGAAAAAACATATTTTTTTACTCCCAACAGTTGTTTGTGTGTTTGTTGTCCGATAAAGTCCTCCCCCAGAAGGCCACCTCCTGTTAGTGTTTGAGGGCAATGATTTATTAACTGGGAGAGGTGCAGATTCTGCTGCTTCTGGACTTGGAGCTCAGGAGGGGGAAGATAAAAATTACAGAATTACAGGAATGTCATGGCTCACAACTTCCATCTGGGTCCTGTTAGGAGGGGATGAGCCCTGATTCTGTCTTTCTGGGGACCCCAAAGGAACCCCTGCAGCACCCCCTGACCCTTTTCCTTCAGGGGAAGGCTGCAATAGCTCAATAAAATGTGGGGTTTAATTGCAGCAGGTGATGGGGTGGAGTCTGCGGTGTCTCCTCCTGTTGGGGCTGCCCTGGGCCAAGGGCCCGAGGGACGAGGGGGGTGTCCGAGGGGCAGCGGTTGCGACCGGGATCGGTCCCTGCCCGGGCGGTGTCGGCTCCTCCGCCGGACCCGGTCTTGGTTCCGCCCCGCTTCACCGCCAGGCGGCGCCAGGGGCACGCGGCCGATCCGGGTCATGGTCCCGATCCAGATCGTGGTCTCTGTCCCGATCCCGGTCCTCATCTGTTCCCGCTCCTTCTCCCAGTCCTAACCCAGATCCCGATGCCGATCCCGATCCCCCCGCCCCGGGGGGATTATTGCCAATAAAACCAAAGATCAAATACCGAACCGGGACCGACCTCTGAACGTTCCGGGATGGCAGCAGCATCCTCCCGGGACACGGGGTGGGGACAGGGAGACAGACCCGGCCATGCCAGCCAGGTGACCCCCAGCAGACCCCACAGAGCCCCCCCTGCATCCCACCCTGCAGCAAAGTGTCCCCCTGGCCCCTGGCAGGGACACGGTGAGGACGTGGTGGGACCACAGCCCAACACGGAGCCTGCTGGCTCTCGGCGTGGGGACACCGTGGGCTCAGAGGTGACCTGGAGCAAAGCCACCGGTGCCACCATTCAGCCGGTGGCGATCAGCCCTGTGGGCAGGGCGAGAAGAGGGAAAAACGGGGAGGGGGCTGTCAAGGGAGCCCTGCAGGGCTGGGGTGAGATGAGCCCCCAGGACTGTGCCCCCCATGCAATCCCCAAACCCCAACCAGCACCTCGGCAGAGTGAGGGGACAGGGATGGAGCTGAGCCCCCACCCTGGCACGGGGAAGGTGACAGCTGGGGGGGCTCCACAGCTCCCAGAGTGGGAAGGCTTCAAGAAGCCCCCTGAGGACCCCCCCCAGCCATTATGGGGGGCTGGAGAGACCCCCCCCCCAGCTGGTCCCTGGGCTCTCCAGGGACAGAACCAGTCTACAGACAGGATTGCTAAGGGAGGGGGGGGAATGTCAGGGCACCATGGGTGGGTGTGCCTGAGCCCCAGCCCCCTCCCCACAGCAGTAGGAGGAAACGGCCGTGTCCAGCCTTTCCCGAGGATGAGGATTTCCTTCCTCCCATTCAGCAGGGACCCTGAGGTTAGCACGCAGCCATGGGGCAGGATGGAGGGGGGCTGGCCAGGAGGTTGGGGGGCAGAGACCCCTCAACACACACACAGCCCTGGGTGCAGCTCCCAGCAGGACACCCCCCCTCCCTCCACCCGGCCTCCTCATGCCTGGCTGGGATCTGCTGCAGCCCCTTTTTGGGAGGCTAAGGATGGAGATTTGCAGCCATTTCCTTCTCTCCTTCCCCACGGATGCACTTTTTTGGGTTCCAGCCATGCTGGGGGGGTCTTGGAGGTCTCCTTGGGTCCAGTAATGTGACCCTCAGTGCTGGTTGCTCCTAGGCACAGCTTCCCAGCCCTGATGGGTGTCTGCACCCCCAGCCCCCTCCTCCCTGCAGGGACCTGACCCGGACACAGAGGTTACTGGATTCCCAGAAAAGGCTCTTCCTGCAGCTGGGAAGGGCTGTCATGGGGAGTGGGGACACTTCTCATTTCCCTTGAATCGCCTGACAATGAGCACACAGGGATTTTCCCAGGGGTCCTGGAGAGGACGGATACCCCAGGGGAGATCCCGGGTGGGGATTCCCCCAAAAGCAGCTGGGCACTTCTTGGAAGTGGCTTCATCGGGGACCCAGCTGCCTTGGTGACCCCAGGGGTCCCCAGCAACCCGGATGGTGCTGTCCCCCGGGGGTCCTGGCCTGAGTGTGCTCCATCTGCCACGCTCCCCACACCCATTAATCCCGGGATTAGCAGCAGCCAGATGCCAGGCACAGGTTTGCTGCAGGTAACGAGGATCCCGCGGGAAGGAGGTTACGGAGATCAAAGTGCAGGCAATTACTGCTAATCCCACCCCCCCAGCAGCTGTCCTGCCTGCACCCTGCCAGCACCACACTGGGGCCCCCAAGTCGGGGGGGGACAGGGAGCCCACGTGTGCTGGGGACACATCCTGAGCTGCCCCCAAGTGTGGGGTAAGAGTTGTGTTGGTGGGGCATGGGGCAAAGCACCAGGCAGAACCTTCTCCCTGGGGCTTGGTGTGTGCAGACCCAAAATAGGGCACATGTGCAGGGGAGAAGCTGTGGCCTCAAACTGCCTGCCAGGAATCCCCTCACTGCTTCCCAGCGGATGCAGCTGATGGGAAGTGGATGTTTTCCCCAAAGAGCCAGTCCCAACATTCCTGGGAGGCCACATCTGCCACCTCCATCCCTGTTCCTGGGCCCTCCAGTCAGCTCCCAGCCCAGCTCAGCCCAGATGGACACCACAGGCTCCAGCTGCTCAGCTCAGGGCTGCCAGCAGCCCCGGACCCCCAGACCTTCCCCACATGTGCACCCCACTGAGCTCTCTCCCTCAGCATGTTGGGGGGGGGGAGGAGGGGAACAGAAAGAGTCAGCAAATTCCTCACCTGAGGCTGCAGACCCTCCTCAGGACCCTGATGCTTCAGTCATGGGGGGTCTCAGGATGGTGGGTGAGTCCAGATTGGCTATACCCTGCCAGGAGCACAACAGACACCCCCAAAACACCAGCCTGTCCCTGAGGGGTCCAGCATCCAGCAGCTGCTGATGCGAGGATGGGGACAAGGGGACAGAGTGGGACAGGAGCACCCCAGGGGGCTGAAGATCCCCACCTTGGGCACACAGTGAGTGGGTAATCCCAGCCAGGCTGTGCCAGCCTTTATCTGGAGTCTGGTAGCTTTAATTCTTCCTTAATAATCCTTTATGCCATTAATAAAGCCAAATCCCTAAAGTGGCTCATTAAGGATTCGTTTCCCCACCACCCTCTCACGTGCCTGTGATTTGGTGTGAGAGCAACTGGGGGAAAACAATCCCAGAGGGGTGGTGGGAGCATCATCCCAGTGCCCATCCCACCAGCATCCCTGCTCCCTCAGGGGGGGGGGCTGGGGGCCCCGGAGCAGCACCTGGGGCCACACTCTCCCCCAGACCCAGAACTGTGGGGTGTCCATGGGGCCTAGGTACCCAAATCCACCCCTGCCCCTGCCTGACCTTGCCCAGGGCCTACCTGACCAAAACCAGGGCAGGACACGGCCCAAGAGACCCCATCCTGAGCCAGCAAGACCTGCCTTAATTGGCAACCCTCAATTAGCATAGACACATCCTCATTAGCAATCACACACACATGCCCTCGTTTTCTCAGCTCAACAAGCCCATGATGGGGACTCCGGAGCCAGGCTGAGACCCCCAACCCCCCCCCCCTCTCCTCATCACTTGAGACCTCCAAGCTCATTGCATTTATGCAGTGGAACAGAGAGGCTGCAGGCAGCACCCACAGCCCCGCCAGTGCTCGGTGCTGGGCAGGGGGAGCAGATGGTGACTGACAGCACTGCCGGCACGGAGGGGGCAGATGGGCTGCAGGAGAGCAGAGCCGACCCCTCACACCCCCCCTCCTGCTTCTGCCGCCATTTAACCCACCCGGCTCCAGCAGCAGCCATAAATATTTATCACCCTCTGTTCCACCACTGAACTGACAGCCGAAGGGACAGCAGCTCCCTCCCCTACAGCCCCCTTCACACTGCGGTGCGGACCTCTGTGCTGAGCCCCCCCAAGAGGTGGGCACAGAGAAGGGTACATCCTCCTCCCCGCAGCATCACTCTGAGCTACACGACGCCAGCAAGCCGGGCTGGAGATGGCGAGCAGAGACCTTGAAGGACTCAGGGACATCTCCCAGGAGCTGGGGACAAGAGGGGTCAGGCAGAGCCAGGCAGGTCACCCACCTCCCGGGGTGGGTGGGTGGGGGATGTCACACTCTGTGGTGGCCCCATTCTGGGCACACCAAGCACCCCTGAACCTTCCTGGAGGTCCAAGGGGCCATAAGTACCCCCAAAAGTCAGGTGGGGGGGAACACAGCTCTTGGGTCTGATGCCAGCCAGGACCACATGGGGGTCCTGCAGCACGGTGGGTGGGTTCTGCCCCTGCTGGGATGTGCGTCCCCCGCCGCGGCGGTGCAGAGGCTGCTGCGGCATCTCCCCGGCTGCACCGCGGAGCTGCGTGTCCCGGCGCGGGGCTGCGTGTCCCGACACGGGGCTGCTGCGGGGCACGCCGCACCCTGCAGCCCCCCGGGCGGCAGAAGTGCCTGGGCTCACCCGGGAAGGGCCTTTTCCCGGCACCGAGGGAGTTTCGGTCCCACAGCGGGCATGGCCGGTGCTCCTCCTCGAGGTGCCTAGGCACGACCTCGGTGTCCCCATGGGACACACGTGGCACCAGGACAACCCCTCACCGGGGCCAGGCTTCCTCCCGCCCGTAGCCCCGCAGCTTTTCCGCCGTTCTTCCGCCCACCCCGGGGCCGCCGGTCGCCTTCCTGCCCTGGCCCCGCTTCCTGTCCCCTCCCCAGGCTTCCACCCACCTCACGCTCATCCTTCTTCCCACTTTCCCAGCTTTCCCCGCCATTCCAGCACCCTCCATCCTCCCCGTGGCTCCGTGTCTATCCACAGACATGGGGACCTGGCCCTGCCGTGCTGTCTCCAGCAGCTGCCCCGGGACCCTGTGCCCTCCTTGGGGGCTCCGGTCCCAAACCTCCACCCAGGACGTGTCTCGGATGCTGCTGCAGGAGTGACCCGGTTTGGGTGGGTGGTTCCCGGGGGTCTGTGTTTCACCAGCCGCTTTCTTCCAGCTCAGTGATAAAAGCATCGACCAGAGCGAGTCCCCAACCCTCTGGCAGTCCCCCGTTGACAATCACTTTTGGGGACCCCCCCCCACTGACCTAGTTTTTAAGCAGCAGTGACCGCACGCAGGGCTACTTTGGGCCAGCAGGAATGAGCAACAGCTTTCCAGGAGCATCCTTACCAGTGCAACCCCCTGCCCTTGTTTTTGGGAGAGTCCCACCGGCAGCTCGGGGAGGGGGGCCGGGGGGGGTGAAGGAGAGAGGAGGGGGGAACAAGGAGGGGGGGGAGAGTTGGCCCCAGCTCCGTGTCACTGCACTGCCGAGGTCAGGCCGTTCCCACGCCCAGCCCAAGGGTCTCCCCCAAACCGGTCGGGCGTGCGGAGCAGTGACTCAGCCCCGAGCCCCGGAGCGGGAGGCAGCGTGCAGCAGCAAGCCCGGGGGGGGGGCCGGGGGAGGCCACGGGGTGCGGCAGCAGGATGGGACCTGCACGGGGGCCCCTGCTTCCCCCAGCAGCTCTCAGCAAAGGGGGAAGGGAGAAATGTCCTTTTCCTTCCTCCTGCAGAGCGGGTGTCACGGCTCTGGGGGTGACCTGTCCTTGCACCCCACTCTCTAATGCAGCCACCCCTCCCCTGGGCACCCTGCAGGGTGAGGACTGGAAAGGGCTCCTTATCTCCCTTCCTGGCTGATGCAACGTTTGATCCTCGCTGCTGCTCCCCAGGGCCACCCTGCTGCAGGGCAGGTGACGCTGGCAGTGCCACCTCCCCTTCCACATCCCACATTCCCTGGACGGGCAGAGCAGGGAGGATGCCACCATCCCTCCATCCTCCTAACATCCTTTTCAACCCCTCCAAGCATCACTCCCAGCCCCATGAATGCTCAGACAAGACCACCAAGGTTTTCCCCATGGTGTCACTGGTCCCCAAGCTCCTGGCCACCTTGGGGTCACCGATGACACCATGACTGGGGAGGTTCACTGGACAGCAGGCATTGGAATCAGGTTGTCCCCAGCCCTCTGCACCAGCCAGGAATAAGTGGATTAAGAATCAATCTTGTTATCCCTGCTAGCAGCCTGGGCAAGGGGATGGGGAGAGGAACAGCCCCAGAGGGGAGGATCAGAGGTGGTCAGTGGCCAGCATGAAGCAGAGTGTGGACACAGAGCTTCATCAGCCAGGGCTCGGCAGCCTGCTGTTCCCAGAGATGGAGCATCCAGGTCCCAGCTAATTAGCCGGGATGGTTAATTAGTCAGTGTCAATTTATGTTATTTAGCCAGAGGAGTTGAGAGACTGACTCCTTTGCCACCTGGTGTATGTGAGGATGCACTTGTGTGTGTATCTGTGTGTGTGTACACCTGGGTGATGTGTGTGTGTCTGTGTGCACACGTGCACGACCACCCCTGCACCCACAAGCACATGCACCCATGATACTGCACACCTATGATCCTGTGCACCCACATACACACGTACCCATGGATCTGGTTTATCCCATCCAGGCTAATGGGCACTGCAGCTTGGGCTGCTCTTGGCTTCTGGGTTTGGGCTCTTGTTCTTCAAACAGGATTGCACCACAGAAACAAAAAACAACCCAACCAAACAAGTAAAACAACACAAAAAAACCAAACAAAAAACCCCCTCACAACCTTCACCCTGCAAATCCTTTGCAGCTTCCCTGGTGCCCACGATGGGATGCTGGGACTGGACACTGCCCCAGGGCTGCTGGAGGCTGCTTGGCTCAAGCCCAAATCTCGCCCCCCTCCCCCGCGTCTTTCCCGAGGTGTTGCAGCCATCAAATCAGCTCTGCAAATGAGACAAAATTAAATCAGCCGCATGCAAGAGAAATCCCTTAACTCCTGCCAGGAGGATGGGGACAGTCTCCCCATGGAAACTGCCGTGGTGGTGAGAGTCTTGCCGGGGCCACGTGGCACCCACCGGGGCTGCAGCTGGGAGCAGCCAGCGGGCATGGGGAGGGGGTCTGTGCCCCTGCCGTGGGGCTGAGCCACTTTTCCCCCACCCCTGGCTCGCAGCCATCTGGTCAGGGTGTATTAAAGTCATGGAGAAGCCAGAGAGAAACGAGGTCAGGGCTGTGATGGCAGCCAGGGGACAGGGGATACCTGCACCCACCCCAGCAGCATCACCCTGCCACCAGCTTTGTCTCCAACCACTCCAGCTGTGGCACAAGGGATGGCTATTTGGTTTGTCCTCGGTCCCCTGATGGGATCCTGGAGCAAGGCCAAGCCTCACTGTGGCAGCTGGCTCCTGGGGACAACGAGGTGACGTGCCAGGTGGACTTTGCACCTCCCTGGTGGCCCCGGCAGGACCCAGCAGCAGGGCTGTGCCATGGCCCATCCCATCCCGGCAAACCTGAGCCTGCCAGCCCCTTGCCAGGGCTGAGGACATCAAACAGCAACAGCATGGGGAGAGCAGAGCCCACACCCTGCCTCTAGATACCACAAAATCGGGGCAGCGAGTGGGCTCCTCTGCCACCTCTGCCACTCACCCATGGTGCGTGCCATGCCAGAAACGTGCCCCCGCCTGCGAGTGTGCAAGTCCCTGTAGGCAGCTGCCTGCATCTCATGCATTTTTAAGAAGAACAAGGTTAGTGGGTCACTCCAGCGCTGGAGGCTTTTCTCCAGCTGAGCTGCTTTGCTGCCAAACCCATCCGGGCTGGCGGCTGCCTGCACCGTGCCACTGAGGGAATGGGGCAGGCAGCAGTGCAGGCAGTAGTGCAGGCAGTGGTGCAGGCAGCAGCTGAGCCCAGCACTGTGGCAGCGAGGTGCTGCCCACATCAAGTCCGGACAGGGCTGGCACCCGGGATGTGACAGGAGTGGGATGCAGCCAGCGAGCAGGAAGCAGGCAGGGATACACTATGGCTGGAGGGGACTGCATCCCCCCAAAAAAAGGTGCAAGCCGCAGGGGTCCCAGCACCCCAAGGCACAGGGCAAGGCTGGCGGGGAGGAAAAGCTGCAGTGGTTAAAAGTTAACGTGGAGACAAAGCAGAGTCGGGCGGTGGGAGCAGCCAGGATTTATGGCAGCCCAGCCCCGATAAGGGGGTGCACGGCTCCCTCCCCACCCTGTCTGGCCTCTCCCCGCAGCGTTGCCTTCCCCGAGCACCCTCAGTGCCAGTCTCCATGCTTGCACACGCGTGTGCAAAGCAGCACACGCCCAGATCCCTGCAAACGGCATCGCTGTCGGGGTGAAGCCAAATCTGGGGTGAAGGCAAACCTGGGGTGAAGCCAGGCTGTGGGGTGCACGGGCAGCGATGGATGCACGGCCTCACGGCCCCGCAGCCCTCCGCATCCCGCCGCCGCGCAGCCGTTGCCATGGTTACGGCCATGCAAGTCTGGGTGAGATGCATCTGGTGCTGCTGCAGCCCGCCGAGCCGTGGGGGTGGGGAGGGCACCGCTGCTCTACGCTCTCAGGACCACACTGCCAGACCCCCCCGCACCCAGACCCCACCAAGCCTGTAACCAGCTGCCGAACCCTCCCCGAACCTCTGCCGAGAGACAGAACCATCGCGGGAGGAGAGGAGTGCGGGGCCCTCACCACAGAGGGACTGCAGACCCCCATTGGGGTGGGATGGGGCACACCAAAGCAAGGACCCCCCATGTTACCCCCACCCTGAAAGCATGGCAGGAGGTTTAGCCGCAAGCCCAGGGAGGTGGGGGGTCTAAGCATGGGGGCTGCCCCTGGTAGGTGTGAAGCCCCCATGTGCCCCCCACCCCCCGGACATTCCATCAGTTCCTGGGAGACAGAATGGTTGGGATGTCTGGGAGACAAAGAGTGCCCCCAAACCCTTGGGCGATTCATGAAGGAGCCTCCCCGGAGCCCATCACCGGCGCTCTGGGCTCTGCCGGCCCCCGGGCTCCCAGCCAGCCCTGCCCACGGCCGCGGTGGCCCTGGGGACACTTTCGGTTTTGCTCTGCGGCAGAGGGGAATTCTCTTCCTGGCACTGGAGCGATCCAGGCAGCAGGGGATGAGGGGAGGAGGGGATTTCTGATGGAAAGTTGCAGACAATCCCAGCGCTGCCGTGATTCACCCGCTGAGCTCCGCTGCCACCTCCCCCGTTCACAGCCCATCCCAGCAGGAACCGAGCCCCTGTCCCATCTCACCTGTGATGGATTTTGGGGAGAGGGTTTCCTGGCACCCCGGGGTTTAGGGGGGGCAGCCAGCACCCCCAGCTGCATGGCCCCAGCAAAGTAGCCGAGAGCAGCAAGGAAAAGTTTAATGATATTGACAAGTCCAGGTTCCTGATGAGGCTTTGAAGTTAATAATCCATTAAGATGAGGGGGGGGGCTATGGAGGTTTACATCTCTCAGAAAGCCCCCTCCCCAGCTCCCACATCCCCCCAGCACCCCCAGCTCTCCCCATCCCATCATCCTGGCAAAGCAGAGCCAGTCCTGGCCCTGGTGTCCCTGCATCTGTCCTGCTGCCTGTCCGTCCATCCGTCCCTTCCCCCACGGTCTCCTCCACACACACTGCCCTCTCTCTGCCCGGGACCGTCAGATGTTGCTGAAAGGGAACAATGCCACGTATTGTCCTACCCTGCTCGCCGGCATCAAAACCCAGCAGCGCAACAAAAAGACACATTGACTTGCTGGGAGAAAGAGGCCCATACATCCCCTGCTCTGCTCCGGGGGAGGCACCACTGCCCCACAGCACCCCCGAAGCCCTTCTGCTTTCCTGTCCCCACTCCCCCTGCCCCAACACACGGTGGCCTGGCTGCCACTGGCCCCAGGACTCAGAAAAAAAGGGGCTACAGGGGGCAGGTGGTGGAGGTGAGGGTCTGCCCGTGCCCCACCACCAAGGGAGGTCCTGGGGATCAGCAAGGTGGCTGCACACGTGTGAGGTGCTCACTGCACCCACTCTGGTGGGGGTGTGCGTGGGTTGGGACCATGTTGACCTTGTCCACATGGGTTCCTACAACTCCTGCAACCCCGAGGAGACCCAAGACTCACCCATGACCATGCCTTCCATGTGGGGCAGGAGCATGGCACAGCATGGTTGAGGAAACAGCTGTCCCATGTCCCCAGCCCATGTCCCCATGGCAGCCTGAGAGCCACCACATGTCCCTAACCCTACCAGGAGCCACCACCAGCACAGGGCAATCCACAGCTCTGTCATCTCATTTGTGACCAGGATAGGACACAGGTGGCCTGAGGGATGAAGGGATCTGAGCCCACCCTGGGGACAACCCTCAGATCCCACTGGATCCCCATCCCCAAGGGAAGGGCAGCACCCTGGGTGCATCCCAGCTCTGTTGTGGCAGCACCAGACCCCGCTGCATCCCGGCTGTGTTGCTGTGGTGAGGATGGACGTGGTGAGCACCCAGCACAAGGTGATGCCCACACCACACGTGTCCCCAGCACACTCCCCTGCATGGTGTGCAGACACCTCCTGTGGCACCTCAGGCAGCCCTGGAGGAAATGGGATGGGAAGAGCTCCACTTGGACCAAGAGCCGCTTTTGTTTCACTTATAAACTTCCCTTCTAACAAGGAAGGAGGCTCTGAAACATGCTCCCCACTCAGCCCCTGCCTGGGGGACCCTGACAGCACCCCTGGATGGGGAGGGAGGGAGCAGAGCAGGGTGTATGATAGCACCTACCCACCCTCCATCTGCTGCCAGATGGGTGCTGCAGCCCCTTTTCTCTCTGGACAGCCTTTGGCAGCCTTCCTGCTCCTCTAACACCACCACTCTGGCAGCGCT